>NC_137786.1:92820350-93203990 GCF_963383645.1 Muscardinus avellanarius | reverse complement strand
GATTCATTCAGTAATGACAGGGCTAGCTGTTTATCTGTCATCCAGCAAACTTGAAACACTTATATTATGCTAGCGCACCTCAGGGGGTTACTTGCTGGCTTCTACTTCTGCCTGAGAATTTGCTACTGTGCAGTGTGTGCATAGGCTGGCTTTCTTTTTTACATCGAATTTGCATTTTAACATTTTTCATTCTTTGTAGCTAAGCGGAACTTCCTTTTTTGTAGTCATTTCTACCTCGGGACTGCTACAAGTTGAAGCTGGGCTAAAATTGGGTCATATAGTGCAGGCAGAGTCGAGATGCAGAAAAGGGATTTGAGTAGAAGTTCAAAGAAAAGGAACAGGATTAGAAATTCAAACCCTCTTCTTAGATTTTTATTTTCTGCCTTTTTTCTTTTCTTTAAAAAACTTGCCGTATTATTCCATTTCTCTGGAAATTTAATTCTTCTTTTCAGTCCTTCATTTTTCTACCTCTTACTTCTCTTTGACACCTTTTTTATACGTGTGTGTATATATACACATGCATATACATACACACGTATACGTATATATACATATATATTTCCTTTTCTATATATACTTTCATTGAATCATTATTGTACCTGCTTGCAAATATCCTTCATTTTTCAGAATTCAGATGAAAATGCAAAATAATCATGACTTTCACGGCCACAACTTGGCCTTTCCCTTGCTCCCTACCTAGATGCCTTGGGCATTATACACTATCTCATTTAATTCCTCAACAAGGTTTGAGGTTATACTGTTGAAAAATGCCATGCTGACGTTTCTGGAAATTCTACTCCCAGTGTCGGTGCTCGCAAGGGTATATGCTTTGGGCAGTCATAACTTTTGCATCCTTGGCTTATACATCTTAAACTCAGAAGAATATTCAAGAACTCATAATATGCACAGAGTTTGTTACAGTAGACCCATTTAAATCTTTCATGTTAGTTCTGAACCATATGCACAATGTGATTTGAAAGCTGTGCGTGCGATGAGGAAGGAACCTCTTTGGTGTTCACATTGCTGGCTCCATCAGTAGTAGAAACGGTGGTCTGGCGAAACCTGCATCTTCCCTCTCTGTGGGCACCAACTCCCATAATTCTCAGAAGACCTGAAACCATTAACCTTGGAGAGAGCGGAGAGAGCCCCCAGCACAGCTTGATATAGATGCTAAAGGTGTTCAGCAGTTGCAGCACCGCAGCTGTGCTACCTGTTTTGCACTAATTAGGAGTTAGCATGAATCTGCTTGACAGTTAAGGACAGAGTGAACTTTAAGGCAGATAGGTACCATGGGACAGTAAACAGTTCTCCAATAAGCAAAATGAAAATTTGCCAAGAGTTCTATGTTTTAGCAAGACTATAAAATACCTTTAATAATGTGGATTTGAATGTGTAAATAAAAATCTGAAGTTTTCTGCCACCTGAGAAAGTCTCTCTTGGGGGCTAACTCTGCTCCCAGCTCTTGTGGGTGCACATAGTTATATGTGGGGTGTGTCACCCACCAGCTCTAACCAGTTCTTGGATTTCAGTTGCTTCTACCTTTACTGTTCCAGCATCCTATAGCAGTTTAGCAATTAAATACCCATCTAGGATAGGAAAATGCAAAAGCGGATTCAGTTTCTTTTACGAGTCATACACATGAACCATATTTTAAGATAAAACTTTCTTAAGATCATTTTTCTGTTGTTTCTGGCTTCTTCCTTGCTCCAACTAATTTGTACACACATATTGTCTGTTCTAATACCTTTCATTTTGGTCATGAGTTCTCATAAACCATGCTTTTGCACCTTAGGGAAGATTTATCAGAACTCTGTTCTTTAAGGCCTGATGCCCTAACATTACCTAGAATCCGAGAAAGAGCCAGCAACCAGTTGTGACTTGTAACAGGGATTCAGGACTGTGTGAAGAGTTCAAGAGAACACTGCATACTGTGTGGTGTAGCTGAAACCTGTAAATATAATTAAGCCAGGTGGATTCCATGACAACAAAGAGGATTAGGGCCTGGGTGGATCTGGTAGACCATTGAGGCCTCTGTGAATAGATGTCAATTTATTTATATCCTCGCTCCCTGGGGGGGGGGGGGACAACAACAACATAGTTTGATGTCTAAATGAAGTAATCGCTAGAAAGAAAAGGGAGATTATATTTGTTAAACTGTATAAAAAAATCAGAAGATAATATGGCTTTGTTCGCAGTATTACATAAAGAAGATTAAAGACGAGGAACAAGCTGCTTAAACACTGTAAACTAATTAGTTCTACGAATTGTTTTCCCGAGGTTCATGAGATATGAAACATTGGCACCAGTGCGTGAAATACACTCTGCCTCAGTGCTCTTTTCAATTTATTTTTCTGTTAGTGTCATATGTGTGCATACACACACACACACACACACACACACACACACACACACACACATACATATATAGCCAAAAAGAAAGAGGTGACAGAGAGGGACTAAAGCATCTCTGATGATGAGGCTGACATTTGTCATCTTAAGCTTGGCATAGGAGAGTCCTCCTTTAATACCCTGTATAAATACCCGCTTCACTTTGTGCCATTGAAGGGATGTTGAGCACATGATGTCAAGACAAGGCCCGCAGAACTCCCCGCTGCTGCTACTGACAGCTACCAGCACAGCCAGGCCCAAGCCAGCAGAGACTGCATCCTCAGTTTGTTTCCTGGGGTCCAAGTTCTTTTAAGAGGAGGATCGGAGGGTCTTCATGGAGTCATGTGCTTGGGCCACCATTGATCTCTCATCTCCCAGTTCAATGAGAGATTTTCTGTTTCCTTGTCTTAAAATTGAACATTTTCTAGGTACAGTTCTAGGTAAAGCCATGAGTAAAGTTTCCTTCTCCAAAGAACAAATAATCTATAAGTATATCTGCATTTCAGAAATTTGTCCTTAACTTATGCTTATATATTTTTTGAAAGGCAAACGGTTTTCTAATACTGTAACTCTGTTGTAAAATGTCCATATTGGAACCCTGATTCTATCATCTCTTTGTTGTTTCTTTCCTGTATATATTGTGCAAAGACAGGGTCAGCCTCACCATAGCATTCTCAGGTCTCCTAGTGGGAATGAACCCTGACTTTCTTCTTAGTCTCAGAGTACAATGTATCAAGACACCATCCTCTGCCTCTTAATTTGCCATCAGACTTCTTAAAGGCACTCTTGCTATCCATCTCTCGCTCACTCATCCAGGCCCAGCCCTCTGGAGAGGCTGTCTCCATGGTAACAGAAGACACTCTCTTATCAAGCACCTTGCTCTTCGTTCTCATCCAGCCAGACTGCCCCCTGACCCACTCCAGCATTCAATGCTGTGGGCTGTCTTCCCCTTCTAAGGCTCTCCTGAAGTAGGATAACCATGGGGTTTTCTCATTTACAGCTGGACATTTGTCAGTCCATATTTCTGGCTTTGTCTCTCAGCAAGAAACTCTTAGCTTCCCACTGGTTGCTGGACACGTCTTCCATCTGTTTGGTTCACTGTCCTATCCCCAGAACCTAGAACAGTGCCTGTCACATAGTAGGAGCTCAGTAAATATAAGCAGAATGAACTAAACATGCAGACGTCCTTTGCCAGCTCCTCATAACCCCACTCCTATTCTTCTCTGCCAAACCTACTTGCCCCATTTGTTCTGTCATCTAGGGCCACCTTTCTCCCTTCCTTTCTTTAGGATTTCTGTCTTTTCTGTGTACTGTTCCTGCTGGCTTGAGCAGCCATCAATCCGGGGAAGTCAACTTTCCCAAGTCCCCCATCCTTCTCTTACCCTGGTCCCAGGCCTGGATCCCTGTACAAGCCCTCAGGGGTCTTTCCTGGACTGTTACCCCAAGAGTCATGCAACTTCTCCCCCTGACTTCTGTTTGTTCCTGCTCCTGGAATTACTTCTCTCAGTCACAAGTCTGAATAAATATATATTTTAAAATGTGATCTCTTCCTGTCATAACAAAGTCAAGAGTGTTCTGATGAGTGGCATCAAAGGTCCTTTGGGTCTGCCCCTGTCTGTATGCCTCACCTCACCCTCCTCATCGCAGTCTCCCTACACTGAGCCCAGTCTGCTCAGCATCAGGCCTTCTTCATCCCGCTTAAATGTGGCTTCTTCTGAGAAGCCCTCTGTGGAGCTTTTCTTTAAGGTTTGTCTTTTATGCACTTACCGAAAGGAACCTCTGTTCACATCATTGGTATATGGAGCACCTCCCTCTCCCACCAGATTTCTTGGAAGACGAGCATGTGTCGTTAGTCCTGATTTCCATATAATGCCTAGGACAGTGTCTTATAGCAGCCGTGTGTGACAAGGCTTTATAGAATTGAACTCTAACACACTACCACATTTTTTTAGTTGGTGGTACTTTTTGTTTTTAAACAACTTCTTGGAAGCCGAGAGCATCTCTAACACATCATTGTGCACCTTCGTGGGACAAGAAGCAATAGGTTGACACAAAATGCAATTAAGCATACTTTCAAATAGAAATAGCGATTGTTGAGTGAATAAAAATGTGAATGGTGAATGCAGTACATTGATTTATAAAAAAAAACTCTTCGTTTATATTTCAGTATCAATCACATCAATATAGTAATATGCTGATTTTTCTAATTTTAACTAGAGCTTTGTATATGAAGCATATATGCAGAATGCATTGCCAATGTTTGCTAAGCTCATAAAAGCAGGTATGGGTACTATTTAATCATCACATTATAGAAAAGAATTAGTATTATTTTAAATAAACTTTAGTATTTTGTTCACAAAAGGGTATTTTTCAGAGGGTTTGCATATACAGTATTATATACTGTAAACCCTATTGCCTTTTTCTTGTTTCTCAAAAATATACTAGTATGCATTTTTTCATTACTTTCAGGCAATATAGTAAATTAAGATAGTGGGCTTTGGAACCAGAGTTTCTGAGACTCAGCTTTTTTATCTGAAGGACGGGCTAATATGATTCTTCCTCAGGATAATGTGAAGGTTTGAGTTGATACCTGTAAACCTCTTTGCAGAGTTCCTGACATACACTATTCTTTCATTTTAATTGGCATTTAAATTGGCATTTGGATGGAGCTGTGTATTTGATGGGGGATACCTTGGAATAAAAGTCTCATGGACTTTCCTGGTACCTTTTTTACTTATTTGTTTGTTTGTTGGTGGTACTGGGAATTGTACCCAGAAGCAGTCTAGCTCCTAGCACACCCCCAGACCTTTTATTTTTTGCTTTGAAACAGGGTCTCACTGAATTGGTGAGAGATTCTTGCTACCTTGCTAAAGCTGTCCTTGAACCTGCCATCTCTTCTGGCTTAGCCTCCCATATCCTGAGATTATAGGGCTGCATCACCACAGCCAGCTCCCTATTAGTGCCTTCTTGTTCATGAACAGTAGTGCCGGCGAATGACTCCCTAGAAAACTTTTTTGTCAACTTAGAATCCATAGCGATGGTAAATCACTTGTGGGTCTGGATAAGAATTGCTATAAATTAGTTTAGCTTTATTTAAAAAATATGTTTTCATTTATTGAGGTCAGTGCATTTGTGTCAAACAACTGAAACCTGACGAGAAAAATTGAGGGTAGTCTGGGCACTGCTCAATTATTACTGTAATCAGATTTTAATTAGCACCAGATGCAGAAGGAAGTGCTATTTTTATTATCCATTATCATGCACTTGCTTACATATTTACCCTGGGGTTAGAGGTGTTTTATTAATTATTTTTGTTGGCAACCAAGTCAATGTTTCGGCTTCTGAATTGAAAGTTACCAACCTGTTTAAACACAAGCATCCATCATAAGAAAGGACCAATGCTATTTACCAAATATGAAGGAAACTTAGAAAACTAGAGTAAATCATTGTTATGATGAGATCATTAGCTTCAGCTTTCATTTGCAATGTCAATCCAGACCTATCACTTTTAAATTATAAAAAATTAAATCCAAATTAAAATCACTTTCTTGAATTTGGGCCTTTTAATCTATATGAACTGTGGACATGTATTTGCATCTCTTTGGGTATCCTATACTTTTCTGATGGAAAGGTTAGCATTGCTTAATTCTATCTTTTTGGAACTGCCTTAGAGAAGTATAAAAGCCTCCATAAATAAAATGGAAGTTTCATTTTAGAAAGCAGACTAATGAAGTATGAACCAATCTAATGACAATAGTAAACGGGAGCATGAAAACATTCAATTCTTTTACAAAAATAATTAGATGCTAAGGGACTTCTATTGGTTCCAGAAGTAAACTCAGGTGACCCTGTCTTATTTATCAAGACTGATGAGCTCCAGTCGGTATGTTTCTTTCTTTGCCCTGGCCACTTCTTGGCATTTTTTACATGCTGTCTAGAAGTTTGCAAGTTCCATGCTATATATTTTTTTCTCTCTGACTTTTATGACTTCCCCCATAAAATGTATTGGTTGTCTGAGTCTCACAAATCCTAAACTACTTAATGGCTGTGGCTGCATCCATTATGCTGTGCTGTGTGTTTGTGTGTTTTCCTGACATCTGTGTAGATATCTTCTGAAATTTACAAAACCTTTGTAACTAATCCCATAGGTTGACCTGAGCAGGGGCAGTGTTTGTTGCTGCTAATTATACAGTGCAAACCTTTGGGAAATAGGCTCTGTGTTAATGATGAATTTGCACAAGCGATGAAACATTCCGCATGATGCTGAGAATATGGCTGGCCTAGGTCCTCAGGCCTCTGTATTTCGTGGCTGCATTTTTTGCTCTGTAGATGTCTGGCCACTGGACCTGATGTGCATATTAATTGCTGGCTCAGGAGAAGCAGGGAGCTTCTTTGGCAACAGGGTGTAACGTAAACAGCTGTGTAACGAGGCACATGTGGATGATTAGGTGTGACATAATGAGTGGTGTTTCCATCAGGGCATTATGTATCTGTCAGGGATTTTTGTCAAGCTTTTTTCTTCCTAGGGCTTGAAAACCTGCTCCTTTATTTTAGAGGTTATCAGTAAAAATGGCCAGAAATCCCACTGGTACTAATCAGTTATGCTACCTCTAAATATCAACCTCTGATTGATAGCTTGTTAAGGTACATTTCAAAACCGGGGAAACTCTCCTTAGAGTAGATATGTATTTGATTTAGGGTGTATTGATTTACATAATTTAGCAAAAAAAGTACTGTATAGTTAAAGATATCATTCATGTATTGTGGTCTGGGTTAGTTACATAGGAATGATCCATGGAAAAGAAACAGTACAGGTACAAATTAGTCAAGAAGACATGATAGCCACACCTTGAGACACCATTCACCTGTGGCTCGGCTAGTTCTGCGGGGTCCACCCAAAAAGAAAGCAGGACTATATAGCAAGATAAAACAAACATCTATAATTTATATCACCAAAAGACATCTGAAAAAAAAATGTAATCTCCAGAGATACGTCTACATTTATAGCGCAATACAGGAAATATCCTAGAGTAGTAATACCTTATATAAAGAAAGCCCTAGCTGGGTATGGTGATGCACACTTTTAATACCAGTACTTGGGAGGCTGAGATAGGAGGATCTCAGGTTCGAAACCAGTGTGCTGAGAAAGACCCTGTTTTAAAATAAAAAGTAAAACTGAGGTGTAGCTCAGAGGAAGAACACCCCTGATTTCAATTCCTAGTATCACAAAAAGAAGAAAAAGAAAAGAAAAGAAAAGAAAGCCCTTTCTATTCTTTTAGAGTCATACATGCAACTTTAGGTCTGGATTTTTACTTGTAAATTGTTCAGAAAGATAAGAGTTTCTCCAAACATTACTCTACTGATTGTTTAGTTAAAAACATTGCAAGTTACATAATGTATATTTGTGTTTATTGGTTTGTTTATTTGGATTTTTTTTTTTTTTTTTGCAGTACTAGAGATTGAACTAAGGGGTCATTCTGCCTCCAGGCAACACCTCAGCCCTATTTTCATTCTTTATTTTTGAAACAGGGTCTCACTAAATTGTGGAGAGCCTCACTACATGTTATATTTTAGAGAATGAGAAAGCTTTAAGATAGGTACATGTTTATCTATATTCCTAATACTCAGATTATTCTGTTTAGTGTATCTTTATACTTTGACCTATTCATTAAATTTCTCTTTATATTCTTAACCAAGAAAATATTTTTCTGCTGATTAGCCAGTAATCTTTCTTTAGAAATTATATGATACAGTGTGATTTCTCTTTTGCTTTGGGTAGCAGGAAGCTCAGCTAGGTTTTGTGTTCAGTTGCTACAGTGTCTCCTGTTCACTGTCACAGGCCCAGCAGGACCAGCACATGGGGTTACAGCTACCATCAATAGATAGTCAGCAAATGTAAGACTTGAAGTAGTTCAACATTATAATTGATTTCTCATCCTCTTTATGTTTCCTTTTTGCTTTTAAGTGTGTAAGTCCCAACGATTTCATTATGTCTGATTCGTATTTATGAGCCACATCAAATCATTTCATGAATGAATCAGGATACAATAAATATGAAAGGCATATATTTCTCTTTGCAGTATAACAACGTAGTTTGGAGTTTAAGTTTCTGTGTATATAATAAGTGTGTGTGTGTGTGTGTGTGTGTGTGTGTGTGTGTGTGTAACTGGTAACTGAACCAAAGGGTGTGCTACCTCTTAACTCGTTTATATTTTTTATTTTTTGAAGTGGAGTCTCACTACGTTACTGTGCCACTATGTTATTGTACTGGTCTTGAACCTGTGATCTTCCTGTCTCAGCCTAACAAGCACTTAAGATTACGGGTGTATATCACCATGCCTGACTACAAATAAACATTTTAAAGTCAATTAAATGAATTTAAAATAAAACATTTCTATAGAGAGTTAGAATCAAAGAATCCTGATGCCTAAAATTCCAGGAATTAGACCTGATAGGAAGGTAATGAAGTGCTTCTTCTCAAATTCTACTAAGATATTCTTGTCGAACTGGTCATTTTCATTTACTTTATAGTTAATTAAACCAGAGGGGTGAAACAGCAGGAGTAGAATGTTTGTTTTGAAACTCTAAACAGGCCCCGTTGATGGCTTTGTTTATCAGTAAAGCAGCACTGGGTTCCTGCTTCATAATGGAGTTAGGAAAATATAGACTTGCAAAGGCTTACATATTTCCACTCTAAGCATTATGTACTCTGTCTGCTCTCCAGAGTGTAGTTCTTTAAAAACTCTCCAGCCACCTTGGTCTCTTCCATCTCATGTTTTATTGATTTTCAAGCTGTACCATTTCAAACAGGTGCCATGCTGAGAAAAACATGAACGCAGTTTGAAATTCACTCTTGTAAAATATTTTGACATTAGACATTTGTAAAGGGTCCGGGAAGTATTTATATTAATTAACAGCATCCCATTGCTCCAGAAACCATTCAGCCTGGGTTTTTTTCTTTTGCCACTCCAAAGTAATATAATCTCAGAAAGAACAATTCAGAGGGCTCTCACTTTGGGGTGATATAAACAGACTGTTCTGAGAAATATTTAATCAGCTCATGGGTAGCACAGACAAATCCATCTTAAGATGTCTGAGTCTTAGGCAGGGTTATAGTATTGCTGACATAGTCCTTGAGTAGTCCTTAAAATTACATTGATGTTTCGGGCTTTGCTCCCCTTTTAGCAATGCAGCAGATTAAAATAGCTTTCGAAACACTTTGAAAATATTGTGCTGCTGTAAACCTCAGAGTCCCCTGACATTTTTCTCCCAGGATCCTCACCAAATCCTTTGACATGGACAGGGGTGGCATTTTCTTTCCCTTGAGTTTCCTGGAAAGTTCATATGAACCGCCGTTCTCCCATCACAGCTCCGATTCGGTTTCCCGTGCTACATTTTCACAGTGTCTGACCAAGCACTGGAAGCCACCTGCCGTTTCACACTTGGCTCATGACGTCCTGATACTGATAGCTGGGTGAGTGTGAAGGGCATGAAATGATTAGCCACCTCACAAGGTGGGGGTGAGACTGCCCGAGTCCTTGGTTGAAAAGCTCCTGGGTGTTGATCCACAAAGACAGATTAATTATTAACATTTAATACTGTATAACTTACAAGAGGGAAGAAAGGATTGTTTATTCACTGTGCTACTGTGACACCTTTGTTCAATGGGGAGTGTGTTACAAATGCCACAGGTGGTAACTTGAGGATACCTCCTTTAGCAGCTTATTAGTAGTCATTTCCCTGTCAGGCAAACCTCTTAGCCCAGAAGTGTATTTAGTAAGGTACAGTCATGAAGCATCGAAACAGAAAATAACCTCAGGTTGCACAAACACTATCTTGACAGTGGGGCAGAAAATGTAGTGATTTATATGTCGATAGCAGCCTAACTGCCTAGCTGGAGCTTGGCCAGTTAGGAGACACCTGAACTTCTCTATTCTCTGAGAATGGCTCTGAATGGTCATGCTTAGGTCTTTGATGGCTTTGGTCTTTTGGCTTTGCTTTGCTTTGGTCTTGATGGCTTTTCCTTGTTCCTTGTCTCTGGTAGGGCAGCCAGTATCATTCTGGAACATGGTAGCTTAATATCAGTAATTTCCATTCCACTATAGATTTAACATGTTGAAGTGGAGTTCCCGATATTCGCCAGTACTTGACAGCGACAGGCCTGGTACCTTTCAACAGAGCTGGTGGCCTAGAGATACACTCTCCAACAGTGTCTGCTATAGACGGGTGAATTGCAATTGAACCATTCCTCATTGCCAATGCAGAGATGAATGGTTGCACGATAGCACCTCCCTGTATTGTATTAGTCATGCTTGGAAGAAGACTCAACAAGGGTTTCTGATCCTCTGGGAAATTTTTACATACAAAATTGGAATTCAGACTGTCTGAAATCCTTGAAAACTCTATTCCGTCTGTTCTGTGCTGATGACTATTTCTTAAAGTGGAAGACAATCTGTAAAATATTATTGATTTCATGGCAAACTCTGAGAAGTGACAAAGACAGAGATTCTTTGACAGGGCATGCAAGCTTATATGGCTGATGCAGCCAGGCAGATAGCTACGTAAGAGGCAGAACTTGTGTACACATGGGTGAGTGGAAACTGTGTACAGGGGCCACTGCTCCTCCATTCCAGCGGAATGTTTTGGTGTAAGAACAAAAGAGCCAATCTTCTAATTGTTTGAGAGAAGGTGGAAATGCATATTTTACATGAAGTCTCTGGATTCCTAAATATTGGTTCAATTTACTTTGAAACATTGTGCTGGCCAAAATTTACATATATAGATAGAGCTGAAGTTGGTTCATAGGGGACCAGTAAACAATCAGTTTACTCAATCTTTTATAGATATCTATACCTAAATCGTGGCAGTAGTGTATTAATTTGTGTGGATGTTCACATCAAATGAAAATCCAATTAGTCAGAAATCAGAACATGCTTTGGAGTTTGGAAAAGTGTGTTATGGTTTGAAATCCATTCTTTCCCAAATTGTAGAGTGTTAGGAGAACTGTATTTTCTGATTTCAGCATTGGCTCTATCATAGCCATCATTTCTGACTTCAGGCACCGTCTGTCAGCCTTCAGTGAGCTATAGATAATATTAAGACAAGACAGGATCCTTAGTAATAATCTAGAGAAAATAGCCTGGCCATCACCAGTGAAGATGCCTAGCTCTTCTTGGTGTGTGTATACAAAGGAGAATCAGTAGAATCTCCAAGAAGCATGCTCTTTTCAATTTTAGGGAAATTAAGAATGCTTTCAACAATTAAAGAGTCAAAACCCAGGCTTAGAATATAGTAACTGAGAAAGATGTAGTCTTTGTACAGCCAAGATTTGAGTCCTGTGGAACCTAAGCTCCAGAGGCAAAGTTCCAAATAATGTCAAAGGCTACAACTTCCAATACTAGATGTCCATCAGTAACAACATCTTGGGAGAGGGCAGAACTGTTTGCAGAAAAATAGTAATCAGGGTCCTTGGAATGAGGGAGAGCAACCCCAGGAGGTATTGTGTAGGTGAATGAAGAGTTCAAGCAGGTGCTGGGGGCCAGGGGGCTCCATTTACAGTGTTGAGATTCCTGCAGGGGCTAAGAATATCAAAGGTTTTTCAAATATCCTTCAGCCTTTTCATCAGCTCAACATTTGCGTCCCTGGGCCCTACCAGCTTTATTTCAGCCCTGGGTATGCTCAGATGACTGAGCCAGCTCACGTTACTGATTACTATCTGTTTGTCATTCTAGCTCTCTTACCTCCCACATGAGTTGTACCTTTTTGGTGCAAATCAGCTGCCAGAGCTAGCTTGGCTTGATCCTTGTGCTGCAGATGTCTCTAATTAACTTGATTGAGACAGGTCCATGGGATCCTGTTGCACTCTGACAAGTCCTACTGTCCTGGGAGGCACTCTCTGGTCACCTGACACATGCCTCTGGCTAAGGTTCTCTGGGCAGAGTTTATTAACAACCACTCTGTAGTGCCCATGTTTTTAATATAAAAGCTGTGGAGTGATGGTTGCTAATAGGCAGCCAGGTAAGAATGATCTTGAATTCTCCTTCAAATAAATTCTGAGAATTCAGGAGACCTTCACTAGTCACTTCTAGTGTTTATAACACCTAAAATGCTATCATTTTTTATCATTACTAATACCATCAACATTATTACTTGTAAATAGCTGAGAGAAACATGGTCTTAACTCATTGTAAGCAGAGACCCTTAAAACAGAAAATATCTGATGACTGCATTGTGACATGGTGATAAAACACATGATAAATGTTCGGAAGTGCTGGTTTACTAGTTGTAAGATCTGTAAGATGTCCAATTACTGCAGATGAAACTAGCCCCCAACATTTGCAATACTGTATTTTTTATTTCCTTCCAAATCCACATTGACTCTGATTTTTCTGGAATGACTTCTGAAAGGATACTTTGGAGTGGTTATTTCTAAAATATGCTAACACAGATGTCACTTATTAAATGTTGAAAGAAAAAAATAAATATTTAAAGAAACAATAAAGAAATCTTCAACTACATATAAGAGCTACTGTACTATTTAATATGAATGGCTTTATTATTTCTTATAGATATGATAGTAGGCAGTGAAGGAAAATAGTGGATTCTTTAATTTTTTATTCCATTTTTATTGGTTACTATTTTCCTGAGAATTGATCACCAAATACATCCTTATAATGAACTTTTGTAGTAGAACAGGTACTATCACAAATCTTCACAGTCCATGGTCTAGTGGCCTTGCCCTCTCCATAATTGCAAGTGGATTAACCTATTAGAAGTAGCTCATTACTAAATATCTAGGGTGTGTTTTCCAGTTGGAGGATTAATGTTTCTATCCTCAGTTGACTACATGAATTTGTGAACCATGTGCCCCAATATGAAGTGTAAAGAGAAGATGGACATATGGTCATCATCAATGCTAAGGAATAATTAATGCAACTGACACCCTGCTCCCATATGTACAGTAGATCAATGGCAGGTAGTAGTGCCTGTCTGTAATCCCAGCTACTTGAGAGACTGAGGTAAGAGGATCACAAAAATTTGAGGCCAGCCCAAACAACTTAGGGAGAACTTGTCTCAACATAAAAAAATAAAAAGGGCTAGAATTGCAGCTCAGTGGTAGAGTACACTTAGGTTTGATCTCCAGTACTGCTAATTGATTAATTAAAATGTAAAAGATTACTTCTATAATAGTATACTTCATGGGCAAAATTATCCACAGTCCTATTGATCCCAGGAACTGGAGAGTTGTTGGTGGGAAGTAAAGGTGGTTAAAAAAAAAAAAAAAAAGAAAGAAAACTTTACAGAGGACCTTAGCTGTTGAAAAGAGCCCTGGAGGGGAGTTGGAGGATTGGAGGCAAAGGGAGAATCAACTAGGCCTGCATGTAGGAGTGCTCACAGCAGACAAAAGACCAGGAGAGAGGAGTCCTGGGCTGTGGTGCCAAAACCTGGAGGACACGAAGGAGGAATCAGAATTGATCTTAGGGACTAAGGAGTTCCTTGGGTTCTTGACAAATTGAGAAGAAATAAGAGAATACTGGAAAACAGCTAGGAGGTGAGGACACAGATCCACACAGGTGACCATAATTCCTGGATGAGCTTGTGGTATTAACATGGATTCTGATAGGTATGAGAAGGATATAAAAGAAAGAATCAGAATACATTTGTGTCTAAAGAAAGAGGCAAAAAAAGACATCTTTCTCTTGATTTTATTTTATCCTTCTTATGATGTGTCCAGCAGAGAGTAGAGAAGTGAAATTATAGAAGGTTCATTTTATCTATTATTAGCCATGTTAATCTTTGGCGAATAAAAAAGGGAGAAGACTTTATAGATTGTCGAAGGACTGTTGAAACTGGGGGTTGATATAGAATTTAGAGGCACATTTTAAGCTTCTATCTATGCACCATTAGGAGAAAACATTAGCAATTGACGAATTCTATCAGCTTCTCTGTTTAGTCCTCCAATTTTAATCAAATAAAACTGAGATAGGCATTAATGGCTCATTTCCTATTATTTCACTATTTCCTATTATTTCTGGTCAAGTCTCAATGCTGACATCCATATGGTAATTGCAGATTAGTCATTTCCTTGGATACACTTCATCATCCTCAGAAGCCAGGCAACGGTGATGGGGTGTCAGTTGCTTTTGGTCCAGTTTGGAGGCTTAACATGGCATCTCTGACTATTGAGATAAGCCTTTTTCTGAGTACTATGTGGCAGCCCCAGGAGCAGTGAAGTGGGTCCCAAGACCCTCTGCTGCAGCTGTTTTTCAGAAGTCAAAGCAGGCAGGCAGCTTGTGAGAAACTGCTTTGTTGCTGGCAGGGCTGTCATTATGGTAGAAGGAGCAGCCCTTCCACTGGAGGTGTGCATCTGAGTTTCAGAGCCCCTCCTCATAAGTTTTAGACTGAGAATCTCATTCTCCTGCAACCATCACTTGAGAATCAGAGTAATTATTTCCTATTGCCCTTTGTGGAATACAGTTATAATTGCATTACTGTTAACGGTATTCGCATTAACACTTAATTGTTAATGTCCTCCTAATTTGGAGGAAATCATCACCTCTTCATATTTCATTGCCAGAAAGAGTTGTTAAACTCAAAATAATTTCAAGCCTCCGAATAGGGAAAGGAGAAATGATGCTAGAATTCAGAGGTAAAACTTGTGGAGTGAATTCTCTTTCGGGGGGGGGGGGGAGGAAGGGAGGGAGGGAGGGAGGGAGAGAGAGAGAGAGAGAGATGAAGAGAGAGAGAAGAAGGAGGAGGAAGAGGAGGGGAGAGAGAGAGAGAGAGAGAGAGAGAGAGAGAGAGAGAGAGAGGGAAAGGAAGGGAGAGTAGAGAGTGTTAGAGTTTTCTTTTAAGGTACTGTACATTTATTTTACTTTGAGGTTAAGCCACAATGCACAGTCCTTGACTGGAAAGTAACAGGGATTCCTGTGGTGTGGAAACGGCTGTGGGGTTCATGGTAGGAAAAGGGCAGTAACTTTCTTTCGTTGCTGGCATCCTGTTTGAGTGTTGAAAGACACATTAACAAGAAAAGAAAGACACCACTGTGGCAAGGTCAGCCAGACCCTGGTGGGCTACAGGCCTTGACTTTCAGATGATTGTTAACTTCTTCCTTTACAATGTACTGAACAGCATGTTGTTAACAACCAAGCCATTCCTTGGCATAGCTCTGCAGCAGGAAACTGAAATATTTTAAGAAATCTTTATTTGGGCTTGTAAAAAAGAGAGAGAGAGAGAGAGAGAGAGAGAGAGAGAGAGAGAGAGAGAGAGAAAGAGAGAGAGAGAGACACTGGGGTGTGTGTGGAATATCAGAATTATCTCAATCTTTGAATCTGTTTAGGAGAATATGATTTGGGGCATTCAAAGATCTATTTTCATTTGAACATAGGATGGGCAAAACTATAACATTTGGTTGGATAGAACCATCTTAAGGGCCAGCAATAAGAACTTCAGTTGGGGAGTATGGGGTACTGCCTGGATGTTCAACCTGTGTGCTCAGAAAGGCCCAGTGCATGGTTTAATGCCCTGCTTCTACCATGTTGAAATTCTTAGTAATTTTTAACAAGGTACCTCACATTTCTGTTTTGTGCTGGATTCTCCAAATTCTAAGCTAAGAACATCACTGGTCTTGGTGATCGTGGCCAAGATGGTCCACATTTCAGCAAGTGTGCTAGAAGCTAGATTCTCTTCAAACACCCATAAGTTATTAAATTCTATAGTTATATCAACACACAGACTGGCTTGACAACACTTCAGGCCTGTTCCATTTTATTTTATTTTATTTTACTTTTGCAGTACTGGGGATGGAGCCTAGGGGCATTCTACCTCCAAGATACCTGCCCAGCCCTATATTTTATTATTTATTTTGAAACAGGTTCTCACTGAGTTGCAAAGGGCCTCACTAAGTAGCTGAGGCTGTCCTCGAACCGTGTTCCTCCTGTCTTAGCCTCCCAAATGCTGGGATTACCTGTTCCTTTTAAAAAATGTTGCTTACTTAAGCATCTGTGTTTCTTTAATGTGTACAGAATGCCAAATAACTTGTTTGTCCTATTTTTTTAACATTTCAACTAATTATTTCTATATCCAATGTAGACTATATATCCTAGTTGAAAATATAGAAGGGTTACTTAATGAGTTTAGTTTCATAAGTTTTAATGTAAACTTTCAACCAAGAGAACTGTCAAAGCTAGACTACCAAAAATGCTGTGGTTTAAACACCTGCACTCCTTGAAATATAGTCCTTAATTTTTTTTTTCTTTCTTTCTTTCTTTCTTTCTTTCTTTCTTTCTTTCTTTCTTTCTTTCTTTCTTCTTTTCTGTCTTTTCTGTCTTTCTTTCATCTTCCTTCTTTTTGCCTTCCTTTCTTTCTCTTTCTTTCTTTCATTCATTCGTTTTTTTCTTCTTTTTTTCAGTGCAGAGCATTGAACTCAGGGGAATTCTACTTCCAAGCTATACCCCCAGCCCTATTTTATTTTTTATTTGGAAACAGAGTCTCATTAAGTTGAGGAGGGCCTCCCTAAGTTGCTACAGCTAGCCACAAATCTGTGGTCCTTCCTTCTCAGCCTCCCAAATACTGGAATTACAGGCTTGCGTTACCCAGCCTGGCTATTCCTTAATTTCTAAGAGTGTGAATGTTTAGACCTGAAAGATTTCAGAAACACCTCCCCCCTAGGAGTAGCCTCCTTCTAAGGAAAGTCACTGGCAGACACCACTGCAGTAGAGAATAGACCTTTCATTGATTCCTGCTAGTTGGACTTGATTTTTTATCAAGTTATGCACTGACAAATGAGGAACTACACCATTCTTTTTATTTTGCTCTGTGACTCATTAGCTTTATTTCTCATAAACACCCTTCCCTTCCAAGTACAATCTAAAAAGTTCTGTCATTAAAAGCAATTTTGTTCTTCCTGCCTAAGGGTGACTATTTTCAAGAAAATATGTGCATTTTGACAATGTGAGTGTTGCCTATTTAAAGCTAAAAGTATAATTTCTTTTTTATTGGGTGATAAACTTTCTTTCTGACAAAACAAAGGACAGTTAAGATTTCTTCCTTTTTAAAAATGTGATTTTGCATTTCTTTGCTCACATTATAAAGCACATTTTATGTAACTCTGCTTTTTAAAAAGAAAGAAAGTTATATGGCTTTGTGTGTTATCAGTGCTATAAAGATGGCATTGAGCATTAAATGAAGCATAAATAGATCATGAAAGAAGAAAAAAAGCTGTGTTGTATTTGAAAGTTTAGGCTGAAAGGCCTTATTTCTATAACTGTAATATGATTATGAACTCATGTAAAAAATCCTACTTTTGATTTTAATGTTTGTATATATGCATATGTTTGTTACCTCTTTCTGATTATTTTTGATCCCCTGTGCCAAGGGGAAGGACCTTGGATAGTGAGTCACTGGCCTCTTTCCTGCTTCTGTCTAGGAAAGATGTATGATAATGTTTCTACACCCTGCCTCTGGGTCTAGTGTTCAGAGCTGGCTATTCCTACATACTCTGATTTTTACATTTTACTTTCTGGTCAGTGAACCCAAAAGGTAAAGCTGCCTGATGAATAAACGTGGAAATAGGGTTTCTCAAACTCTGGTTATCCATAAGCCACCTTAATTTTTCCTACACACACCTATCACTTATGGCAGAATTTACCTAATACTTATCTTTAAAATAGATGCAGCCAGGTGTGGTGGTGTATACCTGCAATCTCAGTACTTCAGAGGCTGAGATGGGAGAATTGTAGGTTGAAAGACAGCCCCAGCAACTCAGCCAGACTCGGTAATCTAGCAAGACCCTGTTTCAAATCAAAACGTAACAAAGGGGTGGGGGTGTAATTTTAGGATAGAATGCCTCTGGGTTCAATTCCCAGTGCCAAAATTTTTTAAACTAAAAATAAAATAGACCTAATCTTTTTGTCTAATATTTTTTCATAAGAACTCATAAACCTTCCCTTCAGTGTCAGTTAGTCCTGAATAAATATTTCTTGCCATAAGTAAACCGTAGTTTGCTAGTGGATTGATCCTGCTACCTACTCTATCTGGTGTCTAGGTGTCAGTAGAGGTTACCCATTTTTAGGTGTTAGAGACCTGTTAGCACCATGCTGAGATTTTCAAGACCACTTGGAAAAGGATCCTTGAGGCCGAATCCTCTTCTCATTAAGTGATCCAGTGTTTGTTAATGGTGTGTCCACAAGTCACCAGTAGTTCTCCTAAGACTGCTAGAGACATAGGTCCTCTGGCTTTGCAAGTACTGCCTTAACGGATGAGATTTGATAGATGATGAGAGGGCCCCACTACTCATGTTGTCTAAAATTCCACCTTTATAATCATGCCTTTAGATTTATATTTCGATTTTGTTCAGTAATTACCTATTTAAATGTAAATTACTCTGTAACCTCTTGGTAGTCTTCTAAAGATTGGTTTTCCCTATTATTGAGACTAAGGTTCTACCAAAGGACATAGACTAGAGATCCAGGCTGTGGAAGAGTGAAAAGAAATATTTAAGAAAAACATAACACTCTTCCCAGTTAACTTAGGGTCGCAGTCTCTTTTTAGGAATTTCTTCCTGCCGAGGACAGCCTCTCTTCCATTTCTTCTCACTCCACCTTTCTTTCTTTCTACCCCAATGGAATCAAATGTCAACACTTCTGGAAACTTCCTCAGTGGCCCACTCCAGGTCTTGAAGGCTCTGTGTATCTTGCTTACCAAACTCACCACACTAACATACATTACGGCTATTTGTGAGCTCAACTTAGTTCCTCTGTAGACACCAAGGGAATGGTGTATGAACAGGAGACCTGGGAAGGGTGATTGTCAGAAAGCAAGTTTCTGAGCCAGGTGTAGTCAGAAACAAGCTGGTGCCTGCTTGTAATCTCAGTACTTGGGAGGCTGAGAGAGGAGGGGTCACAGGTTCATGGCCAGCCTCAACTACTTGTGAGGCCCTTTGCAACCTACTGAGACCCTATTTCAAATAAAAGAATAAACAATAGGGCTAGGGATGTAACTTGGAGGTAGAATGCTCCTGGGTTCCATCCCCAGTAACACACACACACACACACACACACACACACACACACACAGCAAGTTTCTATAAGATGATTTCAGAAGAATGGTATTCCTCATGCAAGCCACCTGGGAAAGGTAGCATTGTATTTACCCAGATTGGACCCCTAGCATCAGCCTTGCTCCCATGTATTTGAATTGAAATAACAGGCAGACATTGAGACATTTCCAAGGTATGGGAGTAGAAAGGAAAAGGAAAGAGAGAAACCATTTTTATCATTTCCACGCCAGTCCTCAGCACTACTTGAGCTATCTTTCTCCAAACCTAGCTGACTGGTTAGGATACGTGGACAGCGAGGATAAAGTATTATCTCTGCAAAGCATAGCAGTGACTCAGCATTTAATACCCACACCTTTGACACAGATTATGGCTTAACATGATTTATGAGCTGTCCATTGTTTCTAAGTCCACAGTAGAGCTTTGTTATCACAGCAGAAGCTTTGGTAATATGAGGGCAGACTATTTTAGCAAAGGGCTGCACCTCTGAGTAACTCAAGCACCATCTTCAGAGTCACAGACCTTGGGGTTGAGTCTTAGTTCTGCTCTTGGGAGCTGGGGGAGTTGATGCAGCCAGCCAGTGCTCTAGACTTTCTCCTGTAAGTTAGGGATGGTGATGGGTGCCCCAGGTAAGGTTGGGTGGTCATAGAGCTCCCAGGACAGTATCTGGAGTCAGAAGTGGTGAAAGCTTAGTTTGTTCTCCCTTTTCCTTGTCTTTCAGTGAGGACCTTTGGCACTTTCTTGATTGGATTGGTTTATTTTTGGGAAATGCCTCCTTCTCCTCTTTTTAAAATATATATCATAATAATATATTTAAAATGAGAGCCCATCTCTGTATGTAAACAACAATAGCCAGACATGGAGTGAAGAGTATCACCATTATTGCCCATGACATTTCTCTTGTCGCTTTCATGCATTTGTTTAGGACTAACACCTTTGGTAATTATTTAGCTACATATTTATTGGATTTTCAATTATATCGGACTTAAGTTCTTAAAAGCTAATTGTCATAACTTCGTGATTACCAACTTGGCTTTGCTGTCACACTGGCTTTCAGCTGATGAGACAAAGCCAAGTATTTATGTGACATCTTTGGAGGGAAGCAGAAGAACCTTGGTGTTCTGCCATGTTAGGAGCTGTCCACGACTCACTCGTTTTACATAAATTGTGACAGAAAGAGATCTCAGAAACAGGAAGCAATGGCATCGGGTTGTCACCTTAGGTCCCCTTCAACCATTATTATTAGAGCCTTAAATGTTGATGTCAACACCCTCTGGGTATGCAAGAAATGGCAGCCTGGGGAGGGACATGGAAAGACGTGAAGGTGAAATCTGGTATAATATAAGTCATAATTTGGGTCACATTCAAAACTAAAAAGCGTTCTTGTCGCTGTTGGTAACCATTGGCCTAAGGAAAAGCAGTGGTTCAGAAACTTACCCTGAATTGTTTTTTCTTTAGGAAAAAAAAATCTCCCACATAATGGAAAGTTTAGGTCACAGGTGTAAACCCTTAGGCTGCGCTTCCTCAGTGAGCTCAGTGCTGGTCTCAAGGACAAAAATGAGACTGGAGCAAAGGAGTTCTGCATTAAAAACAGATTCACTTCTCCAGGCGGAGGGACGGCTGTGAGTCTGTGTCAGGACACGGAGCCTGGGGAGACTGGGGACAGTAGCTGTGGAGTGGAGGTGTTTATTTTCCCCTCTCCTTTTGTCCTGGCATGATGAATTTGGCTCATGGATTTGGTTTTGCTTCAGAGTTTTTTTTTCCTGTGATAAGTGAGGGTTAGCTACTTGGGGACTGGTAGTTAATTTGAGCCTGTGGGCAACTCCCCTCTAGCCTGGGATTCTATTTGTAACGGTTTGCACCGTGGGTTTAACTAAACTGTCAGGACAGCAGAGGGCTGAGTTATTGGAGTTCACTGTCGAAAGCGTGGTCAGGAAATGAAACTGTTCACCACCTCAGCAAAGGAGTGTGGCGACGGGGAAGGGGCGTTCTGGGCCCAGAGTCCTCTGTGATGCTTTGTTTCTCTGAAAAATTAAGAGCAGAATTTGTCCCCGGAGAAAGTACAGACAATGTATTTTGAAGCAGCACCACGCCGTGTGTCTTGCCCACCTTTGTGAAAGTTCATTCTTAACCTCGCTAGTTTATCGTGTAGCAGGGGCAGGGACACTTGTCTTGATCAGAGGTGTCTCAGGGCTCAGCTTGTCACAGGGCTGATGAAGAGTGTGGAGATATTCTGAGACACATGTCCCTGGAGGACAAGAAAGAAGACCAAAGCTTCCCTGTGGCTCTAAAATTGCTGATGTGTTGACCCTGGGGCCGACTTCAAGCCTGCCAGGGCTCTAGAGGCTAGGAGGGTAAGGGAAGGGGGTGCCTAAGTTATTTTCCTCCTCCCTTTTCATCTTTGTGAAGTTCCCATTGTCCCCTCTCTGTAGTCATTGCCTCTGTTTGAGAGATTGGTATTAAAATTTCCTAAAAGCTCTCCTGGGCTTTGCAATTATTTTCTTAATGCTTTTACCCCGCTTCCCATGCTGTTCTCATACAGACTAAACCTTGATCTAATATGAGTGACTTGATGCTACATGGGACACTTTCACAATTAGGTGCTTAGACACAGCTCAGTGGATGTGACTTTATGCCTTCAAAGTCAATGTTAGTAACCTCAAATCATTCTCACAAGGAACCAGAGTGCAGAGCATCTAATGGAAAAAGAGGATACGGAAGCATATGAAAGAACAGTGGGAAAAGATAATTCTTATAGCTATTCCTTCCCTGAATGTATTCAAGCAATTGTTTTTTGATTTTTTTTTACCCCAAGTGTATCACTTATTTGATTATAAGATTTCCTCTAGTTACCTTTACAGATTTTTTTTTGTTTGTTCTCTATAATGTTTAGACCAGTAGTTTTTACTAAGTGGCATAATTCTTTTCACTGGATCTGAGCATTTTATAATTATGCATACAATTATACAATATACATGTATGTCACAGACCTTTTTGGGAAAATGACAGTTCTAAAAATAATTAGGTGTAGTAGCCTAGCTTTTTAATTATATTATTTTTCTGGTTATAAAAGAAATATATTGTCATTCAAGAAAATAAAAAATATATTTAAAAGTGCATTAGTGAAAGTGCTTTTATAATGTCTCCATACAGGATATATCTCATACACACACACACACACACACACACACACACACACACATATTATACACACACACACACACACACACACACACACAGTGTCAGATATATGTGTGTGGACATAGTATGATTAAAATACTCTATACATGATTTTATAATATGCTTTTTTATTTAGTAATATGTAACATTTATTTTACTGGATAAATGACCAAACCGAATTATTTCAAAATCTTTTCAGAATGGTTTTGGTCATTTTTACAGTAAAATAAAAAGTTCACAGCCGGGTATGGTGGCGCACGCTTATAATCCCAGCATTCAGGAGGCTGAGACCTGGAGGGTTGCGGTTCGCGGACAGCGTCAGCTACTTAGTGAAGCCCTCTGCAACTCAGTGAGACCCAGTTTCAAAATAAAGAATAAAAAATAGGGCAGGGGATGTAGCTCGGAGGTCGAATGCCCCTGGGTTCCATTCCCAGACCCACACACACAAAAAAAAGTTCACTAGTTTAGAATTGCAGCGTGTAGAACAAGGGCTGTCCCCCTTTTCTGACATCAACCCACTTCTTCATAGATGAGGTGGCTGAGCTTTGGGGGTGTATGACATGCTGGGGGTCACATTGATAAGCTGGCAACAGGTAGGGATCAGAACACAGGTCTCCTGCCTCTTGGCTAACTCCTTTCTCCCCAGTACAAATCTTTGTGTGATTTTCCTCTTTACTCTCATGCATAAACTTCTGGTTCTTGAGCCTTTTGAATCTTAGCACAAAAGAAGAGGTGTGAACCATCTCTATGATGGGTTTGGAAGTATGGGAAAAAAAAGGCTGAACTTGGTCTAGTGGAAGCCATTGAGTTGCTTGTTGCACGGTTGTGATGCTTCTCAGCCATAGGAAGCAGGCATTCTGGGTAATACTGCCGCGCATAACAGAATACAGTGTGAACCTTTACCAGCTGTTGTCATCTCTGTTCTCATATTTTGATCGTTTCATGTCCTTGAAAGATTGGTTGAGAGAGTGTTTCCGCTGAACTAGTGACTTTAATTCTGGGAACTCGAAAACATATTAGCACCACAAGGACCGTGCTCTGTGTGATAACTTTAGGTCTAGCTAATAGCACATACTCAAGGCTTTCTGTAGGGTGTATGTTCATCTGGAGCAAAGTTTCTATTTTCGATGGTGACCCCAGCTCAGCAATCCATCTGTCCCATTTGTACACTTGACTTCTCAGCATGGAACAAAAACCTCAACCCAGAAACTTTACCTAAACAAAAAGATACCTATTAATTTCTCTTTTTGTCCATCTCTTCCTTTTCTTCTTCTCATCTCTGATTCTTTTTGCAATCCTCTCCCACACAATTCTCACCTACTTGCATCTTCTGGATTCTCTCAGTTCTTCACTCTTTGCTAGGAGGGTTACAATTGCGTGCAGTTTTAGGACCACAGGGTTCTTGCGTGGTGTGTACGTGTGTGCACGTGCACCCTGGCATTTTCAGGATTTCTGCAGTGATCTCAGGGTCTAACCACATACTCCACAAAAAGAACACTCTGAAGAGTTGCAGGAAATAATTGATCAAGAGGCTGCTCTGTGCAGGGCACATTGGAATTTAGTTAATGTGTTGCCTGCAGCAGAAAGTGCCTGGCTGCTTTCAAGGCCCTTTGAAAACATGTACAAGTATTTGGTGAGAACTTCAGAACTCAGTTAAGCTGTCTTTGATTCCAAAGATATCCCTAGGGCAAGTGAATAAATTACAGATGCCTTTAAAAAATTTATTTAATGCCTATATTAAATAATTGATTCTTTATGAACCAACATGACTAAATAGGTTAATCAAGTTATTGCTAGATTTGCTTAATTTTCCCCACTTTTAAATAATGCTTTGTTTAAAAAGGTATTAGCAGGATCCTTTGTTATTCTTGTATAAAATTAAACACTTTTGACCTACCAAAGAAAGCTACATCTGTAAACGGTTCCAGGGTCATTTAGTTGAATGCCAGTTCCCTCTTGCCTAGATTACAACCCATAGAAAGGGTCTTTTTCTGTGGATTTAAAATCTGACTCTTGGAGCCTCTCTTTAGGAATATATCAACTGGAATCCAAAGGTGCTATTTGGAGCTTGAACTTAGTAACTTACTAAATGATACCTTGATACCCTTAAAGAATTTTACTGAATAGCTTTCTTTTCTTAAGCAAGTTTGATCTCTACAAGTATATACTCTCTCCTTGCTTTCCTTGTTTCATCTGAGAACTACTCACAACTCTAAGTTGTAATTATGAGGGATTGCTCTTTGTTTTGTTTGTTTTTGCCGCGCTGGGGATTGAACCCTGGACCTCATGCATGCTAGGCGAGCACTTGCCTACTGTGCTATACCACCAGCCCAATTATGGATATTTTAATCCAGGCCTTTTTTTTTTTAATCTCATTATCTTTTTCTTTTAGAAAAATCTTCCTTCTTTACATCTTATCTTTTAATTTTCAAGGTTTCCAGAAACCTGGAACTTAGAAGTTAGAAGAAATCATAGTGATTATCACCTAGTCTGATTTTGACCTCTTTTTACTTAAATGGGCAGATGGTTAGAATTTGACATTCCAGCCAGGCGTGGCGGTGCACGGTTGTAATCTCAGCATTTGGGAGACAGGAGTATCTGGGTTCGTGG
Source organism: Muscardinus avellanarius (assembly GCF_963383645.1). NCBI lineage: Eukaryota > Metazoa > Chordata > Mammalia > Rodentia > Gliridae > Muscardinus > Muscardinus avellanarius. The sequence continues at coordinate 93,178,756 of NC_137786.1, read as the reverse complement.
ACAGTCTCAGCTTACTACTTAGTGAGGGGCCCTTTGCAACTTAGTGAGACCCTCTTTCAAAATAAAGACTAAAAAATAGGGCTGGGGGTGTAGCTTGGAGGTACAGTGCCCCTGGGTTCCACATCAAGTACTGCCAAAAAAAAAAAAAAATGAATTTGAAATTTTTCTACTCTGAAATTACATTTATTATCAGGCAATTTCAGAAATACTGGACTATTATACCTGAGATGATTATTGTTAACTTTGGGTTCAATAACTCCACCTACCATATTTGCATAACAGATATTGAATGAATGTAAAGTGTCATTTTTTTTCTTACTGCATATTCTAGGATAGTGTTCTAAAGGGAGGCTTAATAACAAGCTCATTTTTTCCCTTGTTTTAAAGACTTGAATATATTCCTCTAACTACCATAGACACCCATAGGAAAACACAACTTTCCTTAGGGAATTTGAAATTGATTAGCAGCTCTGATGCTCCTTCAAGCTTTATGATAATGTTGGTATCATTTATCCTCCCTATCTTTTCCCTTCCTTTTTGTTAAGATATTGGAAGTAGGTCAGATGGATGCCATTTTCAGCTTTTTTTTTCACATTTTAAATTACAAAGGGTATCAGTTTGCTTTACCTTTGTTTTTTTTTTTACCAAAAAAAAAAAAAGAAACAGCTGATTCCTTTTCATAAGAGTTAGGCTTTACTCACTCAAGTTTTCGATAAATCAGTTACACTGATATGCTTGCTGTGTGACAGACTGCAACTGAACCTCATTATTCATACATGTCTGTGTGATGTTACTGAATCAATTTGTGCTGTATCCATTTTGTACTCATGGATAGTTCACGGTCCCTTATGAGCAGAAATAGTCAGCAGGCAATAATAGAAGACACGGAGCAGAAATGGATGGGGCCCATAATCCTTTGCTTCATGGTGCTACAACCATTTCTTAAATTCATTTTGAATATATATATATATATATATATATATATATATATATATTAAATTTTTGTTTCATCACTCTGATGATGATTTCAGCAAAATCTCAAAGCTGGGTACATTCTAAACCTTTACATATAATTTTGCTTTTATTCTAATACCCATTGTTAAGAGGACAGAAAAGTTCCCTCCGCTCTGATTGTCAGAGCAGGACATTCCCACATTTAATTCCTTATTGCCCATAGTCATCTTCTTATAGCTCAGTAGCTTTTCCTGATTTGAAAAACAATATGAAATCAGGAAAGCCAAGTCTGCAACCAAAGAGTTCCTTTTTCAATGGCTAAACAGTTCCTAAATGTGAGAAGAAAGATTGGGAAATGGCAGTGGGGACCTGTAGCTGCCCTGCCAAGTAGGCTCTGGTGTCTATTGGCAACTAGAGACCTTTATCACTTTAAAAAAAAAAAAAAAAAGCCAGCTCCAGTGAAGTGTCCATGGCCTGCCGATGTCCCCTGAGCTGCAATTCCAGGTGGCGGCCCCAGGGAAGAAGTGGTATAAACTTATTCTCACACTTGAAGCCCAGAACTTTCTCCACGCTCCTGCTCTTTTAAAATGGTGACTTTCCAGAGGAAGAAAACACCAGCCTCACAGGGTCTTAAGCTCTTCCAAACTTACGAAACTCCAGGACATAATTTTTGCGACACTGTCCTGGAATTCAGGAATTCACCGTGCTTTGAGTCATGATTAAACCTGGTGATCTTAGCCAAGCACCTCTACGTCTTTGGAGGTCAGTTACCCAACTGTATAACATGGGTGCAGAGTAAATGATATCAAATACCTTCTTCATTTAAACCATCTATTTGTCTTTATTTCTAGACTTTAATCATTCCCTGAGTCATTTCACTTTTCTGTGTCCTTAGCATTAAAAAATTTGTATCCCAATGGATATTTAAAATCCTACGATAAAACACTGCTAATTTCAAAGTAAATTTGAAAGAAGAAATGCCCCTTAGGTCAGAGAACAAAGAAATGCCAGGTGTGCATTTATGAAAAAATATATTTCTTTGTCAAGATAAAAAATCAAGACACATACCCAGTGCCTAGAGAGCTTTTATAGAGAATCAAACTTAAAAAGACAAAGATCTAAAATGCATGTATTAAAATGTCAGCAATATTTTGAATTTTCCTGTGAAAGATTAAATTTATTCTGCTTCTCCCCCCCCCAATATATGATGGGTGATTAAAGTTTCAATTGCATACAACAGAAGGCAATACAAAAAAAAATTCCTAAAAAGCTCACTCTTCCACAGAGAGACTTGATTACTTTAACAAATGTTTTAAATGGGATGTAGAACGGAATCCAAGGCATTGTTTCTCTTTGATTTCAGTAAATAATTCACAATATTGACCCACATTAAGAATTTTCAGAACTCTGTTTTCTGTATGACAAAATTGCTGTAACAAGTATTTATTTAGAACTATGGTTGATTGTCTCACTACTTTGAAAAAGGCTTGCGCAGTCCATGCTCTGGACATCTTGTTTCTTATTTGTGTGTCTTCTAGTTACCTTCTGTTGTTTACCTGACCTAGAACGCCTCTGTGAACGTTGGATTACCCCTATGCAAACTTTGACTCTCATAAGCCTTTTTTTTCCCTCCATGGCTGTCTTTGGGATCCCGCCTTTACATCTCAAAATATAATTACAAGTTTTGTGTTTGTCTCTGTGATAGGGTTGAATTCCGTGAGCACAAGAATTGTATCTTCTTCGTCTACGTATCCAGTTGTCCAACATAATGCCTAACATATAGTTAATGCTCAATAAAATTTTTGAATAATCGATTGAAGGCATATCACATAAGGATATTCAAATGATAATAATTGTAAAAATGTAAAGAGGTTAGGGGAGACAACGAAATTAAAACCAACACCTTACTTTCATTGAGCATGAACTTTAGCTCTAAGCTATCTGGCAGCCAATTCCAACAACGAATATAATAAATGTAAATAGAAGCAATGTGGCTTAGCTCGAAATCTGGAGGGAGAGGCAAGGGATTTGAATCCTGGCTCCATTTCTTATGACTGGCCTTGAACAAATTTTGGAATCTCACTTCATCTCAGTTACTTTGTCTACAAAATGGGAATAACAATACTCATTTCACAAAGTTGTCATAGGGAACAAATTAACTTAGGTATGTGTGAAGTGTGCACATATATTGAGGTGCTGCTCATGAAGGAGGTCATTCAGAGGGCCACTGTCTATTTTTTATTCTTTTAAATTTGACCTACTGGAGGTGTTGTAGGTTCACAAAACTGGAGCAGATAGACCATTCTATTTACCCCTTTTCTCTTCTCCTCAATATTCCCTATTTTTTAGAGTTAACTAAATTAAACTTTGAAAACATTTGGCAAATATATAACTAATAGGGTCAGGAGCCAATGACAGGGGATCCAGTGCCTTTATCTCTAAACACTATTTAGCCATTTCCCACCACCTCTATGGAGCCCAATGTTGAATGGCAAGAGAACTTCTTTGGAGAAAATAACACATCAGCAATGAAAGATAAAGCTGAAAAACTTACTAAAGTTGTATTTCTTTCAACAGTATTTGAAATTTTAAATTCATACATTTTTTTTTTTTTTTTTTTGGTGGTACTGGGGTTCCTGGAAGCCCTTCTACCTCCGGGCTATACTCCCAGACCTAGTTTTACATTTTTATTTGGAAGCAGGGTCTCCTAAGCCAGTGCACGGATGGCTTCGAACCTGCGCGATCCTCCTGTCTCTGCCTCCCAAGCGCAGGGATTACAAGCGTGCGCCACCATGCCCAGCTTAAATTCATACATTTTAAACCTGTTAAAAAAAAAGACAAAAGGGCCAGGTGCTAGCTGCACACACACGTGTAATCTCAGGGACTCTGGAGACTGAGGAAGGAGGATGGGAAGTTGGAGGCTAACTTGGGCAACATAAAATAATAATAATCATAATAATAAAAGAACTGAGGGTGTAGCTCAGTGGTAGAGTGCCCCTGGGCTCAATCCCTAGTACTACCACTATGACAGCAACAAGAAGAAACAATAAAAAGGGGTTTTGAGTGGCACTTAGTAGGCTACCCAGGCTGTTTGCCGGTAACTTGACTGGAAGGCCTGTGACCTCCTGAGCCCAGCCAGTCTTGGGCAAAGAGGAAGGAGGTGCAGAGAGTTTGACTTGCAGGAGAGAACTCACTGCCTGGAAAACCACAGCAAGTGTGAAACACAGCAGTGTACCAGAGGTGCCGTCCTGCACCGAGTCACAGTGAACATTCAGGGTCGTGTAGATTCCTGAGACTCCTTCCGGGCGTATGTCAGCAGCATTTATTCTTAAAAAGAAATGGATTTGGGAACCACAGACATTGTCTCCTCCTAAATTTCTTATGTGGTCATCGTAAACAAGGGGCAAGAGCAGGGAGCTCACTCGGACAAGAGGTGGCCAGGGAGGGAGGTGTGGCTCAGCCCCCACCCTGAGCACAGGGGAAAGCGGCTGGATTTGCCAGGACAAATGTGGTTTGTTCAGCTCACAGAGATACACACCCCAACCACTGGCACCGTTGTAGCAGCGCTTGGATTCAAAACGTATTTTCTTAAAATGGAATGTTTTTCAGCTCTCTAGAGGCTTTGCAAGATCTGAAAAGATTTTGCTGCTGTTTCCTGGCTGCTACACATGCCACTTTTTACACCTTTACCTAGATGGAAAGCACTGTAGCCCATTGCTTTGCATGTTCGAACAAGCCTGCTTGGATAGATGACAGTGCAGGAACAGCTGGCTTCTTCAAGAGCTGATTTGCACTGCCCTGACATCACCTAAACAGTCATTACTTTTATTTTTTTTCTTTCTTCAGTGTTCAAGCAAGTTTCAGCATGTTAGAAGAGAGAGAGAGAGAGAGAGAGAGAGAGAGATATGTAGGAAATGGCTCAGAGCCCTGGGGTAAAAAAAAATACGTACCGTGCTCTAGTGAGCAGAGGTTAAGTTAGCTTTGGCTTAATATATATGGACACTTCTCTATAGGGGCCAAGTCACCACCCTAAGGACCCTCGAGCTCTTCACTAGCACTCTCCTTGTGGAATATGGACCTTGAACCATTTGCTAGATTTCTAAATCCTTTCAGGAAAGGATTCTAAGTCAAAGGGACAGTGAATAGCTTTAATGTCACATTATTCTGTTAAAGCTGTGGCTACATTAATCTCAGGAGAGCAGAGTGTGAGGCCTCACTATGCAGAGGACGGTATGCTTCTGCAGGAAGCACTCAACACTGGGAGTCTAGCCTGCACCCAGTCAGGGCATCTGAGTCTGCAGATGCACATGCTCTGAGCACATGCTCATGATAACCGGACCAAAGTATTAGTTTTCCAGATCATTATGAGGCTTCTGAAAAAGAACAATTCACACTGAGTAAAATGGAGGGAAGTATCCATTACCAGAATGCAACAATGAACTTTAACAGCAAAGAAATAGACATTTGGGGAGCCTTAGATTACATGTCTGTGTGTTGTCCTAGGGAGATGGAGTCAGAAGTTAAAGACAGAGTGAGGAATTGTCATTTCTAATCTGATGTGGTATTCTAGGTAATTTATTTGATAAAGTCAATGCCTACTTTTGAACTCTTATGGTATATAGGGTCTTCCCTCAATTAAAGATTTTCAGGGAAAATACTAGGCATATTAGAACACCAGCTATTTATAATTTCTCAGGGTGGCTGGGTAGTAATTCCTCATCCCACGAAGAATTTTAAAAATGTGCCGGCTTAAGGAGGTCAGAGGCCAGAGCATGGAGGTGTTTAGTGTGCCTTGTTTCCCCTATCACTAATAGACTGTTGAAATGAGTCTTTTGTGAACTCCCTGGCTAACCAAATATATACGTGATCTTAGTGTGGAGAGGAGCAGAGAATGCTCAGATTTCAGGATGTAAAGTTTTGTTTAGTTTGAGTCAATCGTCTGTTGATGGCAAGTCCACCAGATGAAACACATCCCCAGAATGAGTTCGGAGATCTTCGGGTCTGTGCATATAAATCATCTTGCCTGCCATGACTCCACATGCAACAAACCCTGTTGACACTGACAGGGACCAGATGTGTAAGGCCATGAAAAGACATTAGGTTTTGACATCAGCTGACTGACAGTTACATTTGGAGGCACCCGTAGAGGGTTGGAGATTTTGTTGAGTCTGGCAGGTAGATGGAAATCTGCATTTAATGTTATCATGTGCTGTACACACTTAGCTGCAGATAAAACCATCTCTGCTCATGGAGTTGAGCTTAAAATAACTTAGTTTTAGCTCTTCAGGCTTAAAAACTCTACTAGCTCTTGTTCTCTCTCACTCTCTGATTTTTATAGCCATGGTGGGAAGAAAGTTGAGGAAATAAAAATAAAACATATAAGCATTTGTAAAATTCTTTTTCCCCAGAATGGAGTCTTCATATTCTATTCTGCCTAAATATAAATATGTCAAATATGACACATTTATAAGCAAATGAAGTACACAAAATACCTTTACATCTTCATACTAACAAAGTGACTTTAATATTACTATGGGGACTAAAAATGTTAGTATTTGTCTATTACAAAATTTTTCCAAATTTTCATCTCTTAAGAGTGTAATAACTTTTCTGGGATATGATATCTCTAAATCTTGGAGCTTTAAACACTTCTAACATGGGAATATAGTAGTTGAAATAAATCACCATTTGGTTTAAATAAAAGATTCTTTGTACACAACTAAAGTTGATTTAATCTGAAAGTAAAAGAAAAAGAAGATAACAAAATATGGCCTCAAATGTTGAACTGAACTAATTTTAATTTAGCATTTTCAGTGATTAAATGTTTACCCTGAATCTTTACCTTAAAAATAAAGGTATGATTTTTATATTTATTTTATTAGTATTTTGAGGAAGAGAAGTATAAACATTTAAGGAAAAGCCTTATGTCTCTGAAAACAACTTATTATGGAATTTAGTATTAAGTACTTTACTCAGAAGTAGATGCTAAAATTTCATGACATCAGTTTCAGTGACAAAATACAAATATATTTTTACCTTTAGGGAGACTAAATCTGCTTTACTTTGTATACAAGTGATCAAAAAGTGACAAAAAGAAAATGGTGTGTGTGTGTGTGTGTGTGTGTGTGTGTGTGTGTGTGTACATGCATGAGCGTGCCCACTCAAGGAGGCACACACACATGCCCTCAGTTAGCATTTTTGCTTATGGGCTGCTGAGAGCTAATCATTCTTCTAATCAAGCCAGTCACAATCAGGGAAGACAATTAGCCAGGTTAGGCCTCTGCTCATGTCACACGTGGCCTTGGCATCACATGACCTTGAGCACTCTTGAGTCCTATCAACAAGTGTGTTGGTAATACCTACTCTGCTCCACCTGCTGCCATTGGGGTCTGCCTTTCATCTCTGGAATTGTTTGAGTTTGTGAGTTCTTGTTTATTTTAAATTGAGACCACAAGGTATTGAAATTTTTGAAAGTGGAAACTTGGCAGGCAACATTGCTAGTGCCATTTTAAAATCACCCAGTCAATAGCTCCAAAAATCATGAAATCAATTACCTATAAATAGGATTCTATTTGTTTCTGTACTTAGGCACTTACAGATTCAGTTTCAAAAGTTTGATTCCCATGTAAAATGCATTTACATATAGTGCATAAAAAAGTCCCACACAGAATAGATTCAGCAAATTTTAAGCTATATTTAAATCAAAATGGGCAAAGACCCATTTGGAAATAATGTATGTTCATTATTATTCAAGTAAGATGAGTTTTGTTCTGAATGTAAGATTTATTTATTGTATTAGTCTAGTCATTTTATGATTTTATCAGATATGGAAGCTTTTAAAAAGAGAGCAATGACTTTCATCAACTGTTTTTGTATCTAACATGTCAAAATGGCCTTTACATGTTTCTGTCTGAACATTCTGCCACTTTTAGAATGTGGTCTGGAATGTGACTATGCTCTGGGGTCTTTCAGTTAAATATATGCCATATATTTTATTTTATTTTATTTATTTATTTATTTATTTATTTATTTATTTATTTATTTATTTATTTATTGGTGGTACTGGGGTTCCTGGAAGCCCTTCTACCTCCGGGCTACACTCCCAGACCTATTTTTACATTTTTATTTGGAAACAGGGTCTCCTAAGCTAGCGCGCGCGGCTGGCTTCGAACCTGCGTGATCCTCCTGTCTCTGCCTCCCAAGCGCGGGGATTACAAGCGTGCGCCACCACGCCCGGCCTAAATGCCATATATTTTAATATTCAATTTATTAGTATATTATCCTATAGAAATAAAGCATTTTAGAAGGAAGCCCAGAAAATCAAATAGATGTTTATTTAACATAATCCAGGGGTTATTATTTTTATGTGAGAATGAAATATTCATAGAAACTTTTTAAAAAGAAGGAAGAAACTAGGCAAACATTTCTTTTCACTTATTTGAAGGATTAGGGTGTTTTACTAAAATATTAATTTTAGGTTTTTGAGTTGGGCCTTTGTGTTTATAAGTACCTATGCATTCATGACTTTTCCCAGGTATATATACTGTAATTCTTACGTTTGTCTAATGACATTAATGAGAAGATCAATTAGAAAATGACTTTAGGGCCGGGCGTGGTGGCGCACGTTTGTAATCCCTGAGCTTGGGAGGCAGAAACAGGAGGATCGCGCAGGTTCGAAGCCAGCCGCGCAGGCTTAAGAGACCCTGTTTCCAAATAAAAAATATAAAGTAGGTCTGAGAGTGTAGCCCGGAGGTAGAAGGGTTTCCAGATACCCCAGTACCACCAAAGAAGAAGGAGAAGGAGAAGGAGAAGGAGAAGGAGAAGGAGAAGGAGAAGGAAAAAAGGAGGAGGAGGAGGAGGAGGAGGAGGAGGAGGAGGAGGAGGAGGAGGAGGAGGAGGAGGAGGAGGAATAAGGAAAGAAAATGACTCTAGCAACTTAGCAAGACTCTGTTTCAAAATAAGAAATAAAAAGGGCTAGGGCTGTAGTTGGAAGTAAAATACCCCTAAGTTCAATTTGTAGTACTCAGAAAAATCCCCAGAAAAAACAAAAAAGAAAAAGAAAGATAGGAAAAAGAAAAATGACTCTAAAAGTTTACGATACTATACTTTGTTTTATATACAGTGGTTTTTCTTTCATCATACTTGCTGATCATCAAGTACAAAGAGAATTGAGTTGCTACAAGTAAATGTCAGTGTCCTAAGTCTGGCCGTTTCTTAAGTGGGTTCATGCTTGGGTGATTCATATGTTTTTTTCCTATAAATTTCTTATTAATTTATCGGTTCACAATCATTCATGCTGTATGTATAAATAAATCTACCTTATAAATGTGGATTGAGATTATTTTCTACCTCTGAAACAATGTAGTAATTGGTATGTCCAAGTATATATTTTAGAGACTTTTAAATTTTTATTTTGACAAATCTAGGTATATCTTATGGGTAAATTTTTGCTTCATAGGAAAATAGTTTTCTTCTAATCTTTGCAGTTTATAACTTGAACAATCTTGCTTTTTTTCCTTACACATATGCATAGACAGCGAATACAAACCAACATAGCTGATTTATCCAGTTGCTCTATGAGCAATTAAACTGGGAGTATTATCTCAGCAGGAATAAGTGGGCAAATTACACATGTGAAATAAATGAATCTTTGAAGCTTGAGCACATAGGTATTACTGTATAAGAGACTACATTAAGATTCCTGTAGAGATCAATGGGGGTTTATTGATGAATGCCAAGGAATAGAAAAGTGATGTCATATACTTTTAATAGTCTAATAAACTATATTTAACATTTTCCGTCTTGGTAGGTAAGGCCCACAGCGTTTATGTTATGGAATAGTATGGTCCTCTATACATTGTGAAGAGAGCTCTCTCAACTCCCAAAGGACTAATGTTTAGGGATCAAATGCTCAAGTCAAGTAGCTCTCAGTTTCTTGCAGTTATTTAAAGAAAATTAAAAGCCCCTGGAATCATTACCCTTTTTCTCTTAAGAAATGGGATGAACAGTAGTGGGCAATGCCTTGTTACTTTTAAAATATTCCTTTTGAGTTGCCATGCATCAACATGGCACTCAGATCCTCACTGGTTTGAGCGGTCTCTTATTGACCTCAACAATATCATATGTATAATTTTAGAATTCTAGACATCCCAGTGTCTCTTACAAATGAGTATAGTTGATGAAGAACAATGAATACGTTGTTGGAGAAGATAGAGATGAACTACATACACCCAGTGCCCTGGCTTTAACCCTTAACCCTCTAAATTACTTAATATTTCATGTTTTTTATCAATTATAGGCAAAATTTTAAGAGCAAAAGTAGAAAATATTTTTAATTACTGAGCCACATTTTTATGCCTTTAGCTCTCACATATATAACTATATATATATATATATATATATATATATCATATGAATTATGAGTTTGAACACACTGAAGACATGAGGAAAAAATATTTAGTGGAAAAAATCATTTCGAAAGAAGAAAAGAGTGGGAGACCGGCAAAAGGCATTTCACAATTCCAGTTTGAGACTTTATTTAAATCAAGTCACCATTAGGTGGATACACCAGTTTCCTAGGAAGTAAAGATTTTACTGTCATCTAGAGAAAGAAAGAACTTTACCTTTGGAATCCTAAACAAATCATATAGAGGTCTCATGGTGCTCCAAAAGCCATTTTGTTTCAGTGAATCAAAATGACCAAAAAAAAAAAATGTTTTTGTTTGGCATATCCCAGTCCCTGTCCCATATTTTTTCACCTTCCTCCTGGTGCAAAAGTTGAGGCATATAAAATAGTTCAAGGCTTTTTGTCATAGTTACTCCAAATTTACTGGCAAAAATAACAGATCATTTGAAAGCATGGAATTTGCCTCGCTTTTGGGACCTGCACGCCTATCTACCACGCAAAGCAACACAGCATTCATGTCAGCATATCCTTCATCAGAGACAAAAGGGCGAGTTAGAGGGATAAAAGAAATGACCTCCATCTGCTTAACATATTGTCGACAGCTTTGGAGATGGACAAAATCTTAAATTACCCCTGTACTTAAGGCATCTAATTACCTTCCAAAAGATTTTGGATGAGAAGATGTTTTAGTTATCCAGGGAGGATAAGGCAGATTTTTTTCCTCTCATTTTTAGTTGAAGGGAATAGGTGTCAAAAAATTGTGATTAAGTGTCCACTACATATTTATATTCCTTATTGGGGGCTGCTGGGACTTGGAAAGCCCCTCTAGGACTGTAGATGTTATGAGACGTTAGGAAACAGGCGAGAAGATACTTGAGGGAAATTACTAAATGGTGACTGCACTTAGGTTTCTCGTCGTTATACTTGCCATTTCCTGCTGTGAGGCTGTAGCCCTCGGTAGGATTGGGAGCAGGTGTAGGGAACAAATGACGTGGTAAACTAGAACTACAGATTGTCTTGGAGCTTCTCGTAAGTAGTGACATTTCTACCCTTTGTCATGACCTAAATGGTCCTCAGTTCTGCCACTTTCTGTGCAGAAAGAGTGGAATCCTATATTTTATGGCTTTAGCCTTTTTTTTCTCCCAATTTTCCATAAATCACTAGAAAATTGTTATGTCCTCGTTGTGCCACCTGGTCACCAGACACTGCCACACTGAGTGCTGGGTTTGATCTTCTCTTTGCTCTACTGAAATGGATGTCATGAGTACGGATGCAAGGAGTGGAAATTTAGGAGTGGAATCAGGAGCCACCTCAGCTTTACTTAGTTGCTGGAATAATTCTTTCTGTTCCTTGTGTTAAACTAAAATGGCATTAGAACCATTGGGACACCTAGTTTTGCATTTATTTATTTTAAAGTTGATATACAGAGTGATTAAGTGATTTTTCCAATTCATAGCTTACAAAAGGCAGAGAGTATTTAAATGTAGGTCTTTTAACTTCACATTCACTGTCCTTTGAGTCTCTGCACATTACCCTTTAACACACGATGCTATGTAAGAGCTATAAAATAATGAACAAATGGTAGGGATTATTTTTAACCCTCTTCTGATGTTTCTGCCTCTGCGTAACCTTTCTCTTGTTCATCTCTTTTTCTTTAATCCTACAAATGCCCTATTTTAAGCCCTCTTCATGTCTAGGCAATTACAAGAGGCTGAAGTGAAGAGTTTGTCTCACCTGATTTGTAGCTTTCATAGTACTAAAGTGTCTTGCATATAATAGGGTCTCTACAAATAGCCTTGGAATGATGCACAAGTGAACAGTTGACTGGCAGGTACCAGAGAGCAAGGATTCCTTAGCTGAAGCCTGGGAGGCCTGAGAGTTTGTTTGCCTGGCCTATGGCAATAGACTCCTCAATGACCTTCCTGCTCTGGGCTTGCTCCCCATCCAGTCTCTCTGCTCCAAGACTAAAAGAATGATCACTTTGACATACAAATCCAAACATGCCCTGCACTCTCTTCAAAATCCTCACTGGTTTCTCATTGCCTGCCAAACTCTGTTTTCAAGATAAAGTTTTAAAGCCTGGCCTGGTGGCACATGCTTGTAATCCCAGGACTTGGGAGGCTGAGGCAGGAGAATTGCAGGTCTGCAGCCTCAGCAACTTAACTAGCCTCTCCACAATTTGGTGAGACCATGTTTCAAAACTAAGAAAAAAATAAAAATAAAAAATTGGGCTGGGACTGTAGCTCAGAGGTAGAATGAATGCCCCTGCATTCAATTCCAAGCAACACACACACACACACACACACACACACACACACGCACGCACACACACGTGCACATACATGCAAACAGTTTAACCCTTTGCTCTCTCAACAAACTCCTTGCTTCACAAACCTCTTTGGGTTTACAAAAGGTATTTTGCCTGAGAAGCCCATCCCTCCTCTTCTCCTGAAATGCTTCTGTCCACCCTTCAAGACCTGGCTCCTCCTTGAAGTCATCCTAAACTTCTCAAAGTGTGCTGCTGTTGTTACCCACTTTCCACAGAATATGATACAGATTTCTTTTATAGACATTTATCACATTTTGTGAAAAGATTCATTTGTGTAACTATCTCCTCCCTAGATTGCCACTTCCTCTAACTTGGGACAAGGTCTTGGTGCATTTTTGTTTCTCCACCTTCAAGTACAATGCCGGAGCCACAGGAGGTGATCAATATACTCATCTTGAATTAGTTCATTAATTAATTGAGACAGGATATAAATATGTGAAAAGTCAATCAAATTAAGGAAGGATGGAAGGTCAGTCAAATAATCATATTGCTTAAGTGAAGTGTAATTTTAAATTTTAACTTAAATTGTTCTTCCTATAAAGAAATAATCATTTATTCTAATGAAACTGTGAAAACATTTAGTCTGTTGAGCCAACGTCAGCAGGAATGAGAAGTCTCAGTGATTATCTCCTGTCTCAACCAGCACCTCCATCTTTTTGTCCTGTGCCTATTTCCAGAGGCCCCTTTCTCTCAAAAATACACCCACCACGTTCAGTCGTTTCTCAGGGCTCTTTATTCCACAAGGTGACAAGTATTAATGGGTCAGAGAAATGAAAATATGTTAATGCATTAGCTGGCAAGAATGATTTCCCTCAGAAATAGAAAAATACTTTATACATTTAGGGACAGATATTCACTTTGGGGAAAGTATTCTTGTTTAAAGATGGCTTTCGTGTTTTAGAAATCATACCATGTAGGCAACAGTCTACCGGTCCTCTGTGTCTTCACGTGTATAACACACTTTCAAAAGGTGGTTGGGTTGTCTTGCGTATGCAGAGGCTACCCTCAAAAGAAGCAGTGTCTGCCGGGCATGGTGGCGCACGCTTGTAATCCCCGCGCTTGGGAGGCAGAGACGGGAGGATCGCACAGGTTCGAAGCCAGCCGCGCACGCTGGCTTAGAAGACCCTGTTTCCAAATAAAAATGTAAAAATAGGTCTGGGAGTGTAGCCCGGAGGTAGAAGGGCTTCCAGGAACCCCAGTACCACCAAAAAAAAAAGAAAGAAAGAAAGAAAGAAAGAAAGAAAGAAAGAAAGAAAGAAAGAAAGAATAAGCAGTGTCTTCTTTACCAACTAAACTTTCTATAGAAATCACTACTTTTTTCCTTACTTTGTGAACAAAAATGTGTTGTTATATTCTGCCTCCTCAGGATGTGTTGCAATTACTGTTGACATTTTTGTTTCTAAAGATCTTTGAATGTCTCAAGATGTTTTTCAAGAATTAAACATTTTTTGTAAATTTTTAGCGGTCAAAATGCCCGTTTTATTCTTGTAAATGCTCTAGTAATACATGTTCTTCTCACCTCGTGTTAGTATCTATTGAGTAGTTACTATTTGTCAAGCACTTTGCCAAGCACATTACTTTCAGTTCTCATCTGTTAATTTAATTTATTCATTAACCCCTAACAAATATCCTAGGAGTGAGGTATTGTTCTGATATTATTGCTGAGGAAACTGAGGCACAGAGAGCTAATATAACATGCCAAGGTTACACAATTAATAGGAGCAGAGCCCAGATTTGAAAAAAAGCAGATGGCTGTTTATACCCTTCTCTTTGCTGCCTTCTACAGCCAAGAAGATAGTTGTTTCTTCTCAGTTATCAGATAGATGCCTGTAAAGTTGAAATATCTTTAATCAACTCTGATTTCCTTGATAACCTCCAGGCATTAGCAAACTTTACATACCATATGTGCTGGCAAAGCCAGGTGTCACAAGAAGGATTAAAGATGAAAATTTCTTCCCACTCTGATTTTCACTTTTTATTATTGACACCTCCCAAGTGGTCCAGAGGATGCCTATTAGTGTTCCTGGACATCTTGTGAAATTTGCAACCATCCTTAGAGAGGCCTGGGTGGCTGACCTCCACACCTGTCAGGTGTCCCTCTGCCTCTGTCAAGAATTCCTGCCTCATCAGCTCTAGAATGCTCAATAAGCTGAGAAACCTCCTTTCCCTGGGCTCACAGGCATCTTGTGCTTTCTCCTTTGTGGAATCCCTGCTTCCAGAAATCACCCAGAAGAAGATGGGACCTGATTCTTCCTGGACTTTTACATGTCCCTCTTCCATTTTGGAGATAGATAAAGTAATGACATTAAAACAAAAAAGAAGCAGTTGTTAACTTTTCAACAGAGTGCACGTGTGTTCTATGCACAATAGATTAAAATATTCTTTGGAGTTTAAAAAATCCCATTTCAAGATGGCACCTTTGTACTCTTTTGTCCTACAATCAACAGTTGCTTTTATCATTTATACTTATTATTTCTCAAACTAAAATTAGACTTGTTTGCATGAACCCATAAGCAGAAAGTGTTCAGATTAATTAATATTAAAATATGCAGGAATATAATATATATAAAGAGATAGATGTATCCCCATGGAACAATAAATCAAGAGTTATTTGAGACTGGGAGCAAATACATAGCAAACCATGTCTGAGAATTGTTCTTTTGGGGTTAACCCCCCCCCCCCTTTTTTTGCCAGTTTTCACAGTAAAGGAAATTTCACTTCCATGTTTGTCTTGCACAAATAGATTTGGAAAAGGAGGGCCATTCCTGTCCTGCATTTAGCAGCTGTGCTTACTGGTTTTATAATCTGTAATCTTCAGTTGAGCTTCTATTTTAATTTCAGCATGCCTGAAGCACAGAATTCTTTTCAAATGTTCAGACATGACGATTTAAAATTGCAAAGAGAAGTTCAACCATTAAGCATTCTCATCTTCTCTGAGATTTTCTTTCTGATGTGATGAAGTGAAATACTTTTTCGTGTAGCCCATAATTTCTACTTACAGTGTCTTGCTTATGCAAACTTTTAAGTACGCCGTAAATGCAAGAGCATATAAAATTCTGTACAAATTTTGTCTGGCTTTGCATTATTGTTAAGTCAGCGAGGATTCTAATGGAGTAGAGAAGATGAGACAACAAGAATCTAATCAATAGACACAAAAGGCAAATGAACTTGCATAAATTAGCACGATAATAGGAAGAGATAAATGTGTGCTCTCTTTCAAGTAATATAAGTTATTGAAAAAGGTCTCACAGATAGCACCCTGATTTATTTTTAGCTTTTCTTCAGGGGTGCAAAAATGAGAAAATGCAAGCCAATTGAGCATCGAGGAGCCTGCAACGAGCCTCTGCCATCAGATCAATGTATCAAATACAGTGTGTAGGACTCAGCATGTTGTATCCACATGGACGATGCTATTGTCAGAGCTCCTGGTAGGAATATAAATACTCACAAAAATCCAAACAAGGTTTGTTCTGTGACCAGAGTTTGTCTTGGAGATACTAGTGTCTGATCTTGACGTCCAGGCATTTCCAGTCCACGCCACCCTTCTACCCTATCCCCTGAGGAAATGGCAGGGAGGATTTTTCAGATGTTAAATGGCTAGGCATCTAGAGCCAGGGCAGTCACAGATCATCTGCCACTACTACAGCACGGTACAGTAGTCTCATTAAGTGCCACCAGCTCCACTCAGGAATGCTTGGGGAATGATAGTAATGTGCTGGGCTCCCCATTATTCCAATTATAATCTGTTCATGGGGATTTAATGGCTCTAGGATGCCTAGCGCTACACTGTCTAACCATCGTCGAACTCGGGACGCCCAAGAATTTTCTCTGTCACTTCTGCCTGTTCCTTCCAGCCCTTTTGGTGCTGCTTGTGTCCATCAGAAAGGAGCTGGGTACATAAGGGGCTGCCAAACAGTCTTCATTGCCTTTGCTAAAAGACAGAAACCTCAGCCATGGATTTGCCCTCTTACTTGGGCAGCCTCCAGCCCGGCACAGCAACCTGATCATTTGTGTTGCTGGTTGATTTAATATAGGGCACTAAGCAGTGCGCTAATGCTTTGCTGATGGCCCTTCTCCAAGTAGCTCACCTACGGACAGGGAGAAGCCTGTACTCCAGGGAAAATTTAGATATCCTCCTTCATGGTATTAGAAGAATACTCTGCCTCAAAGGAGACACTTTTAAAAAATGTATAGAATTATTTTTTTTATTATTATACACGGGGAACTTTCATTCTGGAAAATCTAGAAATTTTGTCTTAGGGGAAACACCATCTGTATTGTTGGAAGAGAAAAGATTAATTTGCCAGTGTTGTTTTGATCCCAATCCAGAAAGCCAAAAAGAGTTAAAAAAAAAAAAAAAAGTCTGCTGAGTATCAGCATTCTTATCTTTTTCTTTTCATATTTTAAAAATAGGTCTTTCTTTAGCGCTTTTCTATTGTGGTTAACTGTAATCAGTACTTTATGGTTATATTATATAGCTTTATTTCATTAGGGCAATGAAAATGCTATTGAACAATACTGATATAATGCAGGGAAACAGTTTGTAATTCAGTTGGAAATTGCTAATGTGGTAGACAGTCGATAATACAATCAGCTTGACTTTCCAAGGAAAACATGAGCTAAATTTCCTCTACTTTTCTCTCACATCCTATAGGGCAGGGGTGAGGGGAATACTCTGAAGCACACTGGAAACCTGGGTGCCCTTGAAAAGAGAATTTCTTTATGAATTGAATTTTGAATGATAGCTGTGGGTCCTGGGAAGAGCTACTATTTAAAACTGAAACTCTCTCTAGAGATTTTGAAAAAAGAGACTAGATAATTAACAGTCCTGAAAGCAAACAGCTGGATAAAGTGATGCCTCAAATTTTCTTCTCCTAGTATCTGTCTCTGCAGTCTTGATGCAAAAGTAGGATTCTAGTGTAATTATTGTTGAGTGTCAAGCGCAAGTTTATGCCACATATGCATATATGCTACGTGCATTTATAAAGAGCTTAATCGTGGTTTAAAACTAGAAAACCTGAGTGGTGTCTAGGAATAAAAAGGCAAATAACCTGTGATTTTACAGAAGTGTTGAGTTAGAATATTCTTGCTCTTGACTCTAGTATATTTGTTATAACTATTGTTGAGTTAAAACTGAATACTGATGCTGGGCGTGGTGGTGCACGCTTGTAATCCCCGCGCTTGGGAGGCAGAGACAGGAGGATGGCGCAGGTTCGAAGCCAGTCACATGTGCTGGCTTAGGAGACCCTGTTTCCAAATAAAAATATAAAATAGGTCTGGGAGTGTAGCCCGGAGGTAGAAGGGCTTCCAGGAACCCAGTACCACCAAAAGAAAAAAAGAAAAAACTGAATACTGAAAGTTGTATGGGAGGGTTCATGGATTCGATACTATACATAAAAAGCTATAAATATAATGCTCGTACTTCCATTAGTAATTCAGTTAATGCTTGAAAATTCTGGGTTGCAATTTACTGTTAAGGAAAGAAGAGTGATTTCTAAATTTGAATTCTCCTATAAAATTTTCTAGTTATCTCCATTAAGATGTATGACTATAATGCACCAACAAAAAAAAGAAAAATAAATAAATAAAAATTCTGGTTATTAGAACCAATGCAATTTTGCGTGTGTAATAGGAATTTTTAATGTCAGAGAATAGCAATATTTCATGTTTCCATATATTTTCAAACATCTCTGACATCTGTAGAGATATTAATTATATCTCAAAGCCACCATCATTATTTAAAAAGTAAACAAGACTAGATTTAATGCTCTACCAGGAAGTCCCGTGGATTTGTGAGTATATTTCTTCAGCTTTTATGCCAGAAACAATATTTAAACTAAAATAAACAAGAAGCACTTACAACGGCTTCTAGTTTTGTTTATTTTATCCAGTGTGTTAGAATAGTTTGTAACTTAGATTTCAAAACCCTGAAAGTTGAGTTACACTGCAAGCTTCAGAATTTGTTCCACAGCTTCTCCACCTTCTGCAGCACAAGGAAAGTTGTTTTAGAGCACCATCGCCTCTCCCTCCAGCCTTGGGCATCTATCTTTGCCTGCTGCAGGACAGACTCCACAGCACCAACAGTGGATGTTACTGGTTACTAGCCTTAGCAAGCATGCTTACAGGCTGTCCACCTGGTCAGCTCATGCCACATGTTACTTTCCCTAACCATGTTTATAAAACCACAGAAACCAGCACTTTTAGTGGACTGTGACTTAGATTTTAAGTTAATGATTGGATTTCGGGTTCTCACCTGTTGTGGAATCTTTTCTCAGCTACAAGGTGTTTTAAGTCAGATAATCTGAGAGTAGACCAAAGTGCATTCTCTGTTTGCCCACACCTTACTTCCCAAAGATAGAATTTAAAGGTGTACTTGAAATCCGTGGAATAGGGGAAAATGCAGTCTCCTTTTAGCATACAAAACAGGCTGTGATTTTAATTAAATATTTGGCATGCACAAGGTAGATACCCAGATGTTGAATTAAAACATCAACAAATGAAATTGCCCTTTTCTGTAAGTAAATTGAGCAATGAGATATAGCCACATTTATCCTCATTGGATACAGATTTAGCACAGATTCTGTTAAATCTCAGGCTGATTTAATATCTCCCATAGGTTTCATAAACCCCTTTGTTGTTTTTTGACCCAGGCTATCAATGCTGAGTTTGTGGCCAGCAATAGCCCACATTCTTTTTTTCTCTTAGAACAGAAAGAACAGTTTGAATGGCAATAAAATGTTAGTGTGCACATCGTGAAACTTTGGGATCTGAGACTGTAGTACCAAGTGTTGAAGAAAGCCGGCTGTGACCCTGTCTCCTCAAAGCTTATGGTGGCCGACTCGTCACGCAGCATGGAATACCCATTATCACCCTCTTATTCCATCATCTCTGAGCTCAGCATTAACCATTCCCCTGAAACCTCGAAAGTGCCTCATCCAGGGCTTGTAGCAATACCCAAAGTTCTGAAAGTTCAGGAGGGGGGTCATGTGCGTTTGCGTTGAACTACAGTTCTTTTTCAGGGTAGACATTTTGAAAGTAGAGTTTATTAAAATGAAGGGAGAAGGAGAAAAACAACAACTGTATTCTCTGTCATTGAGATAGACAAGCATTTAAGTAGGGAGAGATATTATAGCACTTGAGAATCCCCTAAAGTGCTTAGATTTATTTCTAAGAAATAAATGGTGAATTGTTTATTTCTTTCTCCCCCTTATGTTTCCCTGGGATAGAGCAATTAGTTTCTTATTTTTTATGATTGCATTACTCTTGCATATATCTTTCTGTGGTCCAGGCCATAAAAGTAAATAGAGGATCCAGCTGTATGAATGAATATCCTTTTAATGAGTGTGGGGAGGAAATAATACTAAGTAGTGCAAAACCGGT
Source organism: Muscardinus avellanarius (assembly GCF_963383645.1). Lineage (NCBI taxonomy): Eukaryota > Metazoa > Chordata > Mammalia > Rodentia > Gliridae > Muscardinus > Muscardinus avellanarius. The sequence goes on along the minus strand of NC_137786.1, from coordinate 93,158,687 downwards.
TTTATGTGATGAACTGCAGTACTCAGCCTCCCGGCTCCCCAGTCTTAATCCACAGGCCACCAATAACTATGTGCATAAGATGGCAATTTCCTATGTGCTGGTGTTAACAAAAGAACCTTGGGGTTGTTTGTTCCTAGAACTCTTACTATGGTTTTTGAAGGGTGCTGGCATAGTCTGTTTTGATTTCCAGGGTCATAGAAGGGTAAAACGGAGTATGTGACTTTTCTGTAACACCCTTCATTCTATCTCTGGGCGAAAGCCTTGCTGAAACAGTGAGATAACACAGTTGCCGGGTGATAATACAGTCGTTTTTGCAGGGCTATGAGTTAATTTCAGAAGTGAAGCTCTCCCTACTTAGAAAAGCATGTCTTCTCCAGCCGGGCCAGACATTTGCTCAGGACAGCAGATGAATAGCGAATATGTCCCGTGTACAGATGTTGTGGGAGGTGCCAGCAGAGGTTTGCTTCTCTACCCTTTTTCTTTCCCTCTTATTTCCTTCGTGGCTATTTTTACTTACTTGTTTTTCATTGATTTTTTTTTCTTAAAAATGAAGTCACTAGCAGACATAAAAACCACCCCCTATTTAATTTAATTTAAAACCACCCCACCCCCAATTATACGATTAATTTAGTTTTAAACTGCCAATATTAGTCTGCTGAGTCTGCCAAAACAAACTATCATAGACTTGGTGGCTTACATAACAGAAATGTATTTTCCCACTATGCTGGATGGTGGAAATCACAGATCAAGAGCCATCAGGGTCTAGTTAGGGGTGAGGGCTCTCCTGGCTGGCTTGAAGGCAGCCACCTTTGCACTGTATCCTTGCACAACAGTCAAAGAGAGAGATCTTTGGTGTCTCTTCTTATAAGACATTAATCCTGTTGGATTAGGGCTTAAATGCTTATGTACTCTTTTAACCCTATCTCCAAATACAGTCATGGGGGGGGGGGTTGAGCCTCAGCACGTGAATTTTGGAGAGACACAAACAGCCCATAATATGTACCATGACATTTACTTTGTAAACTTTTAACCTGATGCTTCCTTTATCTATAACACATTCTGATGATACTGGTTCCAAGGTAAAGCTTTAGAGGTCCCAGGATAAAACCAAAGGAAGAATATTGAATCCCTATTTACCTTCCCACTTTCTAACAGTGACCTGGAGTGGCTGGTAGAGGGTTGGAAGGAGAGATTTCTAACCCTCAAATATGCCAGGGACTCCAGCCTGGTGGAGCTCAAGGACAATACCTTCATTCTAGTCTTTCTCTACAAAGATTGGAATTGCTATTGGTAGCTTTGCAGTGACTTGGGCTGGTTCCTGAGAAAGTTGGTTCCCTCTCCTGACCTTGGCTAGAAGAAAAGAGACTGGATGCCCGGAAGGAGGAGTACAGTCTGTATTCCCCACGTTGCTTGCTAACTGGAGCAAACCCCTGCACTATCCCAGCCTGACCTGAGCAGAAGGAGGGCTCTGCACCCAAAGATCCTTTGGATTACCAAGTCCTGGTTGCTGGGACACAACTCAGAGCAGAACAGTGGTTGGCAGAGCCTGAAAGAGAGTCTTGGGTGCTCCTGCCAATGTGATAGGCAGTTGCAGGATTTTGTGAAGCCGTCTGATGAACCCTCTCAAATAGAGGCACCTAATGCCACTCAGCTGTGTAATTGGGATGGAAATGGGCCAATGAGAGGCGGCAGTTTATGCTTAACCTTTGGGGAGTCTTGTTCCAGGAGACTGTGTGTGTGGAGGGGGGGAGCATTACAAATAATAAGCTTCTCTGCCTGATTTGTAATGAATTAGTAATAAATGGCCTAGTGCTCTACGAAATTCTGACGATTACAGAGCAGCTTTAGCTAAGTGCACAGGACCACATCTTATTTTGATCAGCTGTAGCATAGCAAAGACATGTAATTATCATAATCTAACAATTAGCCTGGCATCACTTTCCAGTGTTTAATTACCCCGATAAATGGTAATTGAATAGAGGACTTAATGACAAGAGAGAAACTTTCATTCTGCCTTAGGTGCTCAAGTTGTGTACTCGGCTAGGCGTCATTTTCTAGCACTGCTTGAACAACGGTTCCGAATGTCATTTTCCTTCTTGTAGTCTGCCATTGTGTCCTTTCCTGATCTTGACCTTTCCTTATCATAGGATTTAATTCTCATCAAAATTCAATACCAGGATCTAGAATACAGAAGATTATTGGCCATTTAACACATTTCCCCTATTCTTAAGCTTTGTTTCTAATAGCCTTTACTGACCAGCTCCCTTTTGAACGTCTATCAGATCACCAGCAGGTGCAGATATCATATTAAGTGTTGGGTGTACCGACATTAAGTACTGGGTGTAAAGCTCAGCACGATCTTCACGGAGATCTGCACATGAACAAGGGATCCACATGCCAGTCTTAGTTGTTTTCTAAATATACACATATACATTGAATGAATATGGCATCTAAACCTACACATCTACAATGAATGAACTTCTTATGGCTACGAACACCACCTAATTTCTGCTTACTCCAGATCTCTTTGATCTCACTTATGGTCCCAGATGTGCATCCAGTCCTCACTGACCAACTAGTCCTCACTGACCAACTAGAAGTAACTACTTCTCACCTGGCAACCTGTCTAGCAACAGCAATGATTTGTGCTTTAAATCCTAATACTTTGTATCAAACATTATTGTCACTAGTATTATTCCTAGGTATTATCAAATGCATGCTTCACTTTTTCTAATGAAGGTCAAACATCTATTTTTTTAAAGCCATAAAGCGTATGTTTCCTTTTTCTGTCTTGTCATATATTGTTTGTTTAAAAAAAATGGAGTTACTATTAATAGCGTTAACAGAGTTACAGGTTAATAGAGTTCTAATAATTTCATGCCATACAGTTGTTGGTTATACCAACTATTGAAAAATCTGAGACTTAGAAAGTAATGTTTTCAATGGGTTTTCATCAATCCATTAAGATATTTATTTCACTGCTTGCATGCCAAGTATTTAAGAATTATGAAATCATTATTTTCCAAAAATCCCTTCTTGAGTTGGCTAATAAAGTGGAGATTTATTACCCATTTGTTGGTATTATTTTCAAAACCAGGAAGAGCCTGAAATTGTTCTGAGTAGCTCCATCCCCCTAGGATCCAAAAGGGCTGCACGGAAGTGGGCAACTTGGCAGGTGGCTTGTTTCTTTGTTTGAGCCTATCCTCTTAGGACAGTAGCTGGATAACCTGTGGGGTGATTTTCTGCATCTTCTTTTGCTGAATTCGTGTGCTTGAGGGGATGTAAAAGTCCAGATAACTTTGGGTATGCATGCAGCTTCCTCAGAAAGCTCCTGAACAGAAGTAGAGAAGGCCTGTTTTGCATTGTAGGAGTGACCTCTGTTAGGACTATGCTGATTGCCAGATACTAATGCTTTATTTTTGTTTCAAATCCCCCTTTGAAAACTATTTGAAGTGATCTGTGATGTGTTGGGTCTGTTAGAACTGCCTGGTTAATTCTTTGGCTGACTTGGCCTGTTGATGTTGACACACTCTTGCTCGGTGCCCTGGGCCTCTTTGGGGGCTTAGAAGCAATTAGACTGTCACCCAAAGCTTCCAGTCCCTTCCTGCAGGAAAGTCTTGCTTAGGCTCTGCCAATTTAATGCTTTGTTTCCTTTGGAAGTCTTCTGTCAAGCTAATAAAACAAACTCCAAATGAGTTAAAACACTGATAGAACATTTTATGGGACTTGTATTTGAAACAGGTGCTAACCTGGGAGACAGCGTTTTTAAAAGTCATTCAGACTACTGTAATTTATACTAGAAAAGCAACAGGCAAAAGATATTTGAGAATCTTGCCTATCTATTTTATATGGCTAATTTGTATTAATTGTGGGATGTTTATATCAGTTTTTAAAGTGCATGCACACACACACACACACACACACACACACACACACACAGAAATAAAGTGACAAGTGACTGAATTAAGCCGCTGATGAATTCTAAATATCTGGCCAAGAAAATTATGTCTTCTTAGTATCAAATCAGTTACTGAATTCAAAGCAAAACTCTCATGCTGCAGAATTTATAATTACCAAAATATGCATGTATAAAAACTCTGTGTGAGAATTTTCATTAATAGATAAGCAGAGCACCCAAGCTTGGGTTGCAAATATTTTATCAGTGTCTTATACTTCATTGGATGAAAAAGTATATGGTAAGGAGCTAGAAGTGTAGCTCAGGAGGCTGAGACAGGAGAATCACAGGTTCAAGGCCAGTCCATGATAACATAGCAAGACCCTGTTTCAAGAAAATAAAAAGGGCTGGGGTTAGCCATTCAAGCTCCAGTACCACAAAAAGAAAAGCAATAAATAAATATATACATGCTTAGAAGAGAAAAGCAAAAAAAGTACATTGTAGCATCTCTGGAACTACTCCATGAGAATTTTTATTTTTTAATTTGCAAATCTTCACTTCTGTAGGAATATTAGTTGTTATTGGTGTATTGTAGAACCTGGAAGAGCTAGATTGGGCTGCCTGGAATTATGCATCTCCATCAGCATGAGACACTTCATTCAGCCTCCATAATGGGCCTGGTTAAGGTGAAGCCACTCATGCCTCTAATCCTCTCCAAGCTGAGAGAGGAAGCCATGACTAGCATGTCTCAAAGACAGGCATGCTTTAGCTCTGGAGAGTGAAGAAAAGTTTAAAATTAGAAAAAAAAAATTTGCCCATCCCTGAGTGATGCTAATATTACTTACCCCAAGTTGGATTTGCTGTTGTATTTCACACTTTAACCTCTGCGGGAAAACAAAACAAAACAAAAAAGAGCATCTTCTGATTTAGGATGGGAAAGCCATAAGGCTTACATTCTGTGCTGAAAGGAAGAACAGAAGGAGACAAGAAGAAGCATGTTATGCAACAGAGGCTGCTGTCCTGCCCATCTCGCAAAAAACATATTTATAAACCAAACACCATGTCTGTTTCAGGGCCCATTAAGCCCTTTTTGGACAAGTGAAAAATTTCTGTGGTTAAAAAGAGACCTCTTATTCTGAAATTAGCCTTTAAATCAATAATAGTAGAAAGACAGTACTGCCAAGATATATTCACTGTAGATTTGGTTTAAAATTTGAGAAGAACCCTAAGCTGATAAATTTGCTTAATCTTTGACCATAAATCATACCCATCTTCTACATTTCAATTTTAGAATGTAATACATTAGGTTGCCTTGTAATTAAAAAAGTGACATTGGAATTCTGTTCAAATAGGAATATTAAAACAATCACCCCTTTGACAGATTAAAATACATTTAAAATGTAATAATCAACTATCCAGCTGGTGAGTAATAACATTTTCACTATTGAATCCTTTAAAACATTACATGAAGGGGAATAAAAGCATAAAGCATCTCACGACTTCACTTCTATTAACATGGTCTCCTTTCAGTAATACTGTTTCTCTGTTTATAAATAAACTTCACTCAGGAGCTGCTTGATACAATACCTCAGTACGTATTTCCCTGGAAGCAGGTCCTCTTCTGTGCCAGCAACATATGCTAAAGGCCAATTTAGAACATCTTAAATATGCGTCTTACCCTTCCTTTTCCAGCTACTGAAATGAGGATAGAATGGGAAGAGGAGCCTGAGGAGGAGGGAAAGAGGCTGAGGAGGAGCACAGAGGCTGATGAGGATGCGCCTCCTGCAGAGGCTCCGTCCCCATGTCTCTTCTCTCTGGCTTCCCCAGCTGTCAGTATTCACAAAACAAGAGGACGTGGTAGAGGAGGAAGTCAGGTCAGCGCCATAAAAAAAAATCATTCATGGGGAAGGAAATCTATTTGATTTTCATTTGCTCTGGCACAAAGGAACCAAAGGATAGAGTATGCGAAAGCTTAGAACTTCCACTTGGGGCTGATAAAGGGCCAAGAGCACTCAAGAACTACATGCTCCTTGTTTGAGGGGCTCAACACTGACAATATAGTAGTTAGTTAGGATTTACTTAGGAGGAGAAAGTATGGTTCAGGCTAATGTCATCAAACCTATGTGGGTGGGAAGTTGGGCTTACACTATTGATAACTAAATGGAAAGACAATTGTCATCTCTTATTGTCTTTATTTCATTTTAATTCTGAGATGCAAGGCAGGACTCACTTCCACAGGTTAATTAAGGGGAGAGATATTAACAGTGGCTCTAAATCAATAATCAAAACTGTATTTAGCAATGGGATGGAAAGATAGATAAACACTGTGAGACCAACTCAGTTGTCTGAGGCGAACTCTCCAGCTTGAACACTGGCTCCAACTGTTACTGTTGCCATCAGTGGCCCCTAAAATGTGCTCTTTATCCAACTTTTCAGGTGGCCCCTGGATCATCAAGCACAGCCATAAATTGCATAATTCATTTTCAGTATTTAAGACAATTACAAAAGACAAGTTGCTAAACCGAGTTTCATTTTTCTTAACTATCTGAAATAACACTTTCATAACGTAGATGACATTGATTTTCAACTGGTCCTCTGCCAAATTTTGATAAATGTGTAAGATGCATTCTTGCCATAGCAGAATATATATATAATATTGTATATTATATGGAACATTGCCCTGAGCAGCCATGCAGTCCGGTGGGGAGCAGGGACCATCTTTCTATGTTTGCAAGATGTTCCCATCTCCTGAGACTTTTGCATTATGAGGAAAGTCAGGGCAGTAATTGTTTTACTCAAATGCTGTCACTTTTTCTAAGCATGGTAACTGTGCATGTTTTTATGTTAGAACCACTGTGATAATTTAGTAGAGAATGAATTGTAATTACTGCTGCCTTATTGGTGTACAGCCAGATAATATAGTGAAAAATACACAGTGATCTCAGAGACATAGAGAGCCACAGGCATAATAGGTGAAATTAAGGAAAAGGAAGGAAGAGGAGACAAAAAGAAAATTTCCAAGAAACCCCCAAATGAGTTAAAGCGATGCCTGTGCCACCCATGGCATTTGTAAATATTGGCACACAAAGCCATTCCTGGCAGATGTGAATTTCCTCTTTTAATATGAGCTAAAGCTTGCAGAAAGCTGTTTCCCAATTGAAAAAAAAAAAAAAAGCTTTTTATGTGTGGATGGCTGCGGAGCCTAGCAGCACTTTATTCTGTGAGACTGGGATGATGTACGTGGGACAGGAGTGAACCCTGCCATCCGAGGCTTCCTCTAAGTGTTGGTGCAGCCCTGAGCTCTAGGTTTGGGACTCTGGGACTAACCTGGTGAGCAGGAGAGAAGGGCTGGGACATCTTGTTGCAGGGCTCTCCTAAAAGATCTGTGTAGGTCTAAGGCAACCCGATGGTACCCAAACTCTCCTCAGGGCCACATCTTATGAGGGGCATCACTACAATTGGGGAGGTTTTACGGCCATTGCAGTTACAAGGGCAGAGAATATGCTTCAGACACATGTAAGAAGTTCAGATTCCACCTCTGCTACTTATTTACTTGAAAAAAGCAAACCATGAAAGCGTCCTCTCTGAGTGTTGTTTCCTCAGTGGTAGAATGAAACTAACCATGACTACCCAATAGAGTTGTTTTGAGGGTTTCACGTGATAATTATTGAATTAACAAATAGAAGGGGAAAAAAAACCCGAACTCTACTGAGAATGAGAATTGTCTGGGGCGGGGAGGAAGGGATAGAGCAGACTTAAGGACTGGACATTAGCAATTCAATCTGTCCAGATTGAAATAGTGAAGAACTTTGGCTCTAAGGTCAAACTGCAATGATTTGGATTCTGCCTCTACCTTTTTTTTTTTTTTAAACCAGTTGTATAGCTTGGCTTCTTTCTTTTTTTAAAAAAATTTTTATTTTATATTTGGTGCTGGGAATTGAGCCCAGGGCATTCTACCTCTGACCAATATTCCAAGCCTTTTTGATTCTTTATTTTGAAACAGGGTCTCATTAAGTTGCTAAGGCTGGCTGTGAACCTGCGATCCTCCTGTATCAGCCCCTGAGTACTGGGATTACAGATGTGCACCACCACACCTGGCACAATGCTTGACTTGTTAAATTCAGTTTCCCCATCTTTAAGTGAATGCAGTCATAGTGTCCATTTTGTGGGACAGTGGTGGAAATTAAAATGAAACAGTGACTGCACCATCATAAACAGTAATGTTAGCTATGCCCCTCTGCTTCATCACAGTAAGGACAGGAGAGAATGGTCTGGTGCTAATATGTATCCAGAGAACATGGTTAGGTACAGTAATAGAACACCTATTGCCAACCTTTTCTGTGGATTATATGTTGTATCGATGTAGGACAAACAACTTGTCATTGTTTTTATACTTAGTATATTGTCCATTCTTTGAAATTTACATAAACCAATGAATTTATGCAAAGCCAATATCTGAAACAAAAGTATAAATGTGTTCCGTGGTAAATCATCGTCTTTTCGTTGTCAGTGGACAGAAGGTTAGAAATGCTAATCTCTGGCGCAATCGCATATTTTAAACAGACACCACAATAGTTCACTCAACACTTCGAGCAAAGTAAAATGTCACCAGAAGAGATTACTGGTTAACCTCGTGTAGAATGGATTTTTAATCTCATGGTTTGCTTTATTCAAATTTTAGCAACAGGGCTGGGATGTAGCTCAGTGGCAAAGGTGCACCACCCCGGGTTCAATCCCCAGTTTAAAAAGAGAAAAAAGGAGAAAAAAAAAAAAAAAGCCGGGTGTGGTGGCGCACACTTGTAATCCCCGTGCTTGGGAGGCTGAGACAGGAGGATCGCACGGGTTCAAAGCCAGCCTCAGCTACTTAGTGAGGCTCTCAGTAACTTAGTGAGAGCCTATTTCCAAATAAAAAATATAAAATAGGTCTGAGAGTATAGCCTGGAGGTAGAAGGCCTCTGGGTTCTACCCCTAGTACCACAAAAAAAGGACCCCCTTTAAAATTTTAGCAACATTAATAGGGATAAAAGCTGGACTAGGAAGCTACCTTTGAGGTGTCAAAAGCCATGATAATGTTTTTAAATTGTGGAATAAAGGAATTAGAGAAAAATGGAATAACATAATGGGTCCAGGTAATGGCAGTTTTAATTTTTATTTTCACTTTTGAGCAGTGCCAAATGCTAGTGGAAGCTAAAATGAGTGACACTTTGAGAAAGAAAAAAGTTCCCCCTTGAATGTCTTTAAAATCTATAATAATAATATAATAATATAAAGTGCATCTGGGCATTGCCTTCTGCTGCAGCTCTCATCTGGCTCTCATCCAGAGCTGTCAGGCTCCTCTGAGAGCTGATGATTCATACCCCAGCACCCTTTTATCTGAGCATTGCAGTGTCTTTTCTTTGTACTTTGGCAGTGATGTTACCTTGATGTTCAAAAATCTTTTAAAAGCAACACTGTCTTTCCTTGCATCTTGACAAATCATTGTTTTCCAGTAACGAAGAAAAAGTAAACCCACGATCATTGTAAATAGAAAGAAAGAAATACTCAAGAGTGTTTTTTTTTGTGTGTGTGTGTCTAAAAAATGCTTATGTACTTGGGAATCCTCTAACGGAAAAGTGAATAGCCTCAGAATCCTCCCGATTTCACATGTGTAAATCAGCACACATTTGCTTTCCATGCATGTTTTCATCTGAGGCTTGAAGCTCCCCTGTGAGGCCAGCAAGGCAGAGTCTCATTATTCTTCTAAGTGACACATAAGGAAACTGAGGCTCAGGGTGACTTAGGATCTTCCACTCAGCCAACAGCAGACCCACCCCTTAAGCCTACTCACTCAGAATGAGTGGCACCTCCACTTTTTACAGCGTTGCCTTTCAGGAGTGGATTGCAGGTTTGCAGGTGATACTTAGCACCCAGAGCAAGGGCAGGCTATATTCTAATCGGATAAACACTGGTCTCAAGCTTCCAGAGGTCTTTGTTATGTTAGGTCCTATGTTTTAAGAAGAGCAACCAGGAGAAACTGGAAGACACGAAGAAGGTCAGGAAACTAGAATGATGAGGAACCAGGGATCTAGCCGTACCAGAGATAGCCAGGGGGATCGGGATTTTCATATCTGGAGCAAGGAGGGTACAGCTGACAACTCTAAATGTTTTATGGACCTTGTAGAGGAGGAATTAGACCTGTTCGTTGGAATTCCAGTCAGCTGAAGTAGGATCACTGAGAAGAAATTACACAGAAGCAGATTTATGTTCAATATAAGAAGAAACTTTCTAACATTTAGAGATGCTCCAAAATGGAATAGAGTAGCTCACCCTCACTGGGAAGTAAGGGTTCACGCTGAGACTGTCTGGATCAAGGTATATGACTTTATGGGTGTTTTATTTCAGCAGTAACACAGCTTTATGATGAACCTTTCTAAGGGCTCAGGAAAGAATTTCCTCACTTGGCTAAAAACAAAAGGGTTTTTGTAGGCTCTTTCACCATGATTTCAGATCGAAAAAGTTGTAACCATAACAATACCTGTTTTACTCATCACCGGGGCCTGTGGAATCCTTTTTAAATGATAAGGAAAGATATTACTTGAAAAAATAGGAGATCTTTTATAAGATTAGAATGGAGCAGGAAATGTGTTGTTTTCAGTGGTATGGCGTGTGTGTGTGTGTGTGTGTGTGTGTGTGTGTGTGTGCGCGCGCTCACGTGTACGTGCACGCATTTAACTGTTTCAGGATAAATTTGCCCTAGTTTTTACTATTGTCATCTGTCTTGTTACTTTCACTAGAGTTCAGGCCTAGAATTAAAAGAAATGGGGAGAAAGTCATTCAATCTAGATGGATGTGGACAGGGGTGTTGTATCTTTGCGTTATACCCCCAGCCCTATTTTATCTTTTACTTTGAAACAGGATCTCTCTAGGTTGCTGAGGCTGGCCTTGAACCTGTGATACTCCTGTCTCAGCCTTTTCAGCAGGGAGAGTAGGGAGACGTGCCACTTCTCCTGGCTGGTTTCCATTTGCTTAATATGAAAAAGGGCCGGGCATCAAAAGAGTGATGAGATAAAAAGTGTTTGTGATATAAGCAGGTTTACTGAAGAGAATACTGACCTAGGACCCTCAGTCTCTGTTCAAGGTCGAGCTCAAGTACTTGCTCCCTTGTTTTTACACCTTAGGTTTTTGTTTTCCTCTAACATGAACGTATTATTCTATGAATTTGCTTTCCAACTCTTAAATGTTACGGTTCTAGTTCTAGCAATTTTTTTTTTTTTTTTTTTTGCTCTAATCCTCTACATTCGCATAGGAAGTTGAAAATGACCTCATTTGTACCAGGAACAATTCAGTATTTATTGTTCTTTAATTTGTTCATTAAAATCTTCCAAAAATATTTATTAAGCCGGGCGTGGTGGCACACGCTTGTAATCCCAGCATTTGGGAGGCTGAGACAGGAGGATCGCGGTTCGTGGACAGTCTCTGCAACTTAATGAGACCGTCTCAAAATAAAGAATAAATAATAGGGCAGAGGGTGTAGCTTGGAGGTTGAATGCCCCTGGGTTCCGTCCCCAGACCCACACAAAAAAATGTATTAAATGAAGCTTATAAGTATGAAAACATTTTTTCAATATATATAACTTTAAGAATGAAAGAAAAAATGTAAACAGAAAATTATAAAGTTCTTCATTTTGAAAAAAAAGATATTTAATGTAATGGCATGTTGAAACAAATATAATTAAATTCCTCTAAAAAGATTGGCATATTATTGCCGAGATTTAGAACTACAACATTTCACATCATCACCCAAATCATAATGGTATCCAATAAGAACTCATTATACTAAAGCCTTTAGCTCCAGAATTATTAAAGAGTCAAACCACTGATTCCCAGCAGAAACCCCTTCCTCTACAAATTTTCTCTTCATTTTCTTCTCCTCCCAACAGATTCCAGAGGGGTGACTACCACATTGACGTCTGCATCAATGACTACCTCGATGTGTTCTGCCCTCACTATGAGGACTCCGTCCCGGAAGACAAGACTGAGCGCTATGTCCTCTACATGGTAAACTTTGATGGCTACAGTGCCTGCGACCACACTTCCAAAGGGTTCAAGAGATGGGAATGTAACCGGCCTCACTCTCCAAATGGACCACTGAAGTTCTCTGAAAAATTCCAGCTCTTCACTCCTTTTTCTCTAGGATTTGAATTCAGGCCAGGCCGAGAATATTTCTACATCTGTGAGTATACAAAGATTTATCATGTTGTAGGGCAGCTGCAAGACCCCAGACTAATTTTTTTTTAACTCATGTTTCAGAGAATCGCAGAGCTGGACTCTGCATTACAGATGTCTCCTGGTAAATGCATCCATCATGATCCCTAGATACATTAGCTGGGAGTTGAGAGCACAAATTAGATTAAAGGCACAGCGCCTCCTTATGAAATTGTGTGTCAGCCTGTTCAGAGAACTACTGCTGACTTGTATTTCTTTTAAATGAAAATTACCAGGACTTCTCTAAAGCTCAGGAAAAGAGAAATAATGAGAAAGAGAGAGAGAGAGAGAGAGCATGCTGAGAGACCTGAAAAAATTTTAAGGAAATAATTAAATTTACATAGTTTGGAGTCTTGGATTTCTTATTCAGGTGTCAGCAATATCCTTTCAATCATCCACATTTTTAAGGAGAGAAAGCCAAAACTCCTGCAAATGTCAACATGCTGACGATAAATACTCTCTTTGCACCAAGGAGAAAAGACAATTATTAAGAGCAGCTGTGTCTTTAAGCAGGCGAGAGTGTGAAGAAGTGTCTATCAGGGGTTCCCAGGGAACAGATATGAGTGAGTTTCTCACCTGTGAGCATTGAGTGGCTGTCCTGCGAGAGCGCTAAAACTTTCTCTGAAAAAGTCCACAGTAATCACAATGCCCTGGCCTTGTTTCCATTACGTATACTTCTTCACGCATTGTACCATTATATATTGTGAGCAAATGCTCCTCAAACTTCCCCATGCATAGGAGTCACTGGGGATCCGGCTGTAATGCAGATGTGGCTGGGGTCTGAGGTGAGGCCTGGACCTGGTCCTTGTAAAGTTCCCGAGGGGTGCCGATGCTGCAGGTCTGAGACCTCGAGTTGAATAGCCACAGTAGAAGTACTACCTACTTTAGGTCACTTGGCATGTAGTTAGACTTTCCTTTGACTAATGTCAAATGCTTAAACCATCTATCTGGCCATTCCCATACAATTCCACTGTCAACTAAAGGAGATAACAGAGCATTTGTTTTTAAGTACATTCATGGAACTTTGGCTCAAAAGTGTTGTGGGGTACAAGATAAAACGACACTCCCTGTTTTTAGGGAGTGACCTCCTACTGAGGAGCAGACATGTTAATAGGCAAGGAGAGGATAAATAGATTATTGCTGTCTAAGGAAAAGTGCAAGGAGCAGTGGGAACTATTGAAAGAATCGGGAAGTGCAGCTGTACCCACTACCTAGAGGTCCAGGTATGGCTGCTCGCTGTGCTAACGTTGGGTTTTCACCCCAGCTTGCCAGACCAATAAGATCAAGAACGTTCCTGTTTTTCTGACTCGTTTCTTCAATCCAAATGTCCCCATCCACATGGCTTGTATCGACAGAGATTTCTAGCTCCTCTTCTTCTCCAGAAAAGGGCATTTTACAATAAGTCAGATTTCACCATCATCAGGGCTTGCTCACATCAAAGGGAAGTGGATTTAAAAAGGAAATTGAACAGCCCCAGTTTTATTATTTCAGTACATATTTCAGTTGTTAGTCATGAGAAAACATGTAAAAACCTTGATATTATCTCACATTCAATCCATAAAGTAAGAAAAGGAATATTGATGCAGGAAATACTGGCATGCAGTGAATTTATATGTTCTCCGGCAGCAAGCTTTCTTGACTTTTGCTGATTTCTTACTTTGCCACAGACAGAATCTAATTCCGTAAGGGAAAAAGGAAAAAAGGAAAGACGAGGTCTCCAATTATGAGACAGCATCTCATTAATTGCTAAACTGTAAAATACTATAGCAATGTCTAGTTTTATTGCTAGTTTTGAAATTTTTTATCAGCCTCTCAGATTAAAAAAAAAAGCATAAACCCCAAAATAAATAGCACTAAGATGGGAAACATACCCACCAGCTAAGTAGTCGATTGCATGATTATTAAAAATTATAGAATCCATTGAGGTTCATAAGCAAGATGTTATTATTCAAATATACCCATAGTGCTTATGACTGGTTTTTCCTCATTTGTGGTTAAATTCAATATTTCACTAAAAATCATTATGTGTCTTCTATAACATTCATTTAACGGAGTCATTTAACTGTCAAGGGCTCCCGTCAAAGTAATTGTTCCAAAATGCTTCAAAATATCAAGAGCTTTTTGCTGTTCAGCTGAGTTTAACTTGAATTACTTTTTTAATGAAAGGTAAAATAGCACAAAATTAGCAGCAGAGCGATGTTCATTTGCAAGAAGCACAGTGGCCTGGTGTTCAATTAAATTGAATTTTCAGCCTCAGACTTGACCCACAAAAGCATCCTTCCTTGTCTTTTCAGTACTGAAAGGGTTTCCTCCCTTTCACTCCATTTGGCAGTAGTGGCAGAGCTAACATGACGTCTTACAGACATTTAATGTACTGTGGTCATAATTAAACTAAAGGATTCTTTGGGGAAAATTGGCCCTCAGTTGAATTTTCCTCTCTCCTAATATGCATGGGATGAACAAGATGATTGGGAAATAGCTCCTTTCATACCACCTTACAAGAAGCTCTACTGCTGACCTCTGAAACAAGCTTGACCGCCCACCAGTCAATTTCATAAAATATTCTTGCTAAGACAGGAATATGTTTCTGATCAACTGGCTTTAACATCTCTTTTAATTTCTCCCCCAAAAGGAGGGAGGGGGACAGAGACCCCATTGTTTGTCCTGTCTTAAACCACTAAAATTCAGATACAAACATAGGTTTGCAGAAAGGAAAGGCCAGGGCATTAGCCTGATTCCCTCGACTTAGGCTACACATTAGATAATTCTTATCAAGTTCTGTTTTTATCTCCAACAAGATTTATTTTCCTTGTACTTTCTTCAAGTTATATAGAGTTAAGAAAATGCAGTCATTAGAAGATCTCGTATGAAGTTTCTAATTTACCTTAAAAACGAAACATCCTTTATTCATCCCCAAAGGACTGTCTCTGCTGCAGTCTCCTTCCCTTGAGCACTGACAGGGTATTAATTATAATCGCTGATTGTTGGGGGGCTGACTGGAGCCATTTCTGTGTGTAGAAAATACTGTTTTTAATCTACAGGAGTTATTTTGGTAAAAGATGGGCATACTAAACTAATTACAAAAAGTCAGTGGCATTTCCACCAATGATAGGTTGCAGAACTACCAGTCGTTTGATTAGCATAATCATCATTCATATAAACTTCCTAAAGAAAGAGTTCATTTTAGAACCTTCAAAAATATTCATTGTTAAAATGCTTCCTAAAAACCCAGTGAGAACATGTTTAGAGAAAGTTTTCCTGCTGTTAATTTATTTTATTTTATTTTATTTTATCATGCGGTACTGGGGATGGAACCCCAGGGGCATTCTACCTCTGAGATGCACCCCCAGCCCTATTTTCCATTCTTTATTTTGAAACAGGGTCTCACTGAGTAGCGAAGGGCCTCACTAAGTAGCTGAGGCTGGCTGCGAACAGTGATCCTCTTCTGTCCCAGCCTCCCAAATGTTGGGTTTATAAGCATTATGCCACCACGCCTGGCCTGCTGTTACTTTTAAGTCAGAAGGAATGAAGAAGTCGGTGCCTTTAAAAATGGGCATGATAAGTTATCATTTAAAATCCGTATAAACACTGGTTTAGAATTTACCCTTGTGTTAAAGGAGAAAAATGAAGTCCCGGGCCCTTCTCTTGCCTAAGTAGCTATATGATCTTGGATAAATTATTTAATCTCTGGAGTTTTAACTCTAGGTCTGTAAAATAATGTGGTGATAATTGATGATTTCAGAAATCTCTGGGAGCTCTAATACAGTAATCTTATTATATTTTATCTGGAGTTCTGTGGCTTCAGGGTAAGAGATAACATCTGTATAATGGCCCACACCTAAGCCTTACTTAATAGGTGTCAATAAATATCAATTAAAGAGAAATCTTTAGGGAAAAATGCAGAGTGGAGCCTGGTATTCCAACTATGGTACTAGTTCTTTCCCTGCCACCCTGCCCAAGCCCACCATGCATGATCTCTACTAATACATCAGGCACCTGTCTTTTTCCTTTGTTCCTCACATGACTCTGTGAGAGCTCCCCAGAGACTTAAGAGCCCAGTCCCTGACCTGGCCATTTAGGTTCTCCATGGCTCCACTCCTCCCCATCATCCTCAGCCTCTCTAACTTCCTTCCCTACAATGCTGTTCTCTCCTTGTTCCAGCCACTGTACCTCCTTCCTCCTGTACAATCTTCCTCCTGCTCCCCGTACCTCTCCAGCATCCTCTGAGGTTAGAGTTTTGGCACTTTGCTGACCCTCCTGAGGATCTCATGGCCCCGAGCATTCATGTCACTGACTCTCACTCTCTTGAGAGGTATACTTAAAAAAAAAAAAATGACATCATCAGAGGGGCTGTTCTGACTTCCCTGTATAAAAACAACACCCTCCCTCATCATTCTGTCTACTTTTACCTGCTCTTGTAACTCAAATGCGTTGCTGGGTTGGTCGCCATGGTTTTTGCTCTATACCGTGTGTTCTGTTGCTTGGCGAGTGGTGTTTCGCACTGCTCTAAGCACTTCAGCACAACTGCAAGCTTCAAGGCAGCACTATGAGGTCGTGTTCTTTTTTCCCATTTTCTGGGGTGAAGAAACTGAGGCACAGGTTTGGTGCCTTGAAAAAGGTTCGCGTAGATGATAAATGGCTGATCTGAGAGGAAATGAAGGAAGCAACTGAAGAAGTGAGAGATGACATCCCAGGTCTTGGATATTTTCACAGGAAACCTATATTTTATATTTAAAAAGATTGGAAGTAGTACTCCCCCTTTGACAGCTACAGTTTAGAGAATACTACTCTATAAACTCTCCCTATAAGTCCCAATTCAGATAATAGAAAGATAAATTTTAAACACATGTATGCAGTTTTAGCTCTCCAAAGGATACTTTTCATTTCCAGAAGCTATTTAAACTATATCTTTCTAGATAGCTTTAGAAACCTGAAATTTATTTTTATTTTTATTTTTATTTTTGGGTGCTGAGGATTGAACCCAGAGGCATTCTGCCTCTAAGCTATATAGCCCATCACTTTTTATTTTTTTTATTTTGAACAGAGTTGTGCTAAGTTGCTGAGGCTAGCCTTGAATGTCTAATCCTCTGATCTCAGCCTTTCAAGTACTGGTACTTACTACAAGTGTGTGGCTAAAAGTTGTATTTTATAAGAAATTCTTTTTATATTTTCTCAATATACAGCATCTAGATTGAGTCATGATTATACAGTTGTTTCAGGAATTACTGTGTTTTAATGAGAGACCTACTAAAAAACAAATGTTATTTTCTGAAAATGATACTAAAAAGGCAGAGAATTCTTCTAACCTTTTCTCCTTCTTAGTTATAGTTGGGGATCTTTTATGTTCTTATGCACACCATTTTTTTTTTTTTGCATTACTACTGGGATGGAACTCAGGGGCATTCGACCTATACCCCCAGTCCTATTTTTTATTCTTTATTCTGAAACAGGGTCTCACTGAGTTGCAAAGGACTTCACTAAATACCTGAGGGTGTCCACGAACCGTGATCCTCCTGTCTCAGCCTCCCAAATGCTGGGATTACATGCATGTGCCACTATTCCCAGCTATGGGCACCATTCTTAAATCCATAGTATACAGCTACTTGAGAGAGTAAAGTTAACTGCTAATTTTCTGCTGTATGTATTTAAACTAAAAATGTTCACCTTTGTCGTAGGTCATGAGGCAATTTTAATATCCTCTACACAATTCTTAAAAATTAATAAGTAACTTAAATTACTAAGAGGTATCTTATTGAATTGATCAAGGTCATCATGAGAAATCATTTGACTGTACAATGTGGATATTGGCTAACCTTTAAAACTGAAAGAATGTTCAGTAAGACAGAGAACACTAACGTAAAGAGGAAACTTTTATACTTGCCAATGTTTGTGTCCCAAGAGCTTTTTATGCAGGTGAGTTGCTTGGAATTTAGAGTGTAGTTTCTCATAGGAGTTTGTGTAGAATCAAGCAAGTGCGCCATAATATAGAAAATATTCTTAGCTACAATACTGGTGAAAAACTGTATCCTTTTTGACAAAAAAATAATAGAAAACAGCATCTAGAAGAGTTGCTTAATAAATATCACCTGAACAAATAGATGCTATTATATAGTAACCCATGAAGAAGAAAGGAAATTAATGTATTAAATATTTATGAGGCAGTATTTAAGAAAAGGAGATAAACTAGGAGACCCAATTATGTTGCACCCTCTGCAGCAGTTCCCAGATTTCTTAGTAATATTTTTAATCATATGCTAGAAATACATAACATCAGACCTAGTTCAGTGGCTTGTGATTGTAATGCCAGCACTTTGGAGGCTGAGGCAGGAGGATCACATGTTTGAGTCCATTGTATGATAATTTAGGAAGACATTGTTTCAAAATAAAAAAAATACAATAGGGCTGAGGATGTAGTTTAGAAGTGTAATGTCCCTGGGTTCAATCCCTAGTGCCAGAAAAAGAGAAGACAGGGAGGAAGGGAGGAAAGAAGAAACAAAGCAGGAAAGAAATAACATCAAAGGCAAGAGTATAGTTTAAATTTAAAATAAAATTTTAAAGCATATGTTTCTGTTACGTGATCTTGGGCATTTGACTCAACTTCTCCAAGCTTTATCTGCAAGATAGATATAACTATAGCAGTTCTTTATCATGACCTTTCTCATCTCCAAGACTCAGTTAATGAAATATTCTTTAAGGAACTAGTTGACTACTAAAAAAGATATCTTCAAGAATCCACATCCATAAGATATCTTTTTTAGGAGTCAACTATCTTCAAGAATCCACATCCATAGCTGGGCATGGTGGCTCACACTTGTAATCCCAGTACTTGGGAGGCTGAGACAGGAAGATCTCAGGTTCAAGGCCAGCCTCAGCTGCTTAGTGAGGCCCTCTGCAACTTAGACCCTGTTTCAAAATAAAGAATAAAAAGGCTAGGGCCATAGCTCAGAGGTAGAATGATCCAGAGTTCTATCCCCAGTACCATAAAAAAAAAAATATCCTAATCCAAAAGTTTTTGCATCTTTTGAAAAATTAAGCCAACTTGAATAACCTAGATTAATACTTCAATAAAAACAAATTATAAATAAATACTGATTAAAATTCAAAACCAATTTCAATATTCTCGAGGAGCATTATGCTAGGAATCCATATGCCTGAAGAGGGCTTCACCCCCTCTTCCATGTCTGGTTTCTCAGTGGCCTCATTCATAAGCTACTTTACGAATGATATGCTTCTCACAGTTCACACCCGTCTGCCTATTTATACATTTTTCTTATTGAAATAGAAGAGTCTCAGAGCATCACAATTATCAAAGCAGGAGGTAATCTTTTCCACTTTCTAATATTTCACTCTTGCAGGAGAGATGATCAGTACATAGAGTGTGCTCCAGTACTCAGGATTAAACCCCGAGGCACTCTATCACTAAGCTATATCCTTAGCCCTTTTCATGTTTTATTTTGAGAGAGGGTCTCCCTGCATTGCCAGGTTGGCCTCAAACTTAATATCCTCCTGCCTTAGCTTCCAGAGCAGCTGGGATTACAGGTGTGTGCCACTATGTCTGGCGCAATATATTTTCCTATGAACTCTGGGAAATTTTTGTTCAATATTTGTTCCTCTGTGCGTGTGCACTTGTGCATGTACATGTGCACATGTTTTACTTTTGTTAATGAAAAATATTTTTTATTTATTGTCTTATGTTAGCGGTATTTGCTTTTGCATCAACTCTTCTGAGATTCAAGAGATTCATTTATAACAAAAATTTCCAGTAGGACAGTAATCAAATACTAGTTCACTGCCTTTTCTTTCTCTCTCTCTCTCTCTCTCTCTCTCTCTCTCTCTCTCTCTTTCTTTCTTTCTTTCTTTCCTTCTTTTCCTTCCTTCTTCCTTTTTCTTTAAGTATGTGGACCCAGAGCATGGTATTTCAAGGCATATTTATGTTAATACAGAATGGAATTGAAGGACAGTTTTAGAAAATTGACAAATTTTAGTATTCTCTAAGGTAAAAAATGCTGAAAGCTATTTAATTTGAGTTTTATTTTGAAAATAAAATGAAAATAATTTTTCTCTACTTGGACACTAGCAATTTTTCAGGGATTGTATTAGGTCTGTCTCTGAAAATAGTCTTATTCCTTTGTACACTTCCACGGGTCTTTAGTGAACCTGCAAGAATGCACCTTTTCAATTAAAGAATGAGTTTAGAGAATTGTGTCTGTTTCAAGTTGTCCCTAGCCACTTTCAGAAAAATATGAATGGATTTCAAGAGCTCTTATGTGAAGGTTAAATAAAGAACCCCAGAGAGGATATTTGGGGACATCAGGATATTTTTCTGTGTTAATTGTAATTTTCTCTTATGAAAACAATTGTTTATTGACAGATACTCTTGTCAACCTTTTGGACAATAATGCCGAGCATCAGCTAGGTGCCTCCAGAGCGTAGAGCCTCCCGGGTGTGTCTTAGTGGCTTCTGCTGCATTTTAGATAGTCTAGTGAAGTCAAAGAAGGAGAGGGCAATGGATAGGGACCTGGGACATTTAAAAGTACCTCATTATTTTTAAAATTGGGGTGTAGTGGTGCACACTTGTAATCCCAGCATTTGGGAGGCTGAGACAGGAGGATCACGGTTTGTGGCCAGCCTCAGCTACTATTTTTTTTTTTTTTTTTTTTTTGGTGGTACTGGGAATGGAACCCAGGGGCCTTCTACGTCTGGGCTATAATCCCAGACCTATTTTATATTTTATTTGGAGACAGGGTCTCTTAAACCAGCTGAGGCTGGCTTCGAACCTGCACGATCCTCCTGTCTCAGCCTCCCAAGCGCAGGGATTACAAGTGTGCGCCACCACACTCGGCTTCAGCTACTATTTAGTGAAGCCCTTTCCAACTCAGTGAGACCCTGTTTCAAAATAAAGAATAAAAAATAGGGCTGGGGGGTATAGCTCAGAGGTAGATTACCCTTGGGTTCCATCCCCAGTACCGAAAAAAAATGGGGGGGGGCAATATTATCCAGTTAAGTAGTGAGAATTTTAGAAAGGAACACATGTCCTGTTAAATGGTCAAAGGATAACTTGAGTTTAACTACTGTTAAAAGAATTAGAGGAATTAATGCCAGGTCTGTTCAAAAGTAAACTGGAACAACCCCAACTGCTAAATAGATCTCAACAATGGGAGCATTCTTAGGGACTGCAAATGGAGCCTTAAAAGCTATCAAATAATTGGGACTTGATGGAAATTCATAGTATCAGGTCCAAGCTAGAAACAGAAGACTCATAAGCATCCTTCCCATTGTTGGAATCTTTCAAAGGCTGCGACATTCAGATAAGAAGTTCAAAAACAAAATAATTTTTATTTGTTCTCTTTTTAAAAATTCAAAATGGGATTATGAGACTGAGGACTCATGTGGTGCTCTGACCTCCTGAGGGATAAGAAGAAATTATGTCACCTTTGGCTTCCTTTTACCACACTGAGAATAAGTATTGAAAGGGAAATGAATTAAAGGATCATTCTTTTTATCCCTAAATGTCAAAAGTGACCACATCTCCTCAAGAAAAAGGCACCTGATTAATTGTGCAATTTCACAGAGAAGTGGTAATTCTCAGTCCAATAAACATGTAGTGTACTAATTTGGTTTCAGAGGTAACTGAGAATAGCTTAATGAGCTGCTGTGTTGAGTGTATATGCGGTATTACGCGGAGCAGGTGCCAGAGAAATGAAAATAACATGCCGGCGACACTTGGAATAACTGTGTTTATACTTCATTGACTTTGGGTTGTCAGCATGCTATTCTCTGTTTCCCTTAGTAACTTATTAAGGCAACTTAACTTCAGTGTGATGATGTCTAAGTGTCATTCGTTGTAAATTCCACAAGCACGCATACACCAAATGCATAGCCAATCTTCAGAAGAAATATGTATATATATTATATATATTTATATATATACATATATATATATTTTCTAGTAAAGAAAAAATATATATGTACCTTCTAGTAATAAGGCAACCACAATCTTATCCATGGGACATACACAGAATGAAAGGTGACCCCTGGACATGGTGTGTGCTGGAAGAATAGTACTGTGGTCTTTCATCAGAAGAAATACTATTTCTCCAGATTTTCCCACTCACCTATTCTTGCTCTATTTTAACAGAATGGCCGCGTAAGTCTTGGTTTGAAAGTTGTCATACAGCCTCACAGCAGGCTTATATTATCTACAGAGTTCTTTATGAGGAAATATAAATCACCACAAATGAGACTTTTCACAGCCAGAGATATGTAGAAATGTGTGTCAGTGCTTTGCTGGCTTGCTAAAAAATATCTCTAGGCTCCAAAGCTCTCTCACAACTCATCCCTGCTCCCTACCCTTTTGGGAAGCAATTCTCAAAACTTGAGATTTATGGCCCAGAGAGCTGATAGTGGCTATAAAGTTTTCTATTTTCTCTTTTCTTTAATATTAATGCAGAGAATGAGGCATTATCATTCATTATTTTAGTTCACGAGTATCCTGTGGGCTTGAAATATGGTTTCTGGGGATATGGCTTACCTCTGTTTAATAAGGGAAATATGTGGACTTTGGCAACAGGCTGCTTTTCCATCGAATGTTTTTAGGCAGATTGTATAAAATGCACATTAGAACAAAACTTTAATATATATGTTATATCCAAGTTTGGTTGTAAAATTTAAAGCTTTACGAAATATTAATTCATTCTGAGTCCCCAAAGTAAAAGATCTGAGATTGGAGAACAGCCATCCAATATATTATTGTTAGAAATCAGAATGATAATGTCTTTTCATTTCATTACTTTTAAGAGATGTATAATATTTCCATTGAGCTTTATCTATAGATTAGTGTTATCTAAGTTTTCATTTTTAATTAGCATCCCCTTTTGTATCCAAATTCTAAAAAATAACATGCCTCTAATCATTAAAAAGTGAATGATGCTTTAATGTAAACTTGCCCAATTTTATTACATCCGCATTAAGCTCTTACTATCAATTTGTTTTGCCAGATTTTTAAAGACAATTTTTCTCTCCTAAAAAAAAAAATAAAAAGGCCACAGATTCTGACTGAAGTCTAAATTGATTTGATTAGGTTTCACTGTCTGTGATGCTTTCTTATTAGGCATTCAGTGGGTCCTCATCGTGAAATACAGAAATTCTTGCTCTATTTTAGGTGGAACTTTAAGAAACAAATCTAAATAAGAAGAGTAGGCTAGAGTCCAAAGATGTCTATATTTTAATAGATTGCTTAAAGGTAGTGCTGTATACCCCTGGGGCTGTTCAGCTCAGCCAGTTTTGAGACAGTGTGATGAATCCTGGGGTGATTTAAGTGAAGTTTAGATCAGCCTTTTGCTCAAAGCTGCTCATGTCTGGATTAAGTGTTGCACTTGTTCTGATCATTGCAATTGTGGTGATTTAGCACGTCTTGTCACATGCTGTGTGCCAGGCACAGTACCATGCACTTTACATGTCTTCATTGAATCCTCATCTGTGAGGTAGGTATCATTATCATCCCTATTTTACAGATGAAGAAGCTGAGGTTCAGCAAGACTGAGTAACTTGCTTCAGATTAGTTAATAATGATGTCAGGATTTGAACCCAGGCAGTTTGTCTCAAGCCCGAGCTCTTTATGAACCTACTTCGGAATAAAAAAATGTTTTTTGAGGCTGGGGATTGAATCCAAGGCTTCACTTATGCTAAACGTACATTCTACCACTGAGCTATACCTCCAGCCTCATAATAAATGTTTTTGAAAGAAGTTAAAAGGAGACAGATTATAAATGCTATCGACAAACTATTATATGTGTCCTACCTGTAGACCCTATTCTAAAAGGACCTAATGTGAGCAGGGCATAGTGGCGCATCTGTAATTCTAGTACATAGGAGGCTGAGACAGGAGGATTGTAGGTTTGAGGTCAGCCTTAGCAACTTAGCAAGATACTGTTTCAAAAGGTAAAAAGTAGAACTGAGGGTATAGCTTAGAGGTAGAAGACGCTGAGTTTAATTCCTAGTTTGCCCTATCTATTTATCTATCTATCTATCTATCTATCTATCTATCTATCTACTATACAAAATATATAGGAAAATATCATGTCATCTTATTCTTGAGATTCACATACTAAAAGTCATACAGGCTCTTAAAACCAAGTAGAGCTCTATGAAATGGCTTGTGGGGTCAAAATACGATGACATCAGATGTGTCACTCACCATCTCTCCTTAAACTGTGATGGAGACATTTAATGATTAGCAAGACTATTGAAATATATGTCTCTTTGGTGCCCTGTCTCATTCTTCAGTTCAATTCTGCTAATGAGCAGAATCAATACCACAGTGCAGACACTGGTGGGTATATTGCAAAGCTTTGTGTCCCAGTATCTCAGCACTGTGGCTTTGTATGTCTTACCTTATTTTTAAATAGCACAGTAATTGCAAATTATCGCTGTGGTTGTTTTAGTTGTAATTGCTGTTGCTATTGCCCTTTTTATTTAAGAGCCATTTTATTTTATTCTCTGTACTGGGGATTGAAACCAGGGGCATCCTACCATGAAAGGACATCCTAGCCCTTTTATTTATATTTTTTATTTGGAGACAGGGTTTCTGCCTCAGCCTCCCGATGCTCTCTGCTTGACTAGATCCACTACTTTTTCGCAGACCTGCAGATTATCTATTTTTGCACAAGAAGGAGTAGAGATTCTATAAGGAAAGGGGGCCACTTAGAGAACTTATAATAGTTAAAATCCTTTATGATGAAGCTCATAAATTGTGGCAGCATGTGCAGCTCCCAGATTTATACACAGGTCTTGGCACTGCTTCATGAAGGTGGGTGCCAAAGGGAAAGGCCACCAAGCTGCAATTTAGCACTTCTTTTCTGCAGGTCAGTCACTACAGTTGGGATAATGACTGAAGCCCTGAGACCTGTTCATATTTTATTTTTGGTTTTGTGGTACTGGTGATTGAACCCATGGGTATTCTATCTCTAAGCTAAACCACCAGCCCTACTTTGCTTTTTTAAATAAGGCTCTGCTAAGATACCACACTCTGGCCTCAAACCTGCCTTCTTCCAGTCTGGGCCTCCCAAATACTGGGATTATAGGTGTATGCCACCATGCCTAGCTAATACTCCATATCTTTAATAAAATCTCTCTCTCTTCTCTCTCTCTCTCTCTCTCTCTCTCTCTCTCTCTCTCTCTCTCTCTCTCTCTCTCTCTCTCTCTCTCCTGGTCTGAGGATGGACCCCAGAGGCATTTGGCCTCCAAGCTACAGCCCCTGCCCTATTTTTTATTCTTTCTTTTGAAACAGGGTCTCACTAAGTTGCAGAGGGCCTCACTAAGTACCTGAGGCTGTCCTCAAACCTGATCCTCCATTCTCCGCCTCCTGAATGCTGGGATTACAAGTGTGCACCACCCACCACACCCGGCTAATCTCTTTCTCTTGAAATAATATTCTGTCTCTTTGATAGACGGTGCTAATCTTATAACATACTTTATTTCCCATTTTGCAATTATTTTAATGGACATATATGTCCTGCCCTGGGAAAACATACACACGGCTCATGTGGATTTCTTCTCCCCAACCTCACCTCTCCCGATAGGGAAACCAGAACAGCCAAGACAAGGACCATGAAGAGATGGATATGACTAGAATGGAGAGTATTTGGAAAATAAAATCAAATAGCTTGGGCCAGGCTATAGAGATCCTTTAATTCTGATGGAGGAACTTGGAATTTTCCAAATAGGCAAAAATAAGGAGCACTCTGTTCCTGAAGGGGAAGCTAATTAGGGCTTTTCATATAAAAACATTGAAATCATGCATTTCAGTGGGTTAGGTGCTTGCTGATTATACAATAATAGCCAGCATGGGAGTAAGGTCCACTCTACACGCTTTCATATGCTCTCTCAGTTATATCTTACACAACGATATGTTAGGTGCTATTATTATTCTCATTTTACAGATGAAGAAACCGAAGCACAGACAGGTCCAATAATTTGCCCTAAAATTACACTATTCACCTGTGGGAGAGTCCAGATTTGAGCAGATTCTGACCCTGTAGTTCATGCTCTCAGCTCTTGTCCATGAATGGCAAGTAGTGTTTACAATCTTATTTCATAAATAAATCTAGTACTTACAGATAAATTATCCGAATCTCAGAGAGATTCATACTCTTTACTTGAATTTCTATTGTTTCTATTTGTTTTTATAGTGCCTTTAGCTCTGTTGCCATAGCTGTACAGTTTAAATTTTTTTTTTGCATGGGCTTTTATGATGTTTATATTAAGTGGAATTGCTAAATCAATAACATTTGCTGGATTATTAGTTTAATCAAATAGCAGAATTTCTGACCTTTTGGTACGACGTGTTTATTATTAAAGTCCAGTTTAGAAGATTTATTGCAGCTATTTCCTGAAACATTCATATTAAAATATTATATAAATCCATTTATTAAATTCTACTTGGGGCTCTCTATACTTGTGCACACACACACATATATATTCTACATTGACTATAGAAGGACACACTATTATAAAAGTATTATATATTACTTTCTTATTAGTCAAGAAGTTCATTGGGCTGAGCGTGGTGGTGCACACTTATAATCTTAGTACTTGGGAGGCTGAGACAAGAGCATCAGTGGTTCACAGCCAGCCTCAGCTGCTTAGTGAGATCCTCGCAACTTAGTGAGACTCCATTTCAAAATAAAGAATAAGCTGGGCATGGTGGTGTGCACTTGTAATCCCAGAATTTGAGACACTGAAACAGGAGGATCGCGGTTCGCCGACAGCCTCAGCTACTTAGTGAGGTCCTTTTCAATTCGGTGAGAACTTGTTTCAAAATAAAGAATAAAAACTAGAGCTGGGGGTGTACCTTGTAGGTACAATGCCCCTGGGTTCCATCCCCAGTACTGCAAAAAAAAAAAAAAGAATAAAAAATAAGGCTGGGGGTGGAGCTCAGAGGTAGAATGCCCCTGGGTTCAATCTTCTAGTACCGAAGAAAAAAAGAAAGAAAGAGAGGAAGGAAGGAAAGAAGGAAGGAAGGAAGGAAAGTAGGGAGGGAGGGAAAGAAAGAAGAAAAAGAAGTTCATAGGTACTTACTGTGCTATTTACCCAGTGGGCCAAGATAGCAGACACTGCAGGGTGACAGTGTAAGTTCCTGATGTCATCTTTTTTCTTCAAGGGCTCAGGATCCAAGGTGGGAAAGAAATATCCATGACATTGATTGCAAAATGAGAAATAAAGTGTGTTACAAGATTAGCACTGTTTTTAAGAAAGACAAAAGATTACTTCAGAAGGAGATCATTAAAGACGTGAAGTATTGACTTCTAGAGCAAGGTGGAATTTAAATCTCAGGGCTCCAGCCATTATCCCAGCTGTAGGAATCCACCTACGAGGATAAAGGTGCAAACATTTCAAATTCTTGGAAGCCGCTTCCACAAAGTCTGACTAATTCTATTTTATGAAGTGACAGCACAGGCTTCCATTTCAAAACTTCCTCCAGATAATCTGGGCGTGGTAGCGCAGGCTTATAATCTCAGCATTTGGGAGGCTTAGACTAGAGGATCATGGTTCTCTGACAGCCTCAGCTACTTAGCAAGGTCCTTCGCAACTCAGTGAGACCCTGTCCCCAGACCCACAAAAATAAATAAATAAATAAATAAATAAATAAATAATAAATTTTTAAAAAACAAAAATGCTCTCCATCTGTTTTTCTGAAGGTGACTATACCTCACTTTTGTGAACATTGACTTCAAATGAAAGTGCCTGGGTCAGAATTCAAGATAAGGGGGGAAGTGGATATAGTGGATTTGAGTGAATGTAAAAGTTATGTCAGTGGCGACTTTGGCCTTGGAAAATGATAGACTGTGTTAAGTGAATGTTGATATAATCCAGGGAACGCTGGTTAGAGACAGAAGGGACAGACTAGGATAGAGACTAACCCAAGCAGGCTTCTGGTAGTTCTCCCATTGATGATGTATGGCCTAACCCTTCCTCCACCTCACCAAACTGCCTCATTTGCTTCATTCATAGATAAAATAGAATTTGACTGTGCTGATGCAAATAATAACCATGTTAGAGGGCTTTTTTGTTGTTTTTTCAATTCTTTATCATTTTTATTACAAAATGAATTATAAAATTATTATAAAATTCATTTTACACAGTGGTAAGCTTCGTAAGTGAGGATAAGGATGTGAAAGCCACATAAAACTAGAAAACAGGCAAGATACCAAATGGTAAGAAATAATTCACTTAAGGCTAAGTTTAGAAGAAAAATGTGTATCTGGGAAGAATGATAGTGCATAACTCTGTAACATCCTATTTGTATAACACAGGGCTTCTGGAAGCATAGGGAAGAAGTTGGTGCCTATTGTCTGTGACCTTTTGTTCTTGTCAGCTTATTTTCTCTCTGTGATATCAGCTAGACCTTGATGAAAAAGGAGGATGTCTAAATGGAGCAATTATTTGGTTATGATTAAAGGTCAACAGTGATGTGTATTTAATCACCATTTACCACTTATACCCTGAGTTAGACAGCAGCCATTTAAAAAAACCATATGATAGGCCCTGATTCCTAGAAAATAAGTCTATTATCTCATGGATTCCTTATTAAAATGTTTAAGTTTAGAAATAGAGTTGAACTGAAAATGAAGAGATCCGGGACTTGAGTCCACCATTCCTAAGGGTATGCAGTTGGGCCAGCCACCTCAATCTTTGCCTCTTGTTATCTGTGCATAAGGACACGGAATTACTAGTTTAATAAATTGCATTCTTAATGTTGATATTTGAAAGGCAATTAGTTACTTTCCTAGTTATAACAAAATTAATGGTAGCGCCCATGACAAACTTTTATGGGCACTTTCAATTATACATTTGCATGTGTCAAAAATAGTTCTTGTCATCAAGTAGGTTGAAATACATGGTGGTCAGAAATAACTCACTGTCATTTACTTACAGAAGCAGTTTTCTTACAATTTTTGTAGAATCAAAAGTGACCAAAATATAGTAATTCAGTTCAAAAGGTATTAATTCAGTTCACTGGTTAATTTATTTTTCTACAGTGGTGAAGATGTAAAAATGTCAGTCCAGTCATTTAGTGAACCATTCTTTGGGTCACATCCAAATATGCAGTGGTCAGTTGAATTTGTATAAAATATTTTCAAAGGCTGACTAGGAAATTGCTTTACCATTTTGTGCACCCATTTTTTTTTTTAACCCCTCATAGTCTCATACCCAAGAAACATGGAGAATGTTCTTTCGCTAAATTGAAAAACTCAGCTATAGTCTAAATGAAACGGGATAAATTATCTTTTTCACAATTATCCATTAAAGAGAGAATTAGAATTAATATTAATCACAGATGTTTCATCAAGTTTTATTATCAACCAGATTGACTGCCAAAGTGCTTTCTGGAAGACATTTTCTCTCCCTCCCCCATTCCTCCCCCACCTGCTACTGAGAACAAATTGTTATTATGGGTCCTTAGATAAAGATTAATGGTTTTGGCAATTCATTTGAGGAAATCCATATTTTACTGTACATTCCACTTTAGCTCAAGGCGTCACTGAAAAACATGGTTTGTCACTTCACTGATAAAATTATACAGTGAAGACACATGATAGAATAATTCTTTCTATAGTCAGAAATGGGTTAATCTATTCATGCCCTAAGGATGGCATCACCCATCTCCATATTTTTAAAATTTTGGCAACCTTTATTTGTAGATAAAATAAGCCAAATGCCTATGTAATCATGGTATTTTATGAACTATAGTTTTACCCATTATACCTAAGTTACTTTAATATTACTCTTCATTTTCATGACCATTCTCTGGAATAATTAGTTGCCAAATGTATGGCCCTAACAATAATTATGAACATTTGACAATGCTCTATTCGTTTACTAAGCACGCCGTCTATCAGTGCTATATTAATTTAGGCTCACTACTTGGAAACAATATTTGTCAGTTCTAGCTAATGTAAATAAAAAGGAGAATTTTTTTTTTCCTTGTTAAAGAGGTTAATGTTTAACTGAAGACCTCAGGATGGACAGGAACCAAGACAATGCTGGGAATCTAGAGCGCAGGAGCAGTGGCTGTCTCAAGACACAGCAATGCATCTTTCTCTTTCTCAACATTAGCAGGCCTCCATTCCTTGTATCATTCTACTCAGAATTCGAGTTCCTGGGGAAAACAATTTGATTGGCATGTATGCCAGTCCTTTGGAAAGAATAAAGAGGCCCTTGATTGACAGCCCCAAGACTACATGGAATAAGGAAAGAGAAGTTTTTTCATGTTTTCCTTGTTGGTTTGTTTTTTAGTCTAAGAAATATAGGCAGTGATGCTGAGTAGGCAAAAATAACTACTGGCTAAAAAGGGTATATTTTATTGATGAATAGTGGTGTAGAATGTCTGGAATGGCTCAAAACAAAGAGAAAACCTATGTAATGAGTTCTTTAAATGCAACAGAGACAGAGTACCACTTTACCATTTATATTTAAAGATGATTATACAGTAATAGTCTATCTTTGTCTAGTTCTTCTCTATTTGTCTAGGACTTTTGCAGTGTTAATGAAGGTCAACAAATTAAAGGAATATGGCTCACATTTTTTCAGTGAAGATTTCTCTTATGTTTAGTTTCTTTTCTTTCCTTTGGTGGAGTTAACATGAAAAGATCAAAGACTCCAAGACAAACAATGGAAAATACTCTAGCTTTTAATTTCCAACTTTCCTTCATTGGCATCAACAGAATATAAGAAATGCAGTGGTCTGCGTTAAGCCCAGTTTCTGACACTGCCCAGTTAAGCTCCACTCTAGCACTAGTTAAAAAACAAGGTTGTTTTTTCAAATGTCAAAGAGGGATGAGCTAGATTGGGGAACCCCGGCTGGTTCCAAAGAACAGAAAATTTATTAAGATGTTACAATTTCTGTAGTCAAATCTAGGTCAGGTTTGGGAAAATTTGTTAAAATTGAAGTTATTTTTTTTCCTGTAAGATGTTCTGAAGCCTTAAAATATGATACTGAATATTGTACCTCTGTGAAGAAAGTTGGTATAAAATGCAGTGTTCATCAAACTTAGTAGATTTTGGGGCTCCTCTTTTTTTCATGGAGCATCATGAAGATTTGACTTCCATGGTTAAACTACTTATGACAGGGCGTGGTGGCGCACATTTGTAATCCCTGCTCTTGGGAGGCGGAGACAGGAAGATCGCTCAGGTTCAAAGCCAGCCACACTGGCTTAAGAGACCCTGTTTCCAAATCAAAATATAAAATAGGTCTTGGAGTGTAGCCCAGAGTTAGAAGGGTTTCCAGGAACCCCAGTACCACCAAAAAAATAAATAAATAAACTATTTATAAAATCATGTTTTAAGTACACTAAGCATATTCCTCCTAGTCACAGAGAATGTGAAATTCACTGTCCATAAGCCATCACCAGTCTTCTCTGCCTGGTCAGTGCAATCAGAATTTCCTTATTGTTGAATCCATGTGCTTGCATCAACCTCTTTTAGAGATGAACTACAAATCCAGGCTAATTGTTTCTTATTTCAAGGGCTCATATGTTTGCAGAGAACTTATGTCACT
Source organism: Muscardinus avellanarius (assembly GCF_963383645.1). NCBI lineage: Eukaryota > Metazoa > Chordata > Mammalia > Rodentia > Gliridae > Muscardinus > Muscardinus avellanarius. The sequence continues at coordinate 93,126,990 of NC_137786.1, read as the reverse complement.
TAAATTCCTCTGGCTGCTTCTATAAAAGCTCTCTTATGTCTTTTAAATAACTTTTACCCCTTTTTGAAATCTTATTTTAAATAAAGATCCAAAACATAATAATGAAACTTTAGTTAGATCTGATAAGTAGGGCAGCTTGATGCAAATCCAGCTTGTGCCTGCTGTAGGTTTTGTCCTTCTTGCGTCTGTTATTCTATCCATATAATGTAATACGCTTTAGGCTTTTGATTCATATCATGTTCTTAATTAAACTACATCTCACTGTGTGTTTGTGTGTGTGTGTGTGTGTGTGTGTGTGTGTGTGTGTGTGTGTGTGTTACTAGGGATTGAACCCAGAGATATTCTACCTTCAAGCTACACCCCAGCCCTATTTAATTTTTATTTGGAAACATGGTCTCATTAAGTTGTCGAGTACTGGATTATATGCGTGTGCCACAATGCCTGGCATTATCTTACTTCAATGGACCATTTCACTAATTTGGTTCAAGATCTAGTAACTTAAATTATTTTACATATTCTCCAGTTCATTCCACATCCTTTGATGAAAATATTAATTCATACTTTGAGAATCACCAAGCCAAGTGCTAGAGGAGGCGAGGCTTTCACTAATATGCTTCCAAGGTGGTTCTGGCATACATTTTCAATGAGTAACTAGCCAGTGTTGCCCTGCCCAGTATTCACAGTAGTTGTCTCCTGGCATCTCATTGTCCTACAGAAGGCATCATGCTACATCAGTGTTGTACCAGGGCTTTGTCCTCTGTGTACCCTCCTGAGTCTTCCTGGTCTCTCACAGGCCTGATATCAAGGGTGCTTGTGATGCTTTTAATGATTGGGTTCTGATTGCTGGGTCCAAAAGGTTTTCCAAACCTTGACATTTTTTGAAGCTCCTCTAGGATATGAATATAGAGGCTTCTCACCTCCCAAATACTGATATTCAGAAAATGAACAATGAGACATTCAGTTCCTGAGACAAACATGGCTTAGATGTTCAGAAAATGCCCTTTGAACTACCTGTGTCTGGTACTCTCTTCAGATTATTAACATTCGGTGCCTCCTCTCCATCAAAAGGCTTTTGTGGAATGTGCCACCAAGGGAAGCTTTGAAAGTCTGTGCTCAAGCTTGACATGATGCTTAGCACTTTGAATCAGGTCCTCTCATTCAAAAACACTGATGACTATTTCAATTCTGTATTTTACTTTTGTTTTTTGTTTGTTTTGTTTTGTTTTTGGTATTGGGGATTGAACCCAGGGTTGTTCTACCTCCAATCTATACCTTCAGCCCTCTTTTATGTTTATTTTTATTTTATTTTGAAACAGGGTCTTGCTAACACTGGCCTCAAAACTGTGTTCCTCCTAAGTATTGGGATCACTGGTGGGTGCTCCAGCACCTGGCCCTGTATCTTAGCCTTCAAAGTGTAAGGTCCTGAGGTCAAGGACAGCATCTCCTCTTTCTTGATGTAAATGGTAGCAAAAGGAAGGTGAACATGGGATCATCTGTCCATGGAAGAGTCCAGAGATTCGAGGCTCTCTTACTCAGCATCAGAGCAAGGATAAGAAACTAAACAAGGCTTCGACAGGAGGATTTTTGCCTTCTGGAATTTTTGATCTGTGTAGATATAAAGAGAAAGATGAGGCAGATGCTGCTAAGTATTTTTTATTAAGTTCTGTTTTCTATTTTAAAGGAAGTTTTCAGCCGAATTGGGGTAGAAAGAACTTAGCATTTGTTTTATCCCCTTGAGGGAATCTGTACAGGTCTATATCATTTTAAATAAGCATGACATAGGAAAATTAGGGTTTTACAAAAGATAAATTGCAGAGTGATCATGCCATTTACAAAAATGGAATTATTTTCAATGGCCCTAGAGCACTTTATAAAATAATTTGATTTCTCAAAATCCAGAATATATATATACATACATACACATCAGGATCAAATTGGTTGTAGACAAAGAAGCTGAAATTTTTGAAAAGATGGCAATAGGTAACTGGAAAGAACATTTCTTTGAAAATAAAATGAAATTCTTGATATCCAAAAATAGAGGTAAAAATTTCATAAATTTATTCCTTTATAAGATGGTCATAGTGGCAATGATGTGTGTTTGTTGTTTGTTGTGGTGGTAGTGGTGTATGTGAGTGTGTGTGTATTGTTTTGTGGTGGTAGTATGGATTGTGTGTCTTGTTTTGTGGTGGTAGTGATTGTGGACTAATGTATGTGTTGTTTTGTGGTGGTAATGTGTGTGTTGTCTTGTGGTAGTGATGCGTGTGTTGTCTTGTGGTGGTAGTGTGAGTATTGTTTTGTGTTGGTGGTAGTAGGGTGTGTTGTTTTGTGGTAGTGGTGGTGGTGGTGGTGGTAGTGGTGATAGTGTGTGTGTCGTCTTGTGGTGGTGGTGTGGTAATGGTGTTGTTTTATGCCAATAGCTCTGGTTTTGGCTAAAGTCACATGTGTAGACATAGTATTATACTGCATAGAGAGTAGGGGCTGGTAGCTACTTAGGAAAAATAACAGTTCTGTAACCTCATTAGTTTTTCCAGTTAGTATTATAGACAACACCCACTTTTTAACCCCTTGCTTTTTGAAAATAGAACCATAAAGCAGAGTAGTAAGCTGCCTCCTATTTTCCTTCAGGAGTAATATCTTAATTGAGACTGTGACTCTGACCATATATTTGAGAAAAAACAAATCAGAACCATTTAGGTTCTGTCAGAGGCAAAGATGCAGCAGCCATAATCTCCTACAGTTATTTAAAATAGTAAAACTATACTCTTCTATAAAAGGGACATAAACTTATTATATACATTGATTTAACGTGCACTCTAAAGAATATGATTAGCAGTAGCTGGGCGTGGTGGCACACGCTTGTAATCCCAGCATTCGGGAGGCTGAGACGGGAGGATTGAGGCTCGCGGACAGCCTCAGCTATACTTAGTGAGTCCCTCCGCGACTTAGTGAGACCCTGTTTCAAAATAAAGAATAAAAAATTGGGCAGGGGGGGTGTAGCTCGGAGGTCAATGCCTTGAGGTTCTATCCCCAGACCCGCAAAAAAAAAAAAAAAAAAAAAAAGAATATGATCAGCAAATAAAAAGTTAAGCTGAACTGTTTTATAAATTTTAGCAGAACTAGTTATAATACTGATTCATTATAATTTAGTTCCTGTTAATTTGGTTCTTACTATTTCAGGGGAGCTTTGGGGATGGCTACTTTGCTCTAGCTCTGTCCCAGGTGGTTTGATGAATACTTCTCTTTGATAAATATTTCTGGACTAGATCAGCTGTTCTATAGCCTTTTTCTTCCAAATAGAATGAGCTTTGGTGAGCTACTCAATCTCTCCGAACTGCTGAAACTTAATTTCTTAAACTTATAAAATGAGGAGGCTGAACTAGATGGCCCCCCAGGTTTACAAACTTGAGTTTTGTGATTCAGCAATTTATACTTTGAGGTTGGTCTGAAGACTCATAAGTGTACACTAGTTAGATGGTGATGATAAGGAAAAGGAGGAGGAAGGAGAAGAGGGGGAGGACCAGGAGAAGGAGGAGCAGGAGGGTGAGAAGGGGGAAATTCTCCGCCAGGTCCATGACACTCCATCATGCATTTTCAGGTTAATCAGGGCAGCTGCTGATGCTCACAGCTTTACACCAATTTTTAAAAAAGCCACTAAGAAAAAAAAATATATATAAACTCACCCACTTAAACTTACTGGATGCCTGGTTGATATTTTTGCCATCCTTTGCCTTCCCAGGAATGCCTTAAACACCTACCAAGTTATTAGTAGAATTTTTTTTCAAAACCACTTTAATGTCATTTTGCTTTATACAAGTATGTCTTAGTGCATCTTAATTGAACATGAAGAAAAACATCATTCTATCTTGAAAAATAAACCACTTATATTTACAACAGACTTAAGGACCTACTTACATTGCATGAAACTTACATATGTGCTCAGTGATTAGATTTTGATTTTACTTTTTTTTACTTCAAATTTGTGGTTTTCTAGGGATTTACAGTAAATTGGTAAGCAAACACTCTTTTAGTGGAGTGACCTTTTCATTCATTCATTTATTCTTTCCTTTCTTCCTTACGTCAATGAACAGACATTTGCTGGGTGCATGCTGCTGGTAAAATAGTATTTTAGATTGTGAACACAGCCAAGGGGAAATAGGGGAGAGGCCCATGTCCCTGCTTTAATGCAAGGTGCATTTACTGGAGATACAAGACAGGAACAGGGATAAGCAAGCAAATAAATAAACAAAATATGTCAGGTAAGTGATAAGTGCTCTGATGAAAAAAGTAAAGCAGAGGAAGGAGAATACAGAACATGAAGAAGGTGAAATTGCTATCATTCTTATATGTATCTATGTGACATTTTATATAGGGTGTCAGGGAAGGCCTTCTAAAAGATAGCATTGGAGAAGGAACCCAAGAGGAACCCAAGGAAACAATTCCTGTGTCTGGCAAGAGACCTTTTCAGGGAGAAGCACAAACACACTAGGAGCCTGGGGCAATGGCATGCCAAGAGTGCTCTAGAATGCTCCGGGAGCCATAAGGAGGCTCTCCCGGCTGGAGCAGCCTGGACAGGGGAAACGCTCTGTGAATCTGTACGGAGCACACATAATTCTGTAAGTCTGTGCAAAGGAATAAGGGGTTATTGTAGACTGTGTAAGGATACGGGGTTTCACAGACAGATGGGAGGAGTTTAAAGAGAGAAGTAACATGATCTAACTTTGGTACTAATACTAGGTGCACTCTGGAATTTTGTCCAGAGTAGACCAGAATCCCTTGTTTTTGTGGTTGGATGAGGACATGTTTATTCATTTGGCAAGGGAAAGGGGGGGGGATAGATAGTGCAGAAAAATGTTTTTCCATGCGCTGACTAGGTAATCCATTGATCAAATGTCTATTGTTGGAGGAAAAAAATTAGAATAGTGCAAAGCCACCCTCGGTGTACCTTATCAACAACCATAGCCTTATTGAATTTAAAATAAAGGTTAGGGAATCTGTTATTTTTCTGAGGTATCAGAAAAGGCTTTGACTCTGTCTATATGTAAATAGGCAGGCAGTTTGGGGCTCAGCAGTCCTCTTCCCCAGATACAACAGCGACGAGGTTGGTTTGGATAAAAGGAATTTCTACTCTGCGTCTACATGATATTTGGTTCTTGTGCTGTAAAGGTTGGTCACAGGAGGAAAAGCAAAACGGGGCCACGATACTTAGGGTGGGAACAGACAAGAGCTGCCCATATCTCAACAAACATGCTCTGAGGTCAGAGACAGCAAAGGCCAGCCTGGAAAATCATTCCTTCTACAGGGCAGAGTGTAATAGGAACACTGCCAATTTTTTTTGTTTACTTTTTGGAACTTTGGATTCTGTATTTTGTTTCCTGGTTCCTCCTACCATAGTGCATATGGGGATTTGGGAGTATATCAGTTATGGTAATGTAATATTAAAAGGCTTTTTCTTGACACGCACCTGATTAAGAAATATGTATAGGGCATGTCTCTGCAGGCAAATCCCCTCTTGGTTTTCCTACTGAAACCTATTGCAAATGCTTAGAATTATACAGTCGAGTTCTACCAAGTTTGAACCTCCCCCTAGACTTTTGCTGGAAGGACTTTAAGAGCTTCTGGGAAATTATGAAACAAATATTTGAAGTAGGGCAATCATGAAGAAAAGTATGATTTATACTGTAAACTGAGGTTGTATAGTTTTGGCATGAGAAAGATTTGGAATTGAATATCCATTCTGCCATAAGCTAGCTATGTATGACATCGGCAAACTACTTATCTTCTTTAAGCCTCAGTTTCCTTGTCTCTAAAATGAGGATAATACCCGCCTCCAAGAACTGTGCTAAGGATTAAATTTAATAAACCTGGCACAGTGCCTGGTGCACACAAATAATAGATGAATGATAGTGATTATAAAAATATTATCAGTATTGTGCATCCTGAGATCCAGTTCCCTCCCACCAGGCTCCATGTCAATTAAGAGATAATTCCATGTTTCCAGCTTGTATTTGGTCCAGTTAAACAGAGAAAACGAAACATTATGAAAAAATACTATTTTAACATAATTGGGGCCAAAAGACTCCTAAAATAAAAATATAAGTCTTGATATTAATTCCTTGAAACAATCATTTGTAACCATTCTGTGACAGATTTATTGACTACAACATTCATTTGAAAATGCTAAACTAATGAGAACTCACCATTAGTTGTGATAATGGTCTATCATTTTGAGCCTGAACCATGTGTACTTATTTGGCCTCACTTCAGAATAATAAATTATTTCAAGCTCATTTCATTTCTTGAAAATGTCCTTATAATTTAGGTCATGAGTTGGATTATGTGACTAGTATCCCTGTAATCTATCATCCAAAATAAACTACATGATTCTAGGCTATTTTAAAATTGTAGAAACTTCAAACATTTTTCAGAAATTACATAAAGGGGTTACAGGGTTTCTCTAGCCTCTAATTTACCTTTTTATGCTCATGCTTGATTATTGTTCCATATTAAGGTTTTTTTTCCTTTTAAAATAGCTCTGTAGAAAAAAAATATACTGCTAAATACTATTGCATTGAAATGTTTACAGATGCAAATGACTTCTATTTAGGGAGCTCATGATTAAAACTTGAAAGAATGTGGCACTAGAAAGCATGCGAATAACCTTTGGGAAAACTCTCACAATAGAACTGAATCTAGGGCATTTATAATCTAAGATTATAGCTATAAGAACTTGGCGTGAATATGTATGTTCTATATGCTGCAAAAGACCTCAAATGGAAAATTCTTGGGGCTAATTTTACCTTAATTTGGATAAATTAACTGGTTTTATTTATTTATTTATTTATTTTTGCAGAACTGGGGATGGAACCCAGGGGCATTCTACCTCTGAGCAACACCTCCAGCCCTATTTTTTATTCTTTATTTTGAAACAAGATCTCACTGAGTTGCAGAGGACCTCACAAAAGGGCTGGGGCCGGCCACAAACCGCGATCCTCCTGTCTCAGCCTCCCAAATGCTGGGATTACAAGCATGTGCCAACACGCCAGGCTTAAATTATTTGTTTTATCCTTGTGAAATTGTAGTGTGGAATGTGCTAGAAGGCCAGTATACTAGAAAGAGCTGGGGTTACCTTTGTCTGCAACAGGGAAGCCAGGCAGTTCCCACAAATCCATCTTTCCGCTTCACAAAAAGAACATCTACTTTCTTGCACTGAACCACTTCAGTCTCTCAGAGCTGTTTTGAAGCTGAAAATGTATTTCATTATTTCATTTTTAATTGCTCGATGAGCAGAATGCTAATAAAGTCTGGGAGAAGAAAAAAAAAAAAAAACCTCTATGCATGGCAGACATAATTTTTTCTATCTATTTGTGCCCAGAGAAGATCTGTCCTTCGTTTTCTTGTTTTAAAGACCAACCTCCTGGGGTCATCCAACAGATCACTTCAAGTCTGCATCTCATTTCTACGGAAATCATGTCTTTAACTCTTAGGGGTGTAGTAAACACTTGGTCCTGCTTCCCTGCGGATGGCTCTGGAGACTGGCCTGTGCGGGCCCTGGCCTTACAGGGGACTAATGAACATGTCATCCGCGTCTCCAGTTCTCCAGTCTCTGGCACAGCTGTGGCACTCTCCCCCCTGCTGCGAGGCACAGCACGCTGGCCATTTGTTGGCAAGTTCATATTTCACACTGCAGGGAATTGAAATGATTGAACAGACAGAAGAAGAGTTTTATTTGCGGTAGCCTACGTATCCCCAGACTCTGATTTGGCATAAAACATCTGCTTCATGATCTGCTTCAAGGCCAGTTCCTTTTCTCCAACAAAGGTTACGACTTCAGGCAAGCTGTGCTTCCACTGGCAGGAGGAAATTTGCCCGAAGACTTGATTTAGTCAGAATCAAAGCATCCTGCCACAGAATTTCTTTTTTCAATTATCTCCGAAGAGGCAGCCAGACTTTAAATGTATCAGTATAATAAATGTAATGAAATGAGGCAGACACTCCTTCCCCCCTGTCGCTATCAGTGGGAGATGCGCACACAGTTGTGCACCGGCCCCCGGAAGCCTGTGGCACTTACCTAGCTATCTGCCAACACACAGATCTTGGCAACAACACATGGTAGGGTGGCCTTTGGATGTCTTCTAGCTCATCAGCCTGATAAATAAGCGCGTGCATGGGTTTCACCTGCAGTGTTTAGATCTTTCGGGTTATAAAAGCAAATTGGCGTGATGCTGAAAGTAATTATTACCATTTTTCACAGTGAAGACGTGTCACATGGCCTTTGCTTTGTGGTACAGTCCTAATTACTAATTATGTTTACCCACATGATTTTGTTGTGCATAGTCATTTTTTTGTTGTGGTGGTTTAAGACAGCTCTCGCTAGCCTTACAGACATATATACAAAATTAAATCCTGGCATTTTATTATGCTAGAGCAATTAGATGCCATCTTTGTAATGAGAAATATGACATCTCCATCACTCTCCTGTATATTTTCATATTGTTTTAATGCAGACATTTGCCAGAATGGAATATAGTCTTACACACACACACACACACACACACACACACACACACACTCCTAATTGAATATCTGCATATCTCCAAGGAGTCCTGTGGGTGAAACCATGTATTCATCTTCTTTAGTTCTTAGGCCACTTTGGTTTAAGAGTAAGAACTGTTGCTTTTATGAAGTGCCTTTTTCTATAAAGTCAAAACCTCACAGCAGTGCACAGAAAGCCGATGGTATAAAGGAGCTAAGTAGAGTCTTTAATAGAGAGAGCTGGGTTGTAAGTGTTTTTGTTCCTACGGAGCAGATAGATTTGGCTCCATCTGTTCCATATTCATAACAAAGGAGCGCACTTACAGGAGGGCCAACTTCCCCCGAGCCGCCTGGTAATGATCCTTTCACCAGAATGAAAGCTGCTGAACCCAGTGGCTTGGCCCTGCGAAAAGCAGCTCGCAGGATTGCCCTTCAGAATGCCGATTTCCTTGTAGCTCAGGTTGACATAAATTTTCCCAATCTAAAGAGTGAAAAGACTGGCTGATTTCTCACCTCCCCATAAGCACGGCGTGGTTGGGGAGTTCAAAAGGTACATGATTCACCTTCCCTTCCTACAACCACAGAAGGTGTGTAATTAGAAAGTACAGTTTAGAAAGTTTGCACTTGAAGGGTCTCAAGGTTTCACAGGGGAGAGGCGGGTTCTTGAGACTTTTAAGTTGTTTCTATTCAGATTTTTTAATCTTTTTTAAAACTGGGGTTAATGAATAGGAATATAACTTACACCAAATAAGGAAAAACCCCTGTTGAGTTTTGTAATTAGGAAACTTCAAAGCCAATTTCAGCTGAGACCTCTTAGATTAAAAAGATAAGTTGACCCAAGAGTTTTCTTCCACTACGCAGAGGAAAAATAGAATGAATGTTTCCCCCAAATGCCGAGGAATGTAATAAATCTTATTTATATGACATGTAGAGTCAGCACAGAAATATAAATGATTCCTTAAATCTTAAATAGCATACTGGTATTAAACAATTGGCTTAAAACTTAATAGCACATCATAGATAATGAATAGAATACTTGTTTTATGTTAGCTCCACAAGAATCTTAAGAACCAAGCATGGCAAGTGGGTACATGCCTATAATGCCAGTATTTAGGAGTGTGTGACTGGAGGATTGCAAATTTGAGGTCAGCACAGTAACTTAGTGAGGCTCTGTTTCAAAATAGAAAGGACTGGGAGTACAGCTCAGAGGTAGAATGTCCCTGGGTTCAATCCCCAGTATCACACACACACACACACACACACACACACACACACACAAAAAAAAAAAAAACCCTTAAAAATAGATACGTACTTTGAAAGATGGTTATCCTTTTCTCCATTCTGCACACTTCAAATGCTAGAAGCTCCTAAAAATGCACCATTGATTTATTTAATATCCTTCATGTTCAAGTTATAATTATAATTTATCAACCTATTATTATCCATCTTGCTACCATCTGTGCATTATCTGCTTGCTAAACCAGGGTTTCTGGCAAATCGAATAGTAAATAAATCTTTCCAAAAGTTTGCAGCAACTATAAGATGTGTGAAGTTTTCATCCTGCTACCAGTGAGATTGCTCTGAGAGTTCAAAGAAGAAATATAAAAGCAATATTCATGGAGAGTGAAAAACACGGCATATCAATCAGTGGAAATCTCAGGTTCTTAGAACCATAAGCAACTTTGGTAATTTTTTGTAATAGAGGAACCTAAAGACTTCTGGCTTACTTAGTTTTCAGTTCACTCATTTATTTATTCATTCAAACATATTTTTGGTGCCTAGTTTTGCCAAGCACTCTAATAGGCTTTGAAAGCACTGTGGTGTAATAAAAAAAAAAAATTGTTCCTCTTTTTTGGAGCTTACATCTCCAAAAGCTACTGTAAATAGACAATAAGCCATGAAGCAAACATGTCTCTAACTGTGGATTACACCAGGGCCGACAGAGCTGAATGTGGTGACAGGGAAATATGCAGGCAGCTTTTAAGGGGCTGATGTTGGAGGGCTTTGCTGAGCAGGCTGTGGGATCCTCTCCTGAATGACACTATCAGTATGCATTTTTAATGCAGGGGAAATGGTGGCTTTTGTCCATAGAAAAGTTATCTAGAGGGTTACTTTGGATTTGAAATTTAACATTTGACTTATTCAAGTTAACAAGTTTTAAAAATAATTCTTCCTCACCTGGGCATGGTGGCGCATGCTTGTAATCCCAGCATTTGAGAAGTTGAGACAAAAGGAACGCGGTTTGCGGCCAGCCTCAGCTATTTAGTGAGGCCTTTGCAACTCAGTGAGACCCTGTTTCAAAATAAAAAATAAAAATAGGGCTGTGAGTGTAGCTCAAAGGTAAAATGTCCCTGGGTTCCATCCCTAGTACCTAAAATAAAATAATTCTTCTTAAACATTTTAAATCTAGCCTATTTGAATTAGCTTATACATCTATCTATCTATCATATATATCATCTATATATCTATATCTAGAGGATATAAATATTTGGCTCCATTTACAAACTTAGTTATAATTTTTACTATTTTACATTGAATATAAAGACTTAATTTGTTCACTATCCTTTGAAAATTTGTTCTCTATTCTTATAAAATATTCCACTTGTCTAACTGTAAAATATTCCCCAATACTTAATTCATTCTTGTCATTATAAGTTAAACTTAAAAATATTATAAAGCTTTAGTTCTTATAAATGTTCTTAAACTGTATATAAACCTAAGATTTCACTTTATCACGAATCTAAATCAATTTTTCCATTATATATTTTGAATTGGAATTACATGTTTGACCTGTTATATGAATTGGCCAAAGTTGTCCTATACTTTCAAATTATTACAGTTACGTATTCACAGATGGTTTTTCTTACATAAGTAATACTAGTTATGTGGTTTTGATTCTCTTAAAAACCGCCTATTCTTAGTTTTTAAAAGTCTGCTGTGGTTAAGGGATAGTCATATCCCTCAACACAATTTGGGGGTTACAGCTTCATGTGATGTCTGAGGTGCCTTAACTTTATAATGGCTAGGGCATTTCAGCCAGGATGACTTCGCCTGTATATGTGATCCTCATCGCACGGTGCTGCTTTTCTTTAGTATTACTTAAAGAAGCCCAAGGTCACCTGCATCCTAGCCTTATCTTTCTGCTCTCTAGAGGGTCTGCAAACCCTCTATCTTTTTTTTAGATTCTACCTATCTTTGATACCCACATTCCCTTCACTTATTTGTTGGGACCACACACTCTTAGAGATGTTAAAATACTACCTACTTGAATTGCGTATGTCTCTATGGTTTTGTCTCATTATTAGATCACAGTCTCCAAAGTTATTCTGTAAGAAGGAGCATTCAGCAAAGGGAACTCTCCAGGAAAAGGAACTTTTGTTTTCTTAATGTATTTGGCATTTAACAGCATCCCTCTCCTCATTTTTCTTTTTTTGTTCTAATCCTGAGTTTTAGTTCACGGCTGGTCAACAAAACACTTCTTTGTGTTACTTTTTCTCTTCTTTTTTCTTTTAACAGTTCTATCCTCATTCTCTACCTCTTTATTGAACACCTGTTAGGAACAAAGCAATAGACTCCCAGAACCAAGAACCCTGCATGGCTCCTGTTCTTTCAACTATACTATCAGCAATAAGATGTAACGGCCAGTTCTAAAACGAAACCAAATGGAGCACATCCTAGGAGGGAGATAGAAACAGATGTTGTAAGAACCCAGAAGAAGGTTATTGCGTTTGAGAAAGGGGACATATCTCAAATGGGCAGAGGGAGCTGGAATTTTGAGAGGTAAATCAAAGGTCACATGAGTTTAAAAAGCAGACTTTCTAGCAGATTCTGGCAGGTAATATTGTTGGGACTAGCTATTAAGGTGTATTGAAGGAGGGAAGAGAAGGGAAAAGATAAAGAAACACACTAAGGCTGGATCAGGTTTTAATAGCCCCTGGTGGCTGCACCACCCACTAGGCAATGGATGGGAAGGCCTAGACATCGACTTGATTGGAAATGGGCCTGCTCAGAGACAGAATAAACCAGAATTGAGTCCCTAAGATTGGCTTTGATTTCCTTCACTCCATCAACCTCAAACCCCCACCAAGGAAAGCTTTTCTGTTGTGAAATGAACTGTGCAATCCTGGTACCTAAACTTCTCCCTTCTTGGTAAAATTGAGCCTTCTAAAGACAGAGAACATTAATTTACTCAGGCCTCTGGAGTTCTATTAGGAGCCCGTACCCCAAAACAATAGATAGTCCTGACTAGACACTTGTATTTCCATCAGAAATGATAGCCATGGAGGAAAACATGTTCTAATGGATAAGTAAAACAATTAAATCATAGTTGATGTACATAAATAAATATTTACCCAAATGTCATTCAAGGGAATACAGAAGTGTGGAACAGTACCCATTTATATATAGCAGCATAGTATTCCCAAGGTTGTTAGTGCAGAGTGGTGTCAGCATCCACCTCCCGGCTTCCTGTCTTCGGTGCTGTCTCTGTAGTGGGTTCAACCCTGCAGCTGCAGAGGCAGCCTCAGTGCCCAGCCTGGTTGCTTCCCTGTAGAATTTATATTTTTATCTTTGGTCTGCTGTCCCCCTAATTTAATAGCAGGATTTTACTCTTCAAATGGGTCAAGCTGGGTGTGGTGGCGCACCCTTCTAATCCCAGCATTTGGGAGGCTGAGACAGGAGGATCATGGTTCACAGACAGCCTCAGCTACTTAGTGAGACCCTTTGTAACTCAGTGAGACCTTGTTTCAAAATAAAGAATAAAAAATAGGGCTGGGGGTATAGCTCAAAGGTAGAATATACCTGGATTCTATCCCCAGTACCGCAAAAAAAAAAAAAAAAAAAAAAAGGATTGCAAAACCAACTCTCAGAATTGTGGCATGATTTTAAAAAAGATCTTCTAACCCTGTTTCTAATTCTCTAAAAACATTCACCCCGGCCTCAGGGCACAGCTTCACAATATCATCCTCTACTATCCCTCCCCCCAAAACTCTGTGGTAGAATTTATATGGTAGAAATCGTTTTATAAATTTTAGACAACAGAGCCAGGCACGGTGACATGTATCCAGAGTCCCAGCTACTCGAGAGGCTGAAGCAAGAGGATTGCTTGAGCCCAGGAGTTCAAGGCCAACCTTGGCTACATAGTGAGACCCCGTTTCAAAATTATAACATAAAATATTTAAAGTAAAGGCTCACATTTGTCTCTCTGGTTTTCTTCATGACTTATAAATAACTTTTGTGGTACTAGGGATGGAACCCAGGGGCATTCTACTTCCGAGCTACAACCCCAGTCATATTTTTTTCCCTTTATTTTGAAATAAGTTCTCATTTAAATTGCAGAGGGCCTCACTAAGTAGCTGAGGCTGTCCACGAACCCTCAATCCTCCAGCCTCAACCTCCCAAGTACTGAGATTACAAGCATGAGCCACCATGCCCGGCTTATAAATAACTTTTTCGTTCCTGTCCCCTCCCTCTCTTATCTGTATTCAGAACTAGAGACCTAGAAGCGGCCCTAGCTGGGCCCTTGCTTTGAGAAATCTGAACACAGAAGAATAAGTACAATGCTGATGGTATCAATCTGGAGAGTAGTGAGATAATATTCTATTTATTTTATTTTATTTTTATTTTTAATACAAATTTTTATTGAACATAAATGGTATACATTTAAACTATACTTGGTGCCCTCTCCCCCCCACCCCCATTTTCCCTTCCCCCTCCCACCAATGACTGTCCAGGGTAACCATGCCATATTCATACTTTCACTCATATTCGGATGTAGACCCTCATTAATCAAGTTCAGCCTTCCTCCTCTCCTATCTTTCCATTCAAACTTTGCTGATATTTCCCCTCCATTATCTGGAGTCCCACTGGTATCCTCTGTGTTTCCTAGTTTTGGGCATATTAGAGGAAACATATGTACCTTCTCCTTCTGTGCCTGGCTGATCTCACTTAACATAATGCTCTCCAGGACTTTCCATCTTCTTGCAAATGACATGATTTTGTTCTTCTTTATAGCTGAATAGAATTCCATTGTGTGTATTTCCCTTAATTTTACAATCCATTCATCTGTTGATGGAGACCTGGGTTAGTTCCATATTTTGGCTATTACGAATTGTGCTGCTATGAACATAGGTATACAATAATATTCTGTATTTGTAAGGATCTACCACCTGTGATTCCAAGTGCTCTGTAGAGTTTTATAGCCCCTCAAAAGTAGGTGATACTTACCGGGCCAGATGGCACAGGACTGTAATCCTAGTTACTTGGGAGGCTGAGACAGGAGGATCATAGGTTTGAGGACAGTTCCAGCAACTTATTGAAATCATCAGCAACTTGAAAATGTCCTGTTTAAAAACAAAAACAAAAAAAAAAGTAAAATAGGGCTGGGAATGTAGCTCAGAGGTAGAGTGCTCCAGAATTCAATCTCCAATATCACACAAACACAAAAAGTAGATGATACTTAAAATTTGTCTTGAAAAAAAAAATTGTCTTGAGAAGGGAAAGCACATGGGGAAACTGAGGCCTAGGCAAGTTAAGCAGCTGGCTTATGCCTCAAAATCAGAGTGGGTGATCCAGAGAAAGAGTACAGAGCATCATTACACTCAAACCACTAAGCCAAGGCCTTTCCAAGGACCCTCACCAACGAGTTAAGAATGAAGAGAACTCAAGGACAGATTAACATTTTTTTACGAGCTTCCCTGAATTGTATTAACTTGATGATTTATTAGTAATTTACAACCATGCTACATTAATGCAGTATGATAACAATATTGTTCCTGTTATTATAGTACAAATGAATAAGGGGGTATGTGGCTTTTATTGCCCACCATTTAACAGCCACCTGAAAGCATATCGCACACAGTGGTGAAAGGAGACTATGGAGGAGGAATAACATAAATTGTCCTTCTTGTGGGATTCTATGACTTCTGCTTTTTACCTTTATGATGTGGCTTCCAGCTGAAGAAGAATTTTTCTAAGTGAATAGTTCTGCTTATTTTATTGTTGTTACCATTGAGTTTGTGTTTTTTAGTGTTTGGGTTTTTTTGTTTGACTTGATTTGGTTTGGTTTTTGTCAGATAATACCCATCTAGTACAGCAGGTTCACTAAAATCACCACATACAAGAAGCATCTTGAAGTCCTTGGACATTTTTAAATCAGGCACAACTATGTCTCCAGAACAGTTAGTACACTAGTTAATAACAGGAAATTAATTTTGTCCTAACGCTTCAAGATGTTCAGGGATATAAAAAATAATAAAACGTCTAATAATAAAATTAGCAACATATCTTCATGTTTGTTTTTTAAATAAACAGTTTAAATAAGATCTAAATGTTACCTCATTTTCTATGGCTATATAGGTGGACTAGATCTTCTCATTCACTAAAGAAAGAGAAAAAGTCTAGAATCACACATTGATATTTCCTTTAATTGTCTTGAATTTTCCTTAGAAATAATTAGAACTGCTTCCTGGAGTGGACATATTTAAATAATTCTCCTAAATCAAAGTTGTTTTATTCTTTTTTATAACTCAACAGCTATCAAAGTATACAGGACAAATGATACCCTTTTTCCCTAGAAACAGGTTTATTGTCACTGAGCTTTTTAAAAGCCAGTAAAAGTTTGCTCAGACCTCAAAATAAATACTACGTACATGGGATGATAATGCCCTATTTGTTTATTTCCAGAAATCAGTGGAAAGAACCATGTCCTCAGTCATTTGAGGTAAAAAAATGAGGCAAAGAAAAAGTAATTGATCTACTGAGACTTAGCTGCTGGAATTTAAATAATACTCAAGTTAGCATTTGCAGTGAGAACTTTGCCTGAGGGGGTAGCGAGATGGGGGAGTTATGGTTGGGATGGGTGGTAACTCCCAATTTCTCTTTTGCCTGAAATTGCCCAGCTGGAACTTATTTTACCTCCCTGGCCCTGAACTTCTCTAATTATTTGTTGCCTGTTACAGTCCCTCTGGTGTTGAAAACAAGTTTTAACTTGGGGAGTAGGTTTTTTTCTACCCTTCCTTCTTGTTATATTGTGGGAAACATATCCCTCCCTTTTTCTAGTTCTTTAAAAACAACATCCCCAGAGTCATATCAAAGTATCAAATATTTACATGGTATTTTTAATTTCTCCAAGGCCTCCATACTTAATAGCCTCCCTTCCAGAGTTTACATCTGGGGCCTTGACCTTAACCTGCCATTGAGTTAAGTCTTGAGCCTGCTGGCTGTGAGAGGTGAATGTGTTTGGCAAATACACCCAGCTCCTGTGGTCACTCTTAGGATGCAAGATCCGATCCGTAGCTGGAGCAGTGATTAAAACACATGACTTCTGGGCTGGGCATGTAGCTCAGTGGTGGGGGCGCTGAGTTCAATCTCTAGCACTGCATAAACAAAACAGGAACAACAAACACCCTGTGACTTTTGAATCTCAATAGGTAGAATGGTGTGACATGTTCCATCACAACTGGTGATTTAGATCTTAATCTGAAAATTAAGTGTTGTAATGCATTAAAAAAAAAAAAAAAAGGCCGATGGTCAGTTGCCTGTTGTTGCCAGGCTGTTCTTCCCTAAGAAGAGGCCTAACTTTGAAGAGTTTTTCTGAGGGTCTGGTAACCATTTCCTAAGAAGTCCATATGGCTTTGGTTAATCTCTATCCTGTTCTTACCCTCCACTTCCCCACCCTTCACCCATACACACAAAATGGCTTTTATTGATTCATTAAATTCTAGGAAACAATTCCTGTACTACTCCGTACCTAAATGGGTTTTACTTTTCCGGCATTCATTTTGGAAGGAATATTAATGCTTAATTCTGCCTTCACCTGCCTAATTTGCATATATTTGTGTTGTGTGTGAAACTGCATGAAAAACCAACAGGGAGGAAAAAAAAAAAACTGGCCCCAGCTAACAACTAATAACCTATCTTTTCTTTTGACTTGCTCAAATTGAGAAATATTGCCTGTGGCAACCACAATGAAAAACTGCATTTTTAATGCTCACACAGGCTGGTTTCTTTACAAAGGAGAAAGTGGCTGACTGTTCTTAAAAATACCAAGCACTCAGATTGACATGGGACACTGAAAAGAAGAAGAATTTGGGCCTTTGGAATAAAGATTCAAGGCTGAGTAAGGTTAGGCAGAAATTTTAAAGTTGACTAATGAATACTGTATTGGGTCTGAAAGTGTGCAAGAAATATGATACAAGAGTCTGACCTTTGTCCTGCCAAACTTTTGGTTCTTCATATAGAAGAATGCTTGGTACTTTAATCACCATGGAACTTCTGAGTTGCCTGAAGTCACATCATGTTTACATATAATTCGGTGGCCTCCGTAAAAGATAATTGATAGGAATTTTTGAAGTAAGAGAAGTTCTAATTTATTTTAAACTCCTTTCATTTCAGATGTTTCCAAAGCTCACCTTATATTCTGTGTGTCACATAGGAGGAAAGGTGTTTTCTCTTGCAATTTCAGTTCACATTTTGTATCACGACTTCAGTTCCCCCAGCAAGTGGGAGTTAAAGTGAGACATCACGTCAACTGCTAGGAGCACAGGTTGTCTGCATTAGCAAAAACAAACTAAGTTGCATGAGAAGGAAAATGAAAAACAGTTTTTAAATGCTGGAGTGAGAACAAATAGATGTGTCTTGTAGTATTTCTTCGACAGCAGTTTATAATTATCCCTCTTCAAGGCATATTTTAAGTGGACTTGTAACGGTAGCTTGAAATGTAAACTGGAAAGGGATCCAGTTGTACAAGCAGCAGACTGAGCGCCGAGCGGCTCTGCAGAAGCAAGGACAGGGCTGTCCCTGCACAGAGCAGGCTGCGACATCTTAGTCCTTTAATCTGAAGTCAGCCGGGGAAAGCCAGGAATTATACAGATTTGTCTGTACACTGCACTATTTCCGTTAGTTTTTTTGTTTTTAAATATTGTTATTGGTGCACTGGAATCATACATCATAGTGAGATTCATTGTGAATGCCAACATACACGCATATGTCAGTTGGTGTATATCCTTTCATCTAACCTCCTCCCCCCACACACAAAATGGTCACCTTCCTCTCTCCCCATACACCTTAGTGACATTGGTAGTGAAACCTTCTTACATGGACACAATCTTACTTGTCAGTTAGCTCTTGATAAACATATTCCCCCAAGATAGGGCAGGGTTTGACCTTGCCCTTCATGAAAGGAGATACCTCACCACACCTTGCTAGGGGAGGTACCTTACAGCGACGTTCACTACATCAGAGTCATGCAAACAAGATGGAGGTCATGGCTATAAAAAGTCTGGTCCACGTGTAAGCCTTTGGTGTATTCATTTCGAGTCACCCCTCCATGCCATTTTGGCATTGGGCTGTATTTCTATTTTCTGTATTTCTATCTTTCGAATAAACTTCTTTAAATCTTCAAAAAAAAAAAAAAACCATAGTCCCTCAAAAGTTTGTGGCCAAAACAACTTTATTTCAGAGTTTCTATGGGTCTGAGTCCAGGTTCAGCTTTGCTGGGTCCTTTGAGTCTCCCACAAGGCAGTGGTCAATACAAGGTCCAGTTAACAAGGATTCACTTTCTGGCTTTCTCAAGGGGTTCTTAGCCAGATGCAGCTCTTTGTGAGTTGTTCTCTAAGGCATCAACTCCTAAGTCCTCTGAGTTTCTTGCTACATGGGACTTTCCATTGAAAACGTCACTGCATGGCACCTGACTTCATACACAAGAGAGAGTGTAGCAAGTAGGGAGCCCCAGACTTGCACAACATAATCACAGGGGCGACATCCCCTGATTTTGGCCATGTTCTTCTCATTAGAGGCAAATACTAAATCAGAAAGGCCTGCATACAAAGAGGAAGGTCACGGGAGCCGTGTCAGGAGCTGCCTGGGAGAAGCACGCTGCTGCTGTTCTCTTGCTGGGTCTGAATGATAGACCTATAGTGAAGTGGTGTGAACTGGACATATATCTGCAATGCTAAGCACAGTTTTAATAAATACTAACTTGAGGACATTGAATCTGGTCCCTCTTATTTACCAGCTTGGCACAGTGCTAAGACAAGCTCACCTGAGTCCCAGGAGACTCAGGAGATGGGTTTTCAGGAACAGCTGAGGTCAGGGCCGTGGCTGAGGCCATGGAGCAGAGTGAAGACCAGAGGCCCTCATGGCCTTATTAGCACGGCACTCCAAGCACAGAGAGCCAGAGGGCCCCCAGCTTGTGTTTCATTATGTGCTGCAAAATTTTGATTGGTACTTTGCAACTCATTAGGAGGAAGGGACCCTACGGATTGATTTATTAAGATAATGGAAAGGGAGGTTTTGCTTGTTTTAGTAGTCTCTATATCCCTACTCCCAACTTCCAGTCTCCAAATACATATTTTTAACAGGAAAGTGAGTAAAGGGATGTGAATTTGGATTTTGTGGCAACTATTTAAGGCATTTTTCTTGTTTTAATTTGAAAAGTTCCATTAGAAAATTTATATATCTTTTGGAAGACCCCCTAAGTCTAGGCTTGCTTCACCGGTTACAAGCAAGTTAATACCTCCTTTTGGTTGTCAAAGCTCTCTGACTTGAGAATTTAAGGATGAGATGATTTAATCCTTTTGTACTGGTCACTGGTGGTTGACTTTGAAGGGCCTACCAAGCCCCTGATAAAAAGTCTCTCTGATAAGTATATCTGCGACACCTTCACACTCCAAGACAAAGCTCATGCCCCCTGCTCGAGGCAGTGCTAGCACTTCATGAAAACCCCTGTTGTCACACGGATCACTTCAAGTGTCCCAAGCTGAGGTCCTATTTATGTCCCAATGAGAGTACGTACAATATAAGGGCAGGAACGGATGTCTTATACATCTTAGCATCCACAGCATCTAATTAAGATGCCGGCACATAGTAGGAATCTTAAACGCATTTGAAATAATGGATGAAGCCGCAGGAGTCTATAATGCAGTTTTCAATGCTGACTAATTTCCTAAAGAAAGCAACCCAGGTTGTTCTATACATAATGCATATATAAAGTTAGCTGTAGATTTTCTTTTAACTAAGCTAATATTGGTCATTATAAAGAGCTGTTTCTCTAGAGTCATAGGGATTTCTATGACCTGCCTCCTGACAAAATGTAGATATATGTATGTTAGGTTTTTACTTGCTCAGTACCATCCTTAGCCCTATTTTTTGCTTATAAGTGATCCTGAGGGGATTTTCTTTCAAAGTTTTCTTGCAGGGATATTACATGTCTCAATTCCTCTATTACTTTGTGTGTTTGATGCTCAGTGCTCTGCTTTTTACTTGTGACTAGTAAAGCTCTTTAGTATTCCCTTCTATCTTCAACTATTACTAATGATTAGCCCTCTGTATTTTGAGTGACATAAAAGCATGCTGCATCTGTTGACCCAGGGACCAGGGACGTGAGGTGAAGACACCTTGGCCAATATGGAGCGAAGCTGCACTCTCCCCTTCTAAGACCTTGCATCAGAATGGAGTTTTGCTGGCATATGGAAAATGCTTTTCTTTTTCTAGCTTGGTTTTAGTTTTGTTTATAAATGTGTCAAATAAGGAACCCAGGTTATACTAAGCTAGCAAAGCACATTTCTCAGATTGGCCCTCGGGGTTAGGTGTTTGTTTCATGAGCTCTGGCCAGAGATTGCAGAGTCAGCGCATTTAATGTAGTATATATCCACACTTCCATATCACATTGTATGTTAATATTGTTTATCCATAATTTTGTGTGTGAGTGAGTGAGTGAGTGTGTGTGTGTGTGTGTGTGTGTGTGTGTGTGTGTGTTGCTGGGGATGGAACCCAGGGACATTCTACCTCTGAGCTACACCCAGCCCTATTTATTATTGGTGATGCTGGAGGTGGAACCCAGGGGCTATCTACCTCTGGGCTATACTCCCAGACCCATTTTATATTTTATTTGGAAGTAGGGTCTCACTAAGTTGCTGAGAGCCTCACTAAGTAGCTGAGGCTGGCTTCAAACCTGTGCGATCCTCCTGTCTCAACCTCTCAAGCGCAGAGATTACAAATGTGCGTCACCACGCCCAGCTATTTTTATCGTGAAACAGGGTCTGACTAAATTGCAGAGGGCCTCACTAAGTAGCTGAGGCTGGTCGTGAACACAGATCCTCCTATCTCAGCCTCCCAAATGCTGGAATTACAAGCGTGCACCACCACACCCTGCTTTTATTCATAAGTTTTTCTAAGGATTAGTATAGTCTTCAGTCAGTACTACAAAGCATCAGTTACATTATTGTTGTCTTAACTTTTTCTGGTGATAGGAAATGAGGAAGTAAGGCAGATTGGTGGGGAAACAAGGTTTTTATTTTGTATTTTATATAAATGCATTTGATGTTCAGGGACTGTTACTCATCCAATAGCTAAGTTTTGTGTCCCTCTTTGTGAGCTGGTTAGAGAATTCTCTAGTTTTTGTTTTTTTTTTTTTTTACTGGATGGCTTTTTGTTTGCTGCTGTTTGGTTATTCTAATACACTCTGCAATAATTTGTATGTCCTGGATTTATTTCTACTTAACAGAAACGTGCAAGACCTGCACTTAATCCAAAAAGCTTCTGACTAAAACAGTTAAACACTTGATCCTGCTTTGAACCTGTTTATCCCTCAGTATCATGTGTAAAGTTATTTGCATGTGGCAAACCAAGTTTAGAGTCTCAAAGTGAAATCATCCGAGCTCAGAACTCTATAGAGCAACAGTGCAAATATCCATATGCCACTTTCCCACGCCACCTCTCATGAGTTAGACACACGCTCCTTCAAGAACCCATGGTTTTCCTAATGAATAGGAGTCACCTATCTGTACTCTGTGACATGCACATTTGCAGTTGGGGTCCACAGGAAGGACACCATTTCCTGGATCAAACCACAGAGTGCAAATATTGTGCCCTAAATAACACACTAGTTACTGTAAATGTCAGTAGAGGGAGTTCTTCCGAGTTTGATTTAATGAAAGCCTACAGCAAAGCCAGCTGTTAGCACTTCTTAACTGCTTGTCAGGGGAGATGGGGAGGGCCGAAAACATCTTTTCTCTCTACTTTTGTCTTAACATTAAGAGTTTCAACAGGTGTTGAATAGTGACACGGGGGTCTTTTATTGCTTGACATCTTTTAGTTGGTGAATTTATAAAGTTCTCCTATAGGATAGTTACATGGCTCTATAGTTACATAAGGAAATTCACGTAAAATTAGTTTGGAGTTTGCATCTAGAATCCTCACGCCTGCAAAGTAAATATTTTTATTTTCTGAGCTTTCCGTGAAGAATAATATAAAAATAAAAGAAAGAGAAGGCACACCAAATGCCGGTCCACTCTCTGCCACTTTGAGTATTACCAAACTAATTTTAAGCCATGTGTGTTTTGATTGATGTCATCTGCTTCTTCTGAACAAAGAAACCACTTGAAGCAGGCACAGAGGGTGGAAAATACGCAGTCCTCATTTCTGTAATTTTTGTCATTTCTAGAATGCATTAGTAAACACATGTGGTTTTAAGGTTCTTACCGACCCTGGAAATCCCTTTGACGTTCTGCTGTGCATACTGTGGAGAGATAATCTTTCAAACGTAGAGAAAGTTTACAATCTTATTATCTTGAAGAGGAGAAGAAAGTTTCTTCCTCAAATGATTTATAACTTGAAACATGTTGTCATGTTTTGGTAAGCCCCGCTTTATTAATTCCATCCTTCTCTGTGGCAAATAAAAAAAAAAAACACATAATAATGGTGCCATTGCAACACAGTACTTTCTCAATAGCATATTGTACTTATAATAGCATGATGGAAGTTTCTGGGCTCAGTTTAGTCATATAGAAAGCAGAGCCAAGTTCTGAGTAAAACCTCTAATTGAATTACCTGCAGAGCACTGACAGACAAGCTTTCAGGACGGACAAAGCTCAGCTTTCCCCAGCAGAAATAGGTCATGTTTAAGTCTGCCTTGTAACTATCTGTTATTGGTTTTCGCCAGCACTTGTACCATGAGCCTCTAGTGGGCCCTATTCCCAGCAGTGGAGGGGGAGCAGGTCATAAAGCAAGAGGGCTCCAGCATTATCCTCTTGATTTCCAGAAAATTGATAGCAGATCAAGTTAGATGGAAGCACCTTTGAAATGAGAGTCCAGAGTATTTTTTCACAGATTATCCACATTCTTGCATGATTCCTTAAGTATTGCAAAGAGAAGACAGTGGTATGAAAGTAGCTCTTTCTGTAGCAGTTAGATCGATGGGGAAATGATTATTTGTTTTAAGTAATCGGTTGTTGTTCTTTCCTTTCTCTTTCGCCTTCTGTTTTACCACAGCCTCTGCAATCCCAGATAATGGAAGAAGATCCTGCCTAAAACTCAAAGTCTTTGTGAGACCAACAAGTAAGTTCACTAGAATGAGCTTCAGAGGGTGCCTCCACCGCGCATGCTTAATCGTGTGGTCTGGTTCACAGCGGTAAAAGTTTGTTGTTTTTTTTTTTTAACTGTTAAATCTCGTGTGGTATCTGTTTTGTATATCAACATCCATATTTAGTTTTCATCATATTTTTTCTCATCATTCTTCATGATGCTTTTATTTAAGTACACAGCAGTTGCTAACTTGTTGTTTCTTAGAGTGTTGTACGTGCAGAGATAATGGGAACGATACTGGCATTTGGAGACATGCCATTGATTGTAAAACAATCTCTACATAAATAAAAGGAAAAAGTAGAGAGAAAGAAAAAAGAAAAAAAGAAATGGGAGTTTAAGGGTGTCATCACTAACATATTTGGCTGTTATCTCTATTTTTGTTATAGATAGCTGTATGAAAACTATAGGTGTTCATGATCGTGTTTTCGATGTTAACGACAAAGTAGAAAATTCATTAGAACCAGCAGGTTAGTATGCTTAGAGAATCTCTTTTAACAAATGCATCTCTCTCTGGTGCTTCCGTCCTTTTTTTTTTCCTTTCTTCCTCTCCGCATGCATGCATGTTACAGCCGTTCTGCTTTTGCTCATTGCTAGTAGTGCTAATATTACTTATATTCTTCCTCATCCCTCCAGTATCTTTGTGTAATGCATGTTAGATTAAATATGACTTTTCTTTTTTTTTTTTGGACATGGGTTTCACGTAATGCAGTATCTAATATAGAAGCCCCGTCAGAATGCTAAAATCTCACTGCCTTTTACCATATCCTCAGAGCATGCCGGTGAATCACTCTCAATAGTAAAGAGTATGTTTTTCACACAGACAGAAAACATTCCAATTGTGTATGCTTATAAAACGTTTTTATTATATCCAAACCTGTGGATAAAAGTAGTTTAAGATGACAACACAAAATGGCAAGTCATTTAACATATTAAGTTTTCCCTAGAAATTCATGCGCATCATAGAACTGATCTAAAAGCCTTCATTTTATTTCAATATGATTTGAGCGGTTGTTGTCAATAGCAGTTGGTCTGGAGAAGTAGAGTTGTGTTGCCATCACACGTTCATATGCCTGCTGCTCCCACAAATGTGCGCAATAGCTGGTAGACCCAAATGTGACCCTTGATTGCTAAAGCAAAAGAAGTTATAAAGATAAATACATCTCTTTTTACTGCTCCCTTTCACACACCCAAACATTCCCAACATTGAGAAGGACAATAAACCGACAAGAACACTCGTTAATACATTTGCACTATCGCACACCCTGGATCATGTAAAACTATAAACCATCCATTTGGTCATAAGTTCAATTTGGCCATCGAATGCAACTAGATTCTTTGCAAAGGGCGGGGGCCATCTATCCACAGTATTTTGAAGAATGCACCCGGAAGCCGATTTGAGCTCCCCTTCCTGTGTGATATCTTTTCCTCCGTCCCCCTGCTTGAGATCTTCATGACTTTCCTGGCCCATCTCCCATGATCAGCTCAAAGCCAAAGGGAAATAAAACAATTTCCTTTTCACAGAGAGATTTGAGCCCCGTTATGTAAGTGAAGATTTTCTACCTTGTTTGGTCTTTGTGTAGTAGGACATCTCTTTCTTACGTTTCTAGAAATTAAAAGGTTTTGAGGTCCACTTTAACCTCCAGGTATTGTTAGTGGGATAACACAGTCAATGAGCCTTAGGGAAATTTACTCTGAGTAAATGCAGTGCCTCAGGACATACAATAGCTTTCACCTTGTAACTGACAGGAAGAGTTAGGTTTTTCCCCAAGCATTCTTGTTTTTCTAAGGCAGGCATTTCACCCACAGAGCAAGGGAGAGGTGTGCACAATGAGCTTTCAGAGGCCTTAGCAGCTCCCCAGGGATCAGTTAGCCGCTTTAGAAAGTGGCAGGGAATGAGTGCTGACGCAGAAACATTTTAATTGTGTCCTGGAAATCTGGAAGCATTACTGTGACTTTCCAAAGCGCGACTCCCCACAAGCTGGAGGATGTGGGTCATCCTAGGAGCTGCTCTGTAAACGGGATCCCTTTTAAAAGGACACTCTTCCTCTGATGTCTGTGGAGACTGGCCCAGGCCACAAAGCTGGTGAGATCCAGGCTTAATATTTAAAATATTTAGCTCCCATTCCAACAGTAACATAAAAGTAGTATTCCAGGCCAGGCATGGTGGTGCATGCCTGTAATGCCGGTACTTGGGAGGTTGAGACAAGATTACAGGTTCAAGTCCAGCCTCAGCAACTTACCAGGGCCCTCGGCAACTTAGGAGACTCTGCTTCAAGCTAAAAAATAAAACAAGACTGGGAATGTAGCTCAGAGGTAGAATGCCCCTGGATACAAATGTGTGTTCTTACACAGGTTCACACAAACACACACACACACACACACACACACACACACACAAACACACGAGTGTGCTAGGGCTGGGGATGTAGGTCAGTGTTAGAACACTTGCCTAGCATGCACAGATCTTAGATTTGATCCCAAGCACCACCAAAAAGAAATTAGTATTATGTCACCACTACTAGGGGTATAGGTGTTCAGAAAGGGGACTTCACTGTCCTGATTTTGTTAGTGAGACAATAATAGAATAAGTAGCAAAGTTAGGTGTATTATAGGCTAGAGATTCCTGGGATGAAGTTTTCTAATACACATGCAGAATGAAGGCATATCTTTCCCATGATCTCTTTTCCAGGTAAACTCCATTGCCTTTCTGGAGATCAAGAAGCTATTTAAAACATAACAGATTGCACATTTTTTTTTTTTTTTGGTAATGAAGAGAGGCATACTGAGGACTGTTGTGCTATTTAAGAAATTACTTTTGAAGTCAACTAATAATAAAAATGCAAGACATTAAGGCACTTTCATACATGAGCATATTTCACTGTCTTTTCAGAAACAAAGCCCCACTGAGCATTAAAATTCACAATGGCCCTAAATATATTACATATAACTGATGGAAGTTTGCAAAATTTTAACCAAATATAATTCCATGTGTGTATGTGTGTGTATATATGTATGTGTGTGTGTCCATGGGCACACACATGTGCACAGATACTGGAGAGCAGAGTGTAGGTATCCATGCAGGAAAAGCTCCTTGAGTGAATCATGACTATATTTAAGGGCTGGCTGGGAGCATCTTCACTATAAATGTGAGAAAAGGTCGAGCCACGATCCCCGGCAGTATGAATGTCATAACAGAGTTGAGTCCCTAGCCTTATTCCTTAGAGAATTCAGCCAGAACCGCTCCTCACTACTGTGTTAACCTGTTGCGTGGATGAATATTCACCTTCACCCAGCTCTGGGTGGACTTTCTGAATCTAGCAAGTCTGAAAGGATTCCATTGCATGTTCTCAGCAATACTAATTCACCTGTCTTTGGAATGTATTTGTCTTTTTTTTTTTTTTTTTTTTTTGTCTGCTTGCAACACTCTGCCTGCCAGTTTCCTATCATCAGGGATGCAGGATGATCTCAGGGCAGACATATGCCACATCACATGCTCCAGAATATTACTAGTGTTCTCTCGGTTAACCATTGAAAGCCTCCTGTAGCCAGGAGACAAGACTCAAACTGGCTTCTGAAGAGGAACATTTTCTTCTTCCATGTTCACTGTTCCGAGTTGTTAGAAATTCTTTCATATTTAGATGTAATTTCCACCTGGATGGATTTTACTTCTGAATTCCTCCTTAGAATTCTGAAATTTCTCACATATTCCCAAATAATAACCGGTTTCTCATTTCACTGTCTGGGACCATGGAATCTCCCACCACTGAGGAGGCCCTGTCTTAGTCAAAGAATGCTTTGTTGCATCCTGACTAGAGAACATTATATTGCAGAGACAAGAAAAAAAAAAAAAACATGACGCCCCAATGCGATAGGGTGTCCCCTTTGGGGACAAGTTGGTATCTATTCTTTGGTTGTTATAAAAGGACTCATTTCACAGATTCTCTATAATGAGAGGGCTGTAAGGCACATTCATCCCCCAGGCACTTAGATGAGAAATGAAAACCTTCCTTTCCGTTAACCTGCAAGGTCCTTTCCTCACGTCTTGTGCTGAGTGGGTCTGGAGTAATGGCTGGTCTTCGCTGAGCACCTGGGAAAGAGAGGAAGCAGCGGAGGGTCCCCTTCATGCTCACACTGACTCCCTGTGTGCCGCTTGGTACCTTTTAACGGTGCACTTTCAAACTGCACAAGGAGAAGGATTGGGCAACATGTTAATAAGAAGGAGATGGGGAAAAACACAATGGATGATGTAATTTCAGGCGTTTAAATACAAATGATGTTTCTGAATGAACTCTGGAATCCTTGGGGGTTAGAGTTCTTTCACAGTTAAGCCCACAGTGTTCCACTGTCTTGATTGACACCATTTTGGTGCTCTTGAGAAAGTGATTTGGATTTTAATTTAAGACTTTTCTTATACCTCCTGTTAACTACAGATTTAATTAATATATTGGTGAGGCTGGAAAAAGAGCAGAGGAGAAAGGAGGGTCCACAAAGACATGCCTCCATTGTGCAGGATTTCATATATTTTATATATTTTCCTCCTCGTCACCTCTCTTCTTGCCCTTGCTTCCTAAACTTTTCTTATCCACTAAATTGAAGCCACCCCATCCGGGTTTGCAAAGGTCCAGGAAAGGGAGGGAGGCAGAGCTTTTCCAAGGGGACAGGCCACAGGGACAGGAGCTCACAGGGCAGAGATGCGATGCAGAGAAGACAGGTTTCTTATTTCACGTGATGGAATAAATGCAATAAACAGAAACATCCAAAATGAGCACGCCTGGAACAGCTGTCATCCTGTGAGCCTGGAAAGTGGCCACTTTAAGGACAGACAACGGGGAATGGGACTCTACCCAGTTAAAAAAACAAAAAGTATTCTTGCTGTGACATGCTGTGTGGTAGGAAATATAAATGACTTTAAATTATTAGATGTTTAATCCATTATGAAGCTCCAGGTACGTCATTCAGGGATATCGTGGGATCGTTTTATGAGGTCCACGGGATTGAGAGCAGTTACTAGAGCATCCATCACTTGTTGCTCTCTTCTCTGACTAGTGAGTGAATCTTAGATGACAGGTGCTGAGCTCCTGCCACAAGTTCCCATGAGGCTGCACAGAGATGCACTGTTGGCCTGAGAGCATGCCCTTCAGAGGTCATTTAGTCTAGAAGTGCAGTGAGACCAGGTGGAAGGAAGAGGATGTGCCACAGTGAAGAATAGCATGGCCCATGGGCAAGCCTCCATCTCTCTTTGGGCACTAATTACTGCAAAGTTCCCATTTCCAAGTTAAGCCTGTTAATCATGCAGATCAGGGAGGCTATCCAAAGTCAGAGGCAGCCTCGTAGAACACTTTATAGCTAAATAAAAGAAGCTTAACTCACTTAATCCATTTTATTTAGAGGAAAATTTGCATCCATGCTGATAATTTATGTGCCAAGCTTCCGCCTGATAAGAATAAAAATAGTCAAGTTCAAGTAATTTAATCCTGGAGATACAGGGCCTGTAATGGAAATAGCACCATAATTGATTCCTAATTGTAGGCAAACCAGTGGGCACCAGTTTATTGAATTTTACTGGGCATTACATATAGCCAATTTTAAGTGCTGTTGTTTTGGCACTTGGTTTTTCATATTTGAAAATTCACCTAGGCATCCGACAACCAAGCATTCAACACTAATCCTACGAAATGGCTGAAGAAAGAAAAATGAGCAGCCCATTCTGGTTAACCACTAATATGCCGACATAACTGCCTCTTCCCCTCTCCCTGTCCAACATCCTTTCCTCCCTGTGGCATTTCGGATTTAAAAGGCTTATTCAAGTATCTCAAGTTTGTTCAAGGTGTGCCCAACTGCTCGCAATCCCAAGTGGCTCGTGTGGCAGAGGCTACAACATGGGCACAATTTTCTCCCAGGTTTTAAAGGAAAATATTAATATTGCCGAGAAAGTTCAATTTTGCCTGCGTCTCCTTTGTTTGCTGTAAATAATGAGTGATTATGCAGACATGAAAGTCAATGGTGGCACAAGGTTCATTACCCTACTTTGCAGAGGGTGGCGAGGTCTGTTAACAGCAGGCTGCTGCAAGGGAGTTATTAAGGATATGAAATCTCATTGGAATGTGTGCTTTCTATTTGAACAGATGACACCGTACATGAGTCAGCCGAGCCATCCCGCGGTGAGAACGCGGCACAAACACCAAGGATACCCAGCCGCCTTTTGGCAATCCTACTGTTCTTCCTGGCGATGCTTTTGACATTATAGCACAGTGTCCTCCAGTCACCTGTCACAGAGAACATCAGGGTCTTGGAACACCAGAGATCCACCTAACTGCTCATCCTAAGAAGGGACTTGTTATTGGTTTTTGGCAGATGTCAGATTTTTGTTTTCTTTCCTTCGGCCTGAATTCTAAGCAACAACTCGGGATCGGAGGGGGTGGCTAAACTAGCGGCTGCCCCCCTCACCCAAGTCCTTTGCCCTTGACTTCCCTCACCCCTTCCAAATTAAATGGACTCCAGATGAAAAAGCCAAATAGTCGTAGCGGCACCAGTGGTTCGTCAGCTCCTGTGCATCGTCCCCTCAGAGCTCACCTCCGTTAGGGTGCCGTGTTGGCGGTACACGGACAAGGAAGAATAGTGGCAGATGCAGCCAGTGACGGCCAGGCCTGGGAGGGTTTCCCTCTCCTATACAATATTTATGCCTTCTCATTCAGGACTGTAAGATGATCGTGCAGGGCATCATGTCACTGTGTCAGGTCCAGAGGGGAGGTATTAAGAATAGATATAATATTACACCATTTCCTCTAGGAGTGTATAAATGAACAGGCTTCTAAAAGGTTGAGACACTGGGTTTTTTAATATGACTGTCTTAAAGCATTCTTGACAGCAAAACTTGTACTCTGTAGAAGAAGCCTTTTTTTTTTCTTCTCTTTTTTTTTTTTTTCCAGGAGGCAGATGGGGTGCAGGATTGCTAACACAGAGCAAGTATAAAAACAGAGCAAACTCTTATGCTTAGTGGGGGTATGTAGGTATGAGTGCCTCTAATTTTTTTGGTGACTGGGCAGTCCACACCAGATTTTTTTTTTCCTTTTGAATACAGATCACCATGGTGCTATAACTACTTTTTTATTTTTAGAAACTCAAAGAGGCATTTTTATGAATAAAGTGACCTTCCCCAAGGCTGACAAGCCAGGGTTGATGAGTGCAGAGTGGAATAGCTTTGGCTGCTCCTCTGGGGGACGATATGTACCAAGAAAAGAATGTCAGTGGCCAGAGGAGATGCGATTTGGCTTTGCTGGAGCGCCAGTGTGCTGTGGCCTTTTCCCGACTCCCACCCCAATGCCCATGTTTTGCTCCACACTCCACAACCACAGGGGGCTCAGACAAACCCCTGTCACCAGGAGGTCAGTCAGCACTACTTGGGAGGGCTAAAGGGAAATTTGGAATAAAAATTCCAAAGTTTGGGATAAAAAAATTCAAGTGTTGATTTTATATTCTTCCCTTTCTGACACAGCCTAAAGCGTAGGGGGAACGTGCGTTTATCTGTGGGGGATAAACAAGATGGAGTCCCAAAGACTTTAACAAAATATTTTTTTAAAAATCCACTAGAATAGAAAATACATTATTTAGATATACTTTATGCTGAGAGTGAGTATATATGCTTGTCCTATTTAAACTTGTGAGAAAAAGTGGTATCCCTTGATACATTTAGAAATATGGGGGCTATCTTGTTTCATTGTGGGGGTGGGGCAGAAGGAGAATACACGCAGGATGACCCTGTTTAAGGAATCTTAGCATGGCCAACAGGGGACATTTCCAGTTGATTACCAGGAAATGCCAGCCTTGGGGTTTATATTGGTGGGGCTGTCATGAACTTTAAACTCCAAAGCCAAGACAGGGAAAAGTGTCAGACCAATGGAAAAATGATCTAGCCTTTTATCCTTTTGCACGACTTGTCAATAGAAACCATGCCTTTCAAAATACGTAAATCGATAAATGCAGAGATCATGTATAATGTGAAAAATTGAAAGCATTCCAGCAAAATAAGAATTTTTATATATTCGTTTTTTAAGATGTATATGTTAAAAAATATGGGGGGGTCATATTATGGACAGACTTCATGAATGGGAATTTACTTAGAATTGTGAGTAGTTTTGAATTAGAAAAACATGTAAATGAAAGGCAGCCGTAAACGTACTGCACCCTAGAGAGTTGTACACATGTTGAAATGTAATCTGGGCTTACCTGATCTGTTTGGAGTGGATGTTACTGCTGAGTTTGTTCTCACTTGGAAGCAGGCAAGTGGGGTTGCCAGCTTCGCAGACACAGTCAACCCTCTTCCCCTCAACATCGGGAAACTTCTCTCCAGTGGCAAAGTCTTATCACAGAAGGCACCCACCATTTCACTGAAACAAAGTCCACACCATTTGTTCCTGTTTCCTTTATCTATATGCTCAGTACTCTCAGTAATATCCAGAAATACTATTCTTTTTACTAATAGTTACAGGTTCTTTTGGTCCAGAGGGATTTGGGTAGGGGGAAAAGGATACACTCTAAAATGGATCAGATAGTCAGAACCAAAATAATACTGCATGTTCTATAACCAAGGAAATCAAATGATCCTGTAATGATTCCAGTTAGTCATAACTACATTAGCAGTGCTAATTTCATTTTTAGAAATGGTGACTTCTGTGATTTTTCTAGCATTTGTCTCTAACAAATAATGAAATAATTACTCATGGTCCTCCCTGCCATTGTCTTTTGTTTTTTTTTTCCCCCCACATGGAAATTAGATCCTTTTATTTCACTATTGTGTTGCCATGAATTAAGTAAAAAAAAAAAAAAAATTAGCAAGACTCTCCACACCAGTAGACAATATGCTTCTCTACCTATAAGTGGCAAAATCATAGCTAACGCACTTGCCATGGAGTTTAAGACGATGATTGGTGTCAGACAGTTTTCATCTTGTCCAAAAAGCGCTGGTGGCCTTTTGTGGTGGTGTTACAATCCTCTGGGGACTTAGGAGGATGTCACGCAAGTTTGTAGCAGCTTTTAATTTAAAAACCAATTCAAAAGCCTGCGGGGCAGCCAGAGCTGCTCCTCAGCCCCAGTTGGTCAAACCCCAGTGACCTTTGCCCCTGGTTGCCAAGGGCTTTGCTACATGAAGCAGGGAACTAAGCATCTGTCTGTTTAGTGGATACCGTGTATCCTTTAATAGACCAGGTACCAGTTCGTGTTAGTTTAGACTATTGTTTTGTACTGTACTTTCTTGGGTGGCAGAGGAAAGAAAAGTAAAACATTAAAAAAAATGCGTTCTTTAAATTCTGTATTATTAGCAATCTCTGTTGTATATAGTGTTTGATAATAAAGTATTAATTTGATTCTTATGTCTTTTGTAAGTGAGAACAATAGGCTTTCAGGATACAAAACATGCATTGAGGCTTTGAAACATCCAATGCATCCAATGTGTTCATGGCTGAGAAAAGTCACAAATGGCTGAGACACTGCTCCATACGGGACTCCTGTGTGGTCATCGCCCGCCCCATCTTAAGACTCCAGCATCTCGGGACCTGGAACAACATGACATTTTTTATCGCGATTTTGTCCTCAATATTTTCAAGGTCTGATGTTGGAGCCCTGTGGTCCTCCTTTACCCTGCGCATGTGGTTTGAAAAGGTTTAGAGCATTTAGCAACAATTCTGTACTTTGGTTTGGTTTTCTGTTTGTGGTTGTTTCATGGACTGTTTCATTTTCCCCCAAGAAGCGTCTTGTGAGTATCAAGTGCAGCTCAGGCAGGGGGATGGTGGCAAACCTGTCCCTTCAGGAAGATTAAGTGGGGGTTATTTCCCTCTCTGTGTCGTTGTAAAAGGAAGAGTCACACAGTACCTGTGGATTTTCAGGGACTCTGTTTTTCTCCGGTGCCTTAGCAACGACTGCAGCCATTTTTTTTTTTTTTATGAGTTTCCAAAAAAAGTAGAAAAACAGTTTTAAAAACTTCTCCCTTCCATCCATTGCTCTCAGAGTTGTGGTCACTGGCTTTTCTTTTAAAAACCACCTCCACCAACACCTCTGTTTGCCTACACCCCCTCGACTTTTTATGTTAATTATTATTATTATTATTATTTTGTCTCTCGCCTTCCTCCCACGTCTTATTTTCCCTCAGAGCCGTGAATGGGCAGGTCTGTCTCTGGTTTAGCATCACTGAGTTTTCCCATGCATTTGCCCTAGCGCTGCTCGATGTGAGACAAATCTCCCTACAATGGGCTTGCTCCCATTGTCTGTACAGTTTAATAGCTGCTGACATGTTGGAGGTTACCCATGAGTCAGAATCCGCTTTCCATGCTTACTCTTGACACCCCATTGAAGCCACTCATTGTGTGTGCGTCTGGGTGTGAAGTCCAGCCCCGTGTGGTCCTGTGCTTGTACTGCCCTGCTTTGCAGTTTCTTTGCACTTACTCATCGAGTGCTGTTTTGAAATGCTGACATTATATAAACGTAAAAGAAAATGTAAAAAAAACACACACACACACACACACACAAACAAACCCATACGATCTGTATTTGTATATACACGTGTCCGTACAAGTATACCTAAATAAAAATTAAAGATTTTCATCATTTTAATTGCATCCCTCCTTCTACTTATTTGTTTCCTGAATGACGCCTTTATTTCAGGGGCTACTTGTACTCTGCTGATTTTTCAAAATCTTTGTGGACAAAAAAGATAATAGGACACGCTCAAGAGAAGGCCTGGGAAGCAAGCATCTAGGCACATTCCAGTTATTCTGATGAGAGAATGGTGAGGTTTCAGCCTCGTCTCTGTATCTGAGCCTTGAAACAGTCGCTTTGACAAGCCCTGCGTCCTAAAATGACTTCAGTACAATAGGAGGTACGCATGAATGATAGTCTTCCACTTTGCACATACTTTTTTACACCCTGTTGAGAAAAACACCAAATAAACATCTTTCTAGCAAACATTTTACACTTCAGAAAAAAATAACAGTAATAATATTTGCTTCAATAGAACCTCACACCTGAATTCTCACTACTAAGAAAGAGTTAACTACTGTATGACCTTAAGCAAGTCACTCGATATCTTCAGAAATTCATTTTTTTAATCTGTAAATAGCAGGGTTGTAGAAGTGATTTTTTTTTCCATTTGAAGATCTGAACTCTGCCCTTCTTGGGCACTGCAAAGTCCAGTTTGCACTGGCGTGATACCTGTTTTGTCTTTCATGATGACTTTGCTATAAGCACAACTCAAGCATTTCAGTTTTAGAGGAGGGGGGAAAACATAAATATCTGACATAATAGACACCTAATGCATTTCAAGACCTGGCTTTAATTACACCATGTTAACATTAAACTCATTGAGAGCTTTTTATTATACTTAATTATTTGACAGGGCACTAAACACTAATTATAACTTACTATAACCTTTTTTCCTAATGAAGAATGACAGCTTTATAGAATGAGAAACAACTCACATAAAAAAAAAAAAAAAAGAAGAAAATGTACTGGACTACCTAACATTTTCTAACCTAACCAGAACAGCATTACGTTATCATCACCATCTTCACCATCACCATCCAAAGCATATAAGTGACCATAACGCTGTGCTCAGTCAGTGCTGCGCAGAGTAACGTTTACAGGGTAGACTTTCAAAGTTTACTAGTTAAGGCAGATAGTAGGCGTAAGCACAACATAGTAATGATGCATAGGGTAGAGAAAACATAAGATCCAAACACTGGCCCCATGAGATATGTATATTGTATTACAAGTGAGTGGGAAAAGCTTGAAATTTTAAGATTAGGAAGCTTGAATTAAAGGAAATCCCCTCTAAAAATAGTCAAAATCAGGTTGGGAGCTTCTTACAAGACCTTTGGTGAGTTAAAAACCAAAAAAAGCAGACTTTAGAGTGTGGTGGATTTCCTGGGGGTAAATTGTCATAGTGTCTATAGAGGTGACTGTGCAAATGAAGAAACCCAAGACGAGATCTGAGTGGCACTGAAAGACATTTTGAAGATATCACTCTGGAGAAATCATCG
Source organism: Muscardinus avellanarius (assembly GCF_963383645.1). NCBI lineage: Eukaryota > Metazoa > Chordata > Mammalia > Rodentia > Gliridae > Muscardinus > Muscardinus avellanarius. The sequence continues at coordinate 93,091,066 of NC_137786.1, read as the reverse complement.
TTTCTTCCCCTAAGAAAGTCAGGAAAGTGATGAAAAGGTAATAATTTTAGATTCCACTTTATAGAGCAATCGGAGAGCAGTTCCGGAAGCTGAAGCTGTAACTACGCCCAACTGTGACAGGTTCAGGGGCTCAGCGAAGGCAAAGGCCACACACACAAATTAGGAAAACAGAACAAAGTACAGAGCCTGCAGAAGTGGAGGGTCAGAGGCATTGCTGATGGCTGTGAGTTCCTGGTTAAGAGGCGGCGCTCAACAGAGAGTGCTGCGTCTCCTGGAAAAGCAAGCTGGGCTGCAGAGGTTGGTTGCATGTTGTGCAACCAACTCAATGCAGTGTTGGTTGCATGAGCCAACTTATTTTGGTAACGAAGCATTTGAAATGTTCGAGTCATCAGAGGTGATATATATCACAGGGAAAATCTTGGAGTCCAGATTTTCATGCATTTAATGGTGCTTAAAATACATATATGTAAGCCAGATGTGGTGGTGCACACTTGTAATCCCCAGGCTTGGGAGGCGGAGACAGGAGGATCCCGCAGGCCTCACTGGCTTAGGAGATCCTGTTTCAAAATAAAAATATAAAATAGGTCTGGGAGTGTAGCCCGGAGGTAGAAGGGTTTCCAGGAACCCCAGTACCACCAAAAAAAAAAAAAAAAGAAAAGAAAAGAAAAGAAAAGAAAAAACACCCCATATATGTATTTGACTCTTATTTCTTATAGGAATGCATAGAATGCATCTAGATGTCACTTTAAAAAAAAAAAGTTCAAAATAATTCTGATAAATTGTTTGTTCAACATTCTAACAGTTTCTTAGGAACCATTTGCAAAATAGTTTCTCAGAGATTGTTTGCAAAGCTTATTTTCGTATTCTGATAATAACATAACCATCCTTCAGGAAAACATTGGCAAAAATGCTGTGAAATGCATTATAATTTTCCCTTTGGAAAACAAGTACTTCTGAAAATCATTATAAATAACTAATCAGGCCAATATTCGCTCAGTGTTTAGTTTGATATATTCTGCTGTGTTAAGTTGTTAAGTGGTTAAATACATACATGTGCTTATTTTTAGGATGGACTTGTTAACTGCTGGACACTGTGAGCAGCAAATTTGCTTCAATTTTGTGTCCTTTTAAAATACAGGTGATAAGTAAATGCATAAGACATTTGTTTTCTTTTTAAAGGCAATAAATATATTGCTCAAGGAATCAGTCAAGGACATCACCAAGGGTTCCGTTGGTTTAGGGAAGAGATGATTAGCTAAGACAGTCCTTAAAACAAAACATAAAACAGCCTTTACTTAAAAGGGCTTGCACACAAATTCTATTTCCAGGTAATTCTTCTACCTCTCTTCTCCTTTCAAAACAGAATGCAGCCCTTCTGTGTAGAATTTCCAAAGCCACCCATTAAAACTGGGGAAAAGTGAAGACAACAAAAAAGCACATGTTCAGATTCTCCCAACAGGATGACCTTTTCAACAATTTCCATCATAGACTGTCGCAATCTGTAAGAGCCTCAGTACATGCTGAAAGTGAAACATGATTTCACTCTTTTTAACTTTTCCTTTTCCCGTGGTATGGGGCACTGAACCTAGAGGCTTCTACCTCTGAGCTACACACACCCTCATACCTATCATTTTTCGTTTTGAAACAGGTTCTTGCTAAGTTGCTGAGGGTCTCACTAAGTTATCGAGGCTGCCTTTAAACCTGCCACCTTCCTCTCTCAGCTTCCCAAGTACTGGATTATAGGCATGCATCATCATGCCCAGCTAATTTCACTTTTTTTTTTTTAATTAACAATGACCCCTTCACCAGTTGTGTTGGCACACACCTGAAATCCCAGTACTTGGGAGGCTAAGGCAGGAGGATTGTAGGTTTGAGACCAGCCTTAGCAACTTAGAGAGATTCTTGGCAACCTAGTAAACCATGTTTTGTTTGTTTCTTAAAGACTTCTCACTCCATTCTAAGTGTCACGTGAGTTCTGCCATCTCACTGCCAAAGATGGTTATTAGTTGCTATCTACGCTAAAAGAGTCATGACAGTGCCATCCACTTCAAGTAAAAAATAAAAATAATTTAAAAAAAAACCTTGCCGTTCTTCTTTCCATCTGCTATTTTTTGGTTCAATGTTTAATTCTTAAACATGGATTTTTCTGTAACATTAATGAGAGGGCTTTCTTGCTACACAACCCATACCATAATAACCCTGGGACCAAGTTGCCAGCTTCGACCTAAGGCAGGTACACTGATAGAGCTGACCATTTGGAGTAAGAATACCACCTGGCTGGTGCTGTCAGTCAATGTTAATTCAGAAAAATTCAATCTAGTGGGTGGGTTCTCTGAGTCAATAACACACTTTGAAATCTCCTGAATTTCAGTCGTGATTATTCAAGCAAAAATTTCATGTCACTTGGTAACACACGGATGCTCATCAATCCTGACAAGAATACAAAGGGAGGGGTGGGGGACAAAAAAAAAATCTTGAAGGGAGATTACAATGGGAAAATAGAACAAAATATTTTTGCCTACTGTTTTGTTCCCAAGTGCCAGGTGCTCCCTCAAAGTGTGCGTGTGGCTTGAAATGTGGGCAGCCAAAGTCATTTTCTTCCCTTCATAGCCATGAAACAAGACCCCAAAATAAGAGAAAGAACAAGTTTCTTCCCACACACATCTTAGAAAATGGATTTTATCATCACACTTAGTATCCTCTCCTTTTTTGTGTTTAGAGCATGTTCTTTTGGACAAAAAAAATAAATAAAAAGAAAAGAAAGGAAAAGAAAAACAACCAAATTTGTGCAGTACAGAGTGTGGAACAAGTTACTCATCTGAAATTTGTGCTCGACTTTACTAGATCTGGACACATTTTCTCCAGGAGACTGAACAGGACGATCCATGTCTGTCTTTATTTTTTACTAAAGACAGTGTGCCAGCCAGAAAGCCGACTCCATTTATTTCTCCTGCAGGGAGCCAGCGTGTTCCTTCTCCTGGAAGATGCAGGTACTTAAAATAGTAATAGGCTTTGTGGCTTATAGAGAGTATTTTATCCCAAGATCTCACAGGCATAAAGAATAAAACATAAACTAATGGCTCTTTCCAACAAGCTTGGGGAGAATTAACTGGAAAGGAGAATTGTCATCATTCTTCCCTGGAGAAACAGAAAGAAAGCTGCTTTACTCAGGTAGCCCAGAGAAAGAGCGAGGGGCATGCAGATCTAGGATTTGGATAGAGGGCCGCCGGCCTGTTACTTTTCATTCCTAAGAACTTAAGAGCTTCAGCCCAAAGAAAAGCAAATGACATGTTTACCTCTTCCCTAGGAAGTTTCCAATGTAGTGTAATTGGGAAAGAGGCACTGGAAAACCTCCTAAATGTCTCTTATTTGTGAATTAATAGTATTACCATAAAGACAGACTTTTCATATGTATCTTTCTTCTATAATTTCTCAAGTTACCTTCTATCTTCTTGTGCATATTTAAGCTTATTTGTAAAATATGTAGATATCCGTATCAATATATATGCACACATATACACACATATGCATATACACACACACATCACATCTTTATGTGTGTGTGTGTGTGTGTGTGTGTGTGTGTGTGTGTGTGTGTGTATTGGAGATTGAGCCCAGGGATCTATCTCCAAGTCATGCCCCAAGCCTTATTTTTTTTTCTTAAATTCTTGCTAAGTTGCTGTGATTGGTCTTGAACCAGTGATCTTCTTTTCTCAGCCTCCCAAGTACTAAGATTACAGTTGTGAGCCATCACACCCAATTTAGGATGGATTTTGAAGAATATAGTCATTGAAGAATATAGTCATATAGTCATTGTAAACTGGGTACAGTGGAGCACACCTGTAATCCTAGTACTTGGGAGGCTGAGAGAGGATTGCAACTTTGAAACTAGCCTGGACAATTTTAGAAAATTATTCTAAAATAAAGTGATAATAACTAATAATAACAATAATAATATTAATAATAATAAAGAATGGGTATATAGCTCAGTCATAAAGCACCCCTGGGTTCAATTCAAGAAGGAAGGAAAAAATGAGAAAAAGAGAGAGAGAGAATGAGAGAGAAAGATAAAGGAGGGAGAGAAGGAGGAAGGAAGGAAGGAAGGATTGGTTTAGTCATTCTTAGGTATCCATAGGTGATTGGTGGTTCTGGGACCCTGCAGATATCAAAATTTGTGGATGCTCATGTCCTTTCTATGAAATGGTGTCCTATTTGTATATAATCTACACATATCTTTCCGTATACCGTAAATCATCTCCAGATTACATACAGAACCTAACATGATATAAATGCAATGTAAGTAGTTCCTATTTTATTATTTAAGGCATAATGACAAGAAGAAAAGTCTATCCATATTCAGTTCAAATGCATTTTTGTTTTAGTATTTTCAGAGAGCTATAGGTCGAATCCATGGGCGCTGGACCTTTAGTTATGGATGGTCAATTATGATCAGTATTGTCACTTCTTTCAGCAGTTTTTCACTCCTCCACATAAGTGCTGTCACACTCTTACATTTTCTCTAATTTTATGTGTTCGCGGTGTCTTTTTGCTTGGCATTGTCTCTGCTAAGCAATGTGGCATTTGAAAAGACACCAAGATCATCTGAGACACATTTGAACACCATTCTGATAACATCTAAAGCCATAGGGCAAAAATGTGGTGGTTAAAAGAAATGATGCTGAGGGCTGGCCAGCCTGGCACTGCAGTGTCCCATGTCTGACTGCACTGTGGAGAATTTCCCAGTGCCTCAGCTGTAAGCACAAAGCCATCTGGTCTGGCAGGGAGCCTCACTGGGCAATTTGGATTGTTGGTGTCTTTTCCTTAATTCTGCTCCCTTCCCCACCCACAGTCTCCCAATGTTCCAAGGCCAGGCAGAGCCATCACCTCATTCATATGTTGCTCCCAAATTATTCTGAATGGTATAGCTGGCTAAGGATGAAAGTATATAGACTCTGAGGTAGAGAATGAGGACCTGCACCTTCAAAGTTCTGACCTATCTATGCACAAAGATCCACAGAGGTGACAAAAATTCATGTGGGCTTGGGAATTTCTTAAACTCACTCTCTAGGTCGACCTACATCTGGATTGGATGCTGGCATAAATTGCAAAACCTGGATTTGCTCCTAGTTAGGTTGTGAGGTTACCGTGAATTAGCGTGCCCTGCATTTTGTGTGGGTCCTACCCTTCTCTGGTCCCTGTCAGTATTCAACAAAGCAAGTTAATCTCCCTGGTAAGTGACAGCTCTGCCCCTTGTAACTGGCATGCAATCAATTTTTTAACTCGATTTGAGAGGTGAGGAGAGTATCAACAATTCAGTACTAGGCAGCGGATTCATTAGCAAGCCGAATCAGTTTTAGCTAGAATTTGTTTGGCTGTCCTCATCTCTTAGTTCAGCTTTTTCTTTTTTTTTTCTCATTTTTTTTCCTTCCTTTCATCATTGATCCTGCCCACAAGACTCATTACCTACTCTGTGTACTGAGGACACCAACCTCCTTTGCCTCCTTTGTTCAAGGCACACACACACACACACACACACACACACACACACACACACACACACCCCAACCTTCTGTGGCTGAAATTTTGATGTCTCTATGGAGAGAGAGAAAAGAAAGTGGGTTCCCCAGGTATTGACCAGAACTCCCCGGAATGCTATGGAGAAGCAAAAGAGAAAGTATAGAATAAAACAGAGGTACTCAACATCAACCTCTTGTTATTGTACACAGCAGTTATTTTTTAGAAACAGCCCACCTCACTCTAGACACAATCAAGTTTTCCTTTTAAGAAATAAAGATAAATCTGACCACAAAGGAAATTAACATTAATTTTTTGGTGGGAGGTTTGCAAAAAAAAAGAAGGTTGATTTTTCAATATTTTTCAATGCTACAATATTTCAATGCTACAATATCTTTTTCTGTTCCTGAACCTTCTCTCTAGCCAGATCAAGTTCCTGAAAGGACAGGCAGGAACAACTGAAAAGGATGACTATGTCATCATGGTAGGCAGGCTTGGCAGGGATGTAGCTTCATCCAGCACAAACTTGTACTTGGTACTGCATATCCTCCCCTCCCCACAGTGGTAACAGGATTTGGGGGCCATTGTCATCTGTAGACAATCCCGTTGAGAAATTTACCAGAGGGACTGATATTTGCACAGTATGCTTGCGATTTCTTTCCATCAGTGGACAATGAGATGCCCAACCTATGCTTCTCACCCTCCAGCATTTGTGTTCTCTGTTCATAGCTTAGAGAAGAACCCAGTTTTGAGGGAGGAGCTCTTATTCTGGTCTCCATTCTTCACTGTAAAAAACAGGTCCCAAACCTCCTTGAAACCAGAATGCAAATTCACATTCACATAGCTTGTTCCAACAGAAGCTAGTGGAGGTTTATTCCAAATTCCTGCAAGAGACACTCTAGGGTAACAGAGAGTAGGTGGGGTCAGGTCACAGCAAGTTTGTTATCTTAAAATAAGGCTTGAGCCAGGTATGGTGGTGTGTGCTTTTAATTCCAGCATTTAGGAGGCTAAGATAGGAGGATCTCAGGTTCGTGACCAGCCTCGGCTGCTTGGTGAAGCCCTTCGCAATAATGAGACCCAGTTTCAAAATGGAGAATAAAAAATGGCGCTGGGGATATAGCTTGAAGGTAGAATGCCCCTGGGTTTCTTCCCTAATACCACAAAATAAATAAATAAGTAATAAAACTTGACTACTTAATCAAGTTGCGGCTATATCACAATGACTTTATTCTTATAGATGAAAAAAAAATTCTGAAAAAGGCAGAGGGAAAGTGAAATACATCTTACAATCCCAAACCCTCAGTAATTTCCTGCTGTTGACAAGTAAATTATATTAAATCACATGTATATACCACGTTACTTCATTTCACCCAAAACTAGCCCTAGGAAAGAAGAATATAAAGATTCACTTAATCATTTTACCCATAATTTATGGAGCACCTACTTTATGCCAGAACCTATACTAAGCACTCTGGATAGTTTTAAGAGGAGACCAGCTCCACCCAGATAAAGCTCCCAGTCATTATGTGGTTGTGCGCATCAGTTATGGAGTTTTGTTTCTTTTTTCTTTTTCTTTTTTCTTTTTTTTTTTTTTGCATAATATCTTCTAAGGAAAAGGAAGTTGGAAGTGATGTCATGCATCCAGTCATCTCATTTATGGTTGCAACTGATTGGATGGGGAGTGGGCACCTGACCCCAATACAGCCAATCCACAGCTTTGTGACAACAGGAGAAAAATAGCTCTCCTCTTATTATTTAGTAATTACCAAGGGCAATTAGTATGTTCCTCTTGAGGGGTAATAAATATGAAGTGTTAGAAGAGAGAGAGAAACACAAAAAAAGGAGCAGACATTCAGAATGTGTGTTAGGCACAACCTTCTAGCAAAGCTCAGTGTCTGTGGCTGGGTCCCACAGAGCTGTCACCTTAAGCCCAGAGTCACTTTCTAGTTCCAGTCGCCAGAATGCCGGGCCAGTATCTGGCTTCCATTTTGAGGATTTCATGAGATTCTGACTCCATTATTAGCATAGGCATCCTTAAAATAAGCCCTCATTATTTGAGCTATGGTGAGCGAATCATGATTCCTGCAAGCAAAAGCGTCTATTAAACAAATATGATAGGATAACAAGGTTGTGAAGAAAGTGGTATGGATGCACAGAGGGAGTAATTAATACTATGAAAATTGAAGAATCTGATTTTGAATCTTAACATATTACAGTCTGAAGAAATTTGCCATATTTTAAAGGTCACATCTAAATTGACACAACGAATTATATAAAATGGTACACTTAATTTCCTTGAAGATGCAGACTTCTTTTTTTTTTTTACAGGGTTGAATCAATAATAGAAAGAGCCCCTTCTTCCTGCTGACACCCCATATTGATTGGCAAAGGGAGGAGCTATGAAAATGAGATTCTAATTAGAGAGTCTTTTAGATGGCCAACAAACAAAGACAAATGCCAAACACTACCACAAATGAGCTTAAAGATCAATAGTGGGGAAAAAAAAGGACTTGCTCTAATTCCACAGGACCTGACCAAGAAGAACTTTCCTTAATTGGTCTTCTGCTGGGGAACCCAGATTGCTCCCCATTAACATGTGACATTCTCCTAATAAAGTGATGTACACTATCAGCCAGACTAATTCTTGGATTGTCGGTGGCTTGTTCCTACTTGGCATAAACCCACAGGGAAAGCAGAACTTGCTAAGCACTTTTGAATGCTCCCAATATTTCTCAGCACCTGTTAGCCGTTATGCTGGAAAGGCAACTCATTATCAAACATAAATGCTCTCAGTAATGGCAGGGAAGAGTCCTAAACAAGTGCAGGCAAGGGAAAACAACAGCCACCGGTGGACAGCTTTCCCTTTGCAGGCTCATACTATTGAAGAATTCCTTTTCAGCAGTGAGAATCTTTACACTGAAAGGCAGGGAAGAAATACTTCGAGGCAAGAATTCAAGATACAAAAGATGTTCCCACTGGTTTATATCCGTGTACCCTGAATAGGAGTGGGTGGCAGTGGGGAGGCACATTATTCCAGTTCTGCTTGGCTGGGTTTGGGAAGTTTGCTAGGTTTTCTTTTACTCCTGAGAAAAGCTCTCAGTGTTGATGGAGAGTGCACAGTTTAGATAAACTGGATTAGAAGAAGAGAGAGAGATGGATATAATACTTCCTTCGATGCTAAAAATGGGATGGCTGCCTGCTATAATAAGTCCAAGAAAAGGGCCATGCTTATCTCGACTTCAACCTGACGTCAGTAATTATACAGAACATGAGAAGAGAGGTCCCTGTTAGCCAAAGCAGGGGGTTTATGTGGCTTTTGTAGGTTCCTGGATAAATCCATTAGCTGTGCAGCCTTACTCTTTTCCCTCTTGTAGTATTGTGTTTACCTTATCTTCTGCTCAACACAAAAGCACAATCAAGACCAAGCCAGGGGATGTGCATCTCTTCATCACAAGTGAGCACCTCCCTCACTATCTCTTCTAATTATTATTTATATTCTACATTTGTTTTCAGGTGAAAATAAAATAACATAAAGTAGAAAAGCCACCCTGCATTTCCTGGGCTCTGGTCTCATTAGCCAGATTTCCTTAAAAAACTCTGGTACTTCAGAGAAGTTTTGCCAAGTGGCTAAAAGAAAAGCACACAATTGCAAAGTGTTATGAATATTTATGATGGGTTAATGATGGGATTCTTTTGCATCCATGAATAATAAAGATTTTAACAAGAACAGATAACGAGATGGGGACAAAACAGTGAAGTGGTTAATACAAGGACTGCTCTTGGAGAGACCCCACTGAGAACAGCAGGAGCTGGCCGCCTCCCCTCCCTCCCCACGACAACCAAGTGCAAGACAGGGCACAGGGTTTAGGCTATTCTCTCCCTGCTTCTAATGGATATCTTCAGCTGAAATAAGCATTTTATCCACACTTTGTGCCTAAGTTCATGGTCTCCCTGGAGGTGCAGGGAGCTCAGAGCAATAGACAACTGGTGTAAAGTGACCTTCCACTTCTAATGGTCGCATTTATTTCAGCCTTGGGTCTCCAGTAGAATTTGCTGCTTTTCCTACTAAATAAAAAGCACTTGATGGAGGCTAAAATTACCGGGTCCTCTCTCACAAAGCTGCTAACTCTGCTAACCTCAGTTTGGGGATGGTCTTCAGCACACATTTCTAAAAGGGAAAGTTAAAGTTGCCCTCCCCAATATTTCATGTATTGAAGGCAAGTTCTTCCCAATGTGATGCTAGCAGTCGCTGGATGCTCTGTGTCACAGATCCTGGCCTTCAGCAGCTTGCCCCGCAAGCACCTCACCTTCTTATACACTAACCCCGGTGGTGACTCAAAGAAGAGCTGCTGACATAAAAGGTATCAGGTGAAGGAGTTCTGGGGTGGCTACCACCTTAGGCTTGGGTGAATTACTCATGGAAGGAAAACTTTCCCCAATCTTCCAGGATTGTTCATTGATTCAGTGAATACCTGCTGAGCAACTTCTAGGTGCCACAAGGTATTCTAAGGGCTCATAATATGTCAGTGAAGACAATTATCTTCTCTCAAGAATCTTACAAATGTTTGTTTGTTTGTTTGTTTGTTTGTTTGTTTGTGAAACTCCGGATCAAACCTATGGTCTTGTGAAAGTTAGGCAAGTGCTTTACCACTCAGCCCTAAGAGTCTTACAAACTGGTAGGAAACAATATAAACAGCAAACAAAATAGATAAGTATAAAGTCGATCTCTGATAAAAGTGACCTACACAATAAGGAAGCTGAACATCTATGTTTATGGTAGTAATGGGCTTACTATAAAAATTTCAGAAAAGTTACATGTAAATTAAATGGTATTACTGAATCCCCTAAAGACTGTGTGTGTCTTTTATAGAATCCCATGATTAATTCCTTCCTTAAGTAACGACTATGTCTTACTTAATCTCCTTTGGGAATGTGAATTTCTATGTACAGTTTGGTATACACAGAATACATGTCTACTTTTTATAAACTATCCTTGGGATCAGAAATCTTAAATACCAAACCATAGTACTGCCTAATACTTGGTTAACTTCTTATGCTGGGAAATGCACCACCATGCTCTTAAATCTATTGTCACAAATTCATAGGAAAACACTTCTCATCTGGAAACTCATTTAAAGAATAAATTAGGTGCAGAGAAACAAAGTCCCATATAAGGAGGGCCTTATGATTCTTTTTCTTTCTCTCTGTCTCTATATTCCTCACCAGCATTCTCACACAGCCCAACATCCCTGCCTGCCAATTTTATTAAAGCCTGCTGTGCGGGAATTTCCTTTCTCTGCTTTGCTAGCTACCAAGACAACCCCGTCAACGTGATTTTTCACACATTTTCTCTTCCTGTGCTCTGCATCTCAGTGAAATTTCATCTCCCTGACTCACTGTTAAGTGTTTCTCATCTGAAATCACACTCACTCGTAATCTCAAATAAAGTGCAAAAAGAGGAAGTCACAAAAGGAGAAAGACAGACCAAAGTCCTTCTCCCTCCAATTACTCAGACATTAAGCAAAAGCTACATGGGAATTGTCCAGTCAACCACGACTAACTGAGTACCAGCATCTATGGAATAGAAAATTAGTCTTGGCACACAATACACCACATTCCACAGCACTTCTCCCTTAATGGAGCACATACATCTGTCTAGGTATTAAAATCTGAGGAACCAGTGATAGGTTTTTCATGGAGCAAAAAGAGTAATTGGAAACTGAATTCACATAGGATAGACTCTGGGTAGCTTCCCCTAGGAAATAGGACAGAGTTGGAGGAGGAGAGATAGAAAGGAAGGAGGCAGAAGAGAGGCTAAAAGGCTAGGGAAAGACTAATAGAAAGGAGAGTAAGAAGTGTCTTTGGAAAGAAAGATCTTGCCTATGTCATCCAGCTATCAGGAAAACACTAAAAAGGTCTCTTGGGGGAAAGAAGAATTCTCCTACTGTTTAATCATACAGAACAAAAAGCCGAATCACCTCCCCACACTAAGATATATAGGTCTACTCCCATTGTTCTTTCTTTCTTTCAGTAATATACTTGTGTAGAATATCCAGTGTTAGCTGACAGAATAAAAAAAAAATCATCACAAGTTTCAGAGAAAGGGTAGGAACCAGGATGTGGCTGTCACTTCTCACTGATACATCACAGTTGCCCTTGACTAGTTGGAAGTCCTCTCACTGCATTGAGAGTCCTGTATAATGCTTAGCTGGATGGGAATTCTATAATTGAGGACTTGGACTGTAATCTACAGATAAAATATATGACAGAGATGAGAGGAAACTAATTAAAATGTGCTGTTTGTGTAGTTATGTGTGGGCAGAAGTCTGGAGGAAGGAAGACTTTCAATTCTCAAAGGAAGAGTGAGAAAATGTGTGGGATGAGAGGGAGGTAAAGGAATGGAAAACCTAAGGCAACCATGACCTGTGAAGAAACATCAGTGCTGGTGTATGTCACTATTTCCATCCACCAGGTATGCAATTAGATCCTAATGATGACCTGTCATGGCACAGGAAATAGTAAGGTCCTTGGGAAACAGTCACAACCAATAACCTACGTTGAAAATATTTGCACAGTATTAAAAGAGAAATTAGCCAGCTGTGGTGGATCATGCCTACAATCCCAGTACTTAGGAGGCTGAAAAAGGACGATCATAGGCTCGAGGCCAGCCTCAGCAATTTAGCAAGACTTTGTTTCAAGAAAAAGAATAAAATAAGGCTAGGGATATGACTCAGAAGCAGGATGACTCTGGGTTCAACTCTCAGTACTGAAATAAATAAAAACAGAAAATAAAGTTTAAAAAGAAAGTTAATAAAATAATATAGCACGAACTTTGACCCTAAAGGCTACCCAGTATCAATCTAGTTACATTAGCAGTTCCCTTAATTCCAGGCATGTACTTTGAGATTACAAGAGATGGGACAAGATCCAACAAAGACCCCTGATGGAATCAACAGAAATCATCCAATACACTACAGGTTCAGAGTAGTAGCCTGTCTAAATCCCCTGAGAAAGAGTCTTAGTTGAACCTGAACCTGCTGATTTCCTATAAGGCTCAAGTGAGATGCCGGTCTCTGTTAGTTTCTTGGTATAATTTGGGAGATCACTGGCTTTGGAATCATAGAAATATGAGTTGAATTCTGCCTAGGCCATTAACTTGCAAGAAAATATTCTCTACCTGTTCATCTGTAAGGAATTGCTAAGGAGATCTTCCTTAGATGCACTTCTTAAAGAAGATTGTAGAAGAAATTATATGTCAAATAACAGGCCTGGTGATTGGCTCATGGTAAATCTTCAATGATAATTGCCACCAACAAGTACAGGTATCACAATACCTAAGACTTTTGAATGCAGTTTGATTATTTCTATTTTGCTTATAGGAGAAGTGCTTATCATCTCCTGTTTCTTTTCCCTACCTTTCCTCCCTTAACCCATGATGCAAATGGGTAGCTTTCCCAAACTCTCTGCACTTCTGTTTCAGTTCTGTGGCTTGCCATATTCCCTAAGAATGGATAAAATGATGAATTTGTTCTTGTTTGACAAAATCTGGAAGGCTCGGCAGATGGTATACCGGAAGTGAATGCTTTAAAAAAGAAAACCATTAAGATTTATCCCCCAACTGAGAGTCTCTTGCTCCAGAAAAGTCATCCAGGAAGTCAGAGACATATTCTTATGGCTGTTACCTTTGTTGAAAAATCTTAAAAAAAATGTAAGTGCTTTCGGAATATTTTCAGTATCTTTAGTGAAGATACAATTTCATGATTTGAAGGGAAATTTAATTTTAAGGAGATACCAAAAAGCCCTTGACTCATCAGAATGATAGGTGAACTATTTGGGTTGTATGTTTTTTTGTTGTTGTTGTTATTGTTTTGGTGGTACTGGGGTTCCTGGAAACCCTCTACCTCCGGGATACACTTCCAGACTCCTATTTTTTATATTTTTATTTGGAAATAGGGTCTCTTAAGCCAGCGTGGCTGGCTTCGAACCTGCGTGATCCTCCTGTCTCCGCCTCCCAAGCACGGGGATTACAGGCATGTACCACCATGCCTGGCAGGGTTGTATGGTTTTGAAGTAAAGGTGAGATATAATTTGTAAAACATCAATATGATTTTCTTGTATGAATTTTAAACATTCCCAAGGGAAAGTGCAATGGTGTTTTAAATAAATTTAGTATTTGTAGTCATTATTGGTTCCAAACTTACTTCTTTGAAGGATAGCTACTTTGCATTTGGTTAACACACACACACACACACACATACACACACAGTCATCAGTTATCACTTTATGTCACTCCCGATAGGCCCAGAAATGGCAACAATTCTCACACCTGTAATATGTTAAATAGTGACAAATGTGTGAAAAACTAAGCACTTAGAAATATTTACTATGGACTTCCAGGAAGATGGCAACGGAGAAAAGCAGGGCTTACAAGCCCTGCTAACAACCAATCTCTATTACTATAAAATTAGCACCTTTCATAGTCAGAAAACACCATCAACATAGAAACAAAATATGTAATAACAAGGGACAGAGAAAAAGAGGGCTGGAAAAATGAGACACCAGAAAGAAACCAGACCACAGTGCTGTGTCTGGAGCCGTGGCTCAGAGGGACAGGTGCCATCTTCCCTTCCAGCACCAGGCCCCAGAGAGGAGGGGGACTCAGAACAGAGCTCAGAGCCACAGAGGATATACGCCGGCCTGAGACTCTGTGATACAACCTAGTAAAGGAGTAGTGGGGACTGAGATACCACAGACTCGAGATCCAGAGCACCTTAAGTGACCTTAAGTCTTAGTGACCCAAGGGAAGAACCCAGAGAAGGCACAAACTTCTAAAATCATGGGAAAGAGGAATAACAATGGAACAATGAATGTCCACAACCCCACAACATCAAAGCCTGATAAAACAGAAATTCAGAGATTTCTAGAAGATCAAATCAGGAAAATAACTGTAGAAATAATAGAGGTGTTTCAAAAAGAATTCAGAGAGAGCCAAAAAGAGATAAAGGATGCAATTAATGAAGTAAAGGCCTCAATTCAAAGTATAAACAACCCATTAGACCGCATGGAGACTAGAAACTCGCTCTTAGAAGATGATCACTCCAAAAATGAACGCATACTTTCTAATTTAGAAGAAAAATCCGACAGCAGGAATCTGACACTGAAGAAATATGGGCCCATTTTAAGAGAGCTGACCTAAGAATAATTGGAATAGAGGAGGGAAAAGAAGGTGAAACCAAAGGTATCAACAATCTCTTCAAGGAAGTAATAGCAGAAAATTTTCCAAATATAGAGCAAGAGGTCGATACACAGGTCCAGGAAACTTATAGAACTCCCTTTAGACAGGATCAGAGAAGAGGATCCCCATGCCACATAATTGTCAAAATGACCAATGTGGAAGCCAAGCAGAGAATCTTAAAGGCAACAAAAACAAAGGGCCAAGTGACATTCAGAGGCAAACCAATTAGAATCACTCCAGACTTTCCAAACCAAGTCATGAGAGCCAGAAGGGCTTGGAGTAACATATTCCAAACTCTGAAAGAAAACAACTTCCAGCCAAAAATTTCCTACCCAGCAAAACTTTCTATCAAATTAGATGGGGAAATAAGAAGCTTCCATGACAAACAGAAACCAAAGGAATTTATGTCTTCAAAACCAGCACTAGAGAAAATACTCAAAGAGATTAACTACAAAGAAGAATTAGGTGACACACACCAGGACCAGAGAAACAAGAATTTCCATCCAACAGACAACTAAGACTGGTTATCTGTGGAGATTTATTATTTATGTTAGTCTTTTATCTATCTCTAAATTGTATTGTTTGCTTTTATTGTTGCTAATTTTTAGGATTTCTACTTGGAATATTAATATACCTTCAGATATAGCATTTAGAAACATTTTATCCCATTCTATGAGTAACTCTTAACTCTGTTTACATTGTCTTTGGATATACAATTTTTTTTTTTATCTTTTAGGGAGTTTGTCTACCCTTCTGTTACCTGTGCCATTGAAATCATATCCAAGAAATCACTGCCAATTTCAGTGTTGTGAGGTTTAATGATCCAGATATTCTTCTAAAAGTTTATAGTCTTAAGATTTATATTTAGGTCTTTTATCTATTTTGAGTTAATATTTGTATATGGTGTTAGGCAAGGGTCCAGTTTTATTCTTTTTCATGTAATTATTATTTTTCAACAATATTTAGTTAAAAGATTATTATTTCCTCCACCAAATGTTCATGGAAACCTTGTCAAAAATAACTTGACAATATATGGAAAAATTTAGCTCTAGGCCTTTATTTAACTCCAATGTTTTATATATCTGCCTTTATAACAGTACTACACTGTTTCAATTATTGTAGCTTTATATGGTTTGAAATCAGAAAATATACATCTTCTAGCTTTGTTCTTTTTCGAGATTGTTTTGGGTATCTAGAGTCCATATTCCATATTAGGATAGATTTTTTTCTGAAAAATAAATAAATAAATGTATGATAGTTTCACCCCCCCCCCAAAAAAAAAGAAAAATATTCTCTGGTAAAAAAGAAAGCAAAAAGAAATACTGAAGTGTTATCTTTAAGTCATCCAAAGCTTGGTATCAGACAAATGAAACTGTTATGTGAGATTATTATTGTTAATTTTGGATAAATTGCTATAATACTAGATGTCAACCACTAAGCCAAGCATGGGAAGGAGGGATGGGGAGGGAATGGGGTAGGGCTTAGGTTGGGGCTAATTGGGCGATGTGTGCATGTATGTCTACAAAAGTTTTTTTTTTTATCCCATTATGATGTATAAATACAGTGCACCAATATAAAAAATTTAAAAAAAGAAAAGAAATGTTTACTATGGAGTGGATCAAGCATCTTAATTTCATATGCTCAAATGAATGTTTTATATTTTATGTGAAGGTACTCACAGCTTACTAGAAACCTCTTGATCTAAAAACTGGTTAATTGCTGGGTGTGGTGGCGCACGCTTTTAATCCCTGTGCTTGGGAGGCTGAGACAGGAGGATCACACAGGTTCGAAGCCAGCCTCAGCTACTTAGTGAGGCTCTCAGCAACTTAATGAGACCCTGTTTCCAAATAAAAACATAAAATAGGTCTGGGAGGATAGCCCGGAGGTAGAAAGCCCTTGGGTTCCATCCACAATTCCACCAAAATAAATAAATAAATAAATAAATAAATAAATAAATAAATACTGGTTAATAACATTGTAAGGCATGTGTAGGTTGATGGTGTTGAATAGAGAAAACCTCTATTCTTGGGTACCATATTAGCCAGAACACTGTTAACTAGTATGTTTAGGTGGTACAATGAAAATCTCATATTCTCAGTCATCCTATAGTTGTACAAGATAGTGCAGTTTCTTCTGAATCATCCAAAAAGGTCAAAATGATATACATTGTAGTTGTGATATTAAATTTATTTATTCAAAATTGTTGATACTTCATGTATAGTATATAAGGCCAGTTTCTATCATTGCACATAACTAATTGACCATTCCACCCCACCAGGGAACCATAAAGAAATAAGAACATTGTTTAAAAGTGTCTATTTGGTGTCAAACTCTTCTATCTGTGGCACCTAACCTGTTTTTGAGCCACTGCTATGTGCCAGGTCTGTCCCTATGACATCTCCTGCATCTGTGTAACAACATTAAAAAAATAATATCCTTATATACATATGTGAGAATATCGAAATAATGTCTTATAATTGTATATTACTTTTAC
Organism: Muscardinus avellanarius; assembly: GCF_963383645.1. Lineage (NCBI taxonomy): Eukaryota > Metazoa > Chordata > Mammalia > Rodentia > Gliridae > Muscardinus > Muscardinus avellanarius. The sequence continues at coordinate 93,073,823 of NC_137786.1, read as the reverse complement.
TTTCTTATTTTCTTAGTGTATTATAATTATATAACATAATAAGGTTCACTGTAATAGAAACATACATGCACACCGCACTTGGTATATTTCCCTGTGGATGCCACCCACTCCTTCCCTCTCCCCATACATAATATTTAAATTGGTATTGATGACTTCATATACGCACGTAACACTACTTGAACTGTTTCCTTCATTAAGACTCCCCTTTCACCTCTCCATCTCACTCTCCAAATCCCTTCTGATATTCTACTTTATCTCCTTCATTTATCTGAAGTCCCTCTTGTTTCCCAATTTCTCTCTAGCTTCCACACGAGTGAAAACATAAGGCTAATCTCTCTTAGAATAATATTTTCTAGTTTCATCCATTTTCCTACAAATGACATGATTTTTTTCTTTCTTATGGCTGAGTAGAGCCATAAAGAAGAACATGGTGTGTGTATACCATAGTTCTGCAATCCATTCATCTGTCATAACAACAGGTTAAGCACCAGGAAGTCCAAGTCCTTTGTCCAAAGCCTCTTGCCCCCCCACCCCCACGTCGTGGTACTGGGGATGGAACCCAGGGCCATTGTACCTCTGAGCTATCCTCCTAGTCCAATTTTTTAGTCTAATTTTTATTTTTTGAAACAGGGTCTCCCTGAGTTGTGAAAGGTCTAAGTAGCTGAGGTTGTCTCCGAACCGCGATCCTCAGGTCTATGCCTCTTGAATGCTGAGATTACAAGCTGCGCCACTACACCCAGCTGAGCCTCTTGCCTCTTGCCTCTTGAGCAGTAGAGCAAAGACTTGGAGCAAGTCTCATGTGAACAAGAGTTCATGCTCTGCTAAGGAGGCCCTGTGACTCAAGCTGGGTTGAGCCAAAGCCATGAGTTCACCTCTGAAAAGGTCTTAGTTGGATGAGGGTGAGGCTATGGTTGCATAATCAATCTAGGAATTCATGACTGTTTGCAATGCAGTCTGTGGATTCTAGTATATCCTCCCTGTGTGTTTAGGTCATGTTCTCCATGTGCTTTCAGACAGCCGTACCTTTGGCTTTGTTCAGAGTCCACCATTTGTTTTCTCATTAACCTCACTCTGCAAGGGTTAAGTAGGGAAAGGCAAAAGAGAGAAATGGAAGATATATTATTACAGTTGTTTATCTTTCAAAACTATATAATTCACACCAACACGCTAAAATATTAAGACACTTTCCTTGACAACCTCCTTTAAACAACAAAAAGAATTCCTTCTGTCTTTTTCACTTATGTGAACTATAATTTTCTTCTGTGTGTGGGCTTGTCTACAAGTCCTGAATTTTAGATTATTTAGATAAGTACTTGATTTCTTCATTTATTTTCCTGTGTGTGAAATTCAACTGATAATTTAAATGGGGATTTTTTTAATCTCTGAAAATTTTGGACATTTCACCAGCTTTCTCTGTATGTGGTTATCCATGATAATCTAATGTCCCATTACCATGAAAAATTAAGGGTTGCCTAATCATGAAAGACTAATGAACAATAATGCATATAATTACTTGGCCATTATCAATATAGCTGAGAATAAAGAATGAATGACATTGTTGATTATCGAATCACATGTTTCTTTCCATATATTATCTTCAATTCAGATCCTTGAAATGATCACATATTTATCTTTTTTAAAAAGGATAAAGAATGGGCTAACAAAAAGGCTAGGCTTGCATTAAGTGAAACATATAGATTAATTGTGAGGAAGTTTCCATTTTAGGAGTTGCAGCAGAGACTTTCAGTTAGTTATCCAATAATTATTCTTCTCCCCACCCACCCCACCCCACTCCACCCTTTTTTTGGTGCTGGGGATTGAACCCAGATCTTCTAGCCTGTTGGACAAGCCTTCTACCATTTAGCTATATCTCTAACCCTCCATCATTTTTCTTTGCATTAAAAATTCTAAATTTACTCAGGGCAAAGATATTCCTAAGCAAAAATTTAAGGTCAATAAAATGGAAGCAAAAAAATGTATAAAGAACTTATTTTTCTTTTGGAAAGGGGATAGTAAGAATGGATCCAATCATGCTGCCAACTTCCCTGTCTTCAGAGTGTGGCCATGATGACTATTGCCATCTTAGACCAGGAGGCAAAGATGAGGAGGAAAGCTATGTTTTAAGGATAAAGAGGAAGAAAAGAAAGTGAAAGGAGCATATATTCTGAAATCCTGCACTGCCTATCATTATACTTCTTCCATGTGAGAGAAAGTCATTTTTTCTTCATTCTTTTCTTTTCTTTTCCTTTCCTTTCTTCTCTTTTCTTTTTTTCTCTTTCCTTTCCTTCCTTCCTTCCTTCCTTCCTTCCTTCCTTTCTCTCTTTCTGTTTCTCCTTCCTTCCTTCCTTCCTTCCTTCCTTCCTTCCTTCCTTCCTTCCTTCTTTCAGTACTGGAGATAACCCAGGGGCATTCTGCTTCCAAGATACACCCACAACCACAACCTTATTTTATTTTTTCTTTGGAAATAGAGTCTCACTAAGTTGCTGATAGTCTTGCTAAGTTACTAAGACTGTCTTCGAACCTACGATTCTCCTGTCTCAGCCTTCCAAGTACTGGGATTACAGGTGTATACCACCATGCCCAGCTAGAAAAGTACTTTTTAAGGCCATTGTTATTTCTAGCATCTGTTTCCTAGCAAACACAATTCCTAATGGATATCTGGAGTAAAATACTACTGTCTAAATTTAGAAAGCAATGGGTGTTGTTTGTTTTAAGCTTTGATCTCTGTTGAAATGCAAAATCCTTTGGGAAAAGGAACATATGATTGAGTTTAAGGTCATTTCTGTCCAGCAGATTTTGCAAAAGCAAACAAAAGTAGAGATAGACAGCTTCAGAATAAAGAAAAGTATGTTGATAGGGGTCAAAGAGGACACACCCTGTAAACAATTAAATAGAAATAAAACATGAACTCATTTTAATCTAATGGCGGGGTGATCAAGAGACTTTGCATTGAGATTTTTCCGAAGATTCCAAAAGGAAGAAAAAAAAAGTAGATCACCTCAGCAGGAGCAAATTGTGCTAGACCCTGAGAAAAACAATGAAATCCTATTTATAAGATGGCTTTCCCCCTTGAATTTCATAGTCACATTTTACCCCCTAGGGATGGGCTATAACTAGACAAGAAGGCTCCATCTAATACACCTTCTTATCACCAGATGCTTAGGCTCTCCCTGTCACATACGGAATTCTTACTATGTTATTCCTATATCGATTGGCCCCTGCTGATTTTAAGGCAAGAGGTTTTTACAAAAATATTTTAATACCTTTCACTCTTCTTTCTCTTTGAAGTTCCAGTCATTATAATTCAGCTATTTCTTGGCTCATAAACTTGGCAAGGCTTCTAGATTAAAAAAAAAAAAAAGTAATCTCATTGGCAGAGATGTTCCTCATATGCTGACAGTTTAGCTTATATGAAATTGCTGAGTAATAGGAAGGATAAAATGAAGATTGTAAGGGCAACAGGAAGCAAAATGCCCTCCATAAATGAATCCCAGACACCAAGAGTTTTGCTTATCTAAGAAGATGAAGGGGTTTCCCTTCCAAGCGGCTTTCAGTGACCTCTAACTAACACTGTTTATTCAATGTGATTTCTCCACTGGGTAGAAAGTGGTCTTGTCTTCTTCTCCAAACCTTTCCTGAAGTGCCCTTTCGAACGTAATTCTGTGCCATCACATGCAAGCAGCCTGCTCCAACCCCATCTGCTAAGGAGCACAGCTGGAGGCTCAGGACCACTTAGGATGCCTCACACTCAAGTAGCCCTTCATCTCAAAACAAATCTCTTAAAAATATTCCTTGGAGCGAGTCTTTGTAGACTATTCTGCCTGATATCTCATAAAGATTGAAAAAAAGGAAGCTTTGTGCACCTCTGAAGAGAGCAAATCTCCATCTCTGTGTCTGAAGCACATGGAAGATATTAATTAGCCGAGTCCTTGAGTACACAATGAAGGAGACATCTGCCCTTGTTTTCTCCATGCTAAATCCCTTTTCCATGCTCACTCTACCTAAAAAAAAATCACAGGAAGTAAGAATGGCTCAAATTAAAAACACACTGTTTCACACAACATCCTGTCCTGCTTAACAGCCCCATAATTCTTCTGCACTGTAAACAATTAGATAGGGATATTGTAAAATTAGCTCCAATTTGCATAATAATGCTTTACTATGATAATTTACTGACTGCATTTACACAAATTTAATAACAATTCAGCTTACATTTTTTGTTTTAATATATTTTATACAAATAATGCCAAATTTATAGATCACTGGATTCCTCAGAGCAAGCCAGATGAGGACATTGTAATTTTACAAGTTCATAGACCACGTGATATGATAATTCCAGCCTTCTTAAATTAAAGGTCACTTCCTTTTTTGATTCTGAACCCCCCTGCTGCTTAAGGAAGAAAAAAAATGGAAACCTCTAATGATCTGGAACAAAGAGAAATATACCCTTTACACACCTGATGCTGTCTGAGCCAGCTTAAAAAGTTTTAAATGTATATTTTCCATATTTTTTCAGGGAATTATATAAATTAATTCTAAAACATTTTAAAGTCATATCTTAAGCTTAAAACCAATCATATGTGAATCCTGGGCCTGTAGAACAAATTACATTAAAGGGTATTTTAAGTGTACTTATTATCACAGATGTCAAGTCAATGGATGCAACCATTTATTTGTCTTTTGGATTTTTAGAATCATTCCACCAATAGAAATTGGATTGCCACATAAGCTCTGCTCTTTTCGGAGGCTTTGCTTCTAGGGCCATTGGGTCAATGATGGAATCATTAAGTCCTGAATCAATGCTTTTCTTACGGAAAATTTCAATGATCATTGATATAACAGTTCATTTCCTTTTTTTTCTTTTTCCAAATAAGACAAGTAAGTCATGGTTTTTCTGTAAAAATTTAAAAGGGTTATTAGTACATAGAGGTACCTAGTATGTCAAAGTAGTTGGTTAACTAGTAAAGAGATTCTTCTGATAATATTGATTGTGGAACATTCAAAAGGTGCCAAAAGATATGTTCATAGTGGTGCTTTAGAAATCCTTATCCTGTTCAGGGCTGTCCCATACAGTGATATAGGTAACTGGCTAAGGGAGGCAGCTTACACAAAGGGCCCTCCCTGAACTCAGAACAGTCCTTAGTCTGTTGCTCCAGGTTGGTGTGAATGTAGTTTGGCCCAAAGAATAACTATTTTCTATCATCTCTGTTTACCAAAATTACATAATTTCAAATAAAGAACACATGGGCTATAACCTGGAATCACTTAAATCAGAATGATAAATTCACAATAACCTTAATAAAGAGAATTATGGGAACCCTTAGAAGCAGCATCCAAGTCAATTCTGGTTCGATGTACATTTATATCTTCTTACAGTTTCATTGATAACTTGTGGTTATATCCATACCTGACAAGTGGTGTCAACACTTATCCAATGAATTTGATCAATGTGAGCAATCAATCACAATAATCCCATTCCTACCCACCTCCATCTTCTTCTAAGTGAGAGCAGTTTTCTGTTATTTCGTTTAAACTCTTAGACAAGTACTTTGACTATACACTTTGATTTTTCAAATAATCATTCTGTCCTTCAATCTTGCTATCTTTGAGCTAAGGTTGGTAACATTGACCAGATTGCTTCATATGTAGAATTGTCTAGAAGATTTATTGATACAAATTATTTGGTTCAGAGAGATTTTTCACTTTATAAGAATCTGTGTGTGCAATTATTTACTAGATGAATAGCTTTATTTTCCATGTATTTTGGTTTGTTTAAAGGCAGCTGACACATTGGAAGATAGAAAACACATTAGAAAAATAATTAATATGAATTTTAAACCATAAGAGGAAAAAGTGAATAAGGTAATAAAACAAAAATATATGTGTGTCTTATAAAATGAAATTTTTTACATGCACATAACTCTTTTATTAGTGGTCTGAAAAAATGTATAGCTGAATTAATTATCTATCTCTGGTACATTTTCTGTAATCAGCTTTGCAACATGCAAAACTTTCTCTTGAAGATTACTTGATATTAGCCTTTCTAGGTCTCTGGATATAAACCATCAGAATACAAATAAGATGTATTGTTCAGAAAAAACAAAGATGATATGAATTTAGATGTACATATTATGAACACATTATTATAAGTAATAGAATTTGGCGGAGGTCCTACTTCAATTAAGCCTAGAATGTGAACTGAACTCCATTCTGACTATTATTTGAAGACCATTGTTCAGGAGCTTTTCTTCTTAATAGCCACAACCTAGGAAGAGGCAGCTCTAGTGGGAAGCCCTGTATGACTGATTTGAAAAGCAAATATCACTTGTTTAAATGAATGGTGAAAGCCTCTTGTTTTCTTTCACATATTAAAATTTTAAGTTATACAAAATAAGAAGACTTGCATTTTTTTTTACTCAGTTCATGTTAGGCCACAGAATGGGAGGTTTCATGTGTTCTGCTGAGACCAGAAAATGATTTTCAAGATTCAACCCTCACGTCTCTCCTCCCTTTTAAATATGGATACTATCTACAATGTTTATTTTGGTTTTTCTTTAAGTACTCTGAACTTAAATACAATTTTTGAACTTAAATACAATTTTTAAAAGATATTTATGGGGACTTTCAGGAACATGGATACCAAGGGAAGGAGCACATACCAGTTCTGCTGACACCCAATCTCCATTTCCTTGAAAATAGCATTCTACAGAAGTCAGAAAACATAATAACTTTAAAAATAAGATAAGTAAAAGGCGAAAGGAAAAAAAAGTGATCAGAGAGCAGAAAGGAAACCCGCATGCCTCATGGATGGGTGATGTAATATGCCACCATCTTACCTCACTGCACCCAACTCCAGAGACAAACAGGAAAACAACCAAGGACTTGAAGTAAGCAGCTGCAGATCATCAGAATTATAAACCAACAGTTCCCCCTGCACAAACACCAGCTACAACTTGCAGCAGTGGTGGCCAAGTCCACAATGCCCTCCAGAGATCCAGACTGGCACTCAACAACATTGTAAGTGAAGCTACTATCCCCATGGGAGAATGCCCAGAACAGTGCCTCCAGGGACTCATCCAGTTGCAATAAACTCCCTGGGTCTGAGACTTTGCAGTTCAATCTAGTGAAGGTGTGGGGTGGACTCTGCTGTTGGACATAGCAGACACTCAGATAGACTCAGGCTCTTCATCAGTGGAAAGTGTGGGGAGAGACCTACACTAAACACTAAATCCAACTAGTAGGATCTTCAGGATCACCACAGACAACCCAATTGTGGTGAATGGGGAAAAGTTAGACCAGACCAGCCCTAGCTGTGCAGAAAAGAGACTTTTACATTGAGTTTGGTCTCAGAGACATCCACCAACTATGAAGGCAGGGAAAGAATCAGGCTCCATAGAAAGTGTGGAGGGTGAACTGCACTTAACACTGACCCAGCCCCATTGATACCAGCCACCTGAATAGACTGAGAGAACACTGAGAGTCTGCATAGACTGAAAGACTCACAGAACAAGTATTGCAGCAGGAAAAATACCAGTGGAACTTGGTGTCTGCACAGAGAGAGACTGCAAAGGCCCAGTCTGCTGAATATTTATATATTTGTAGGGTTGCATTATTTTGTTGTTGTTGTTGTTGTTTGGTTTTTCATTTCTTTTTCTGTGTGTGAGTTCGTATTCTTGTTTGTTTGCTCTCTTCCAAACTCCTCTCCCTAGCTTCTTCCTTGTATATACCTACATTCTTCTCTCCATCACTTTTCCTTTTTCTTCTTTTATTTTCTCTTCTTTGTTTCATATTAAATCCACTTCATATCACTATACTAAAAATTCAACATTTGTTACTAGAATAAACAGATTTACAATCTCTAATCTTTACTATATACTACCTTACCAAACTCATACTCTCATTCTATTTGATCCTATCTGTGGTCTAACCCTATAATTTTATTTATGACTTCATTTCCCTCCTCACTCAACCTTTACTGTTAAATACAACACAACTTGCCCTTGGATATACCAGCTGACACTAGAGACTGAGAAAAATCTATCAAAATCAACAAATAAAAACTTCAGAAATTATGAGAAGTAGGAATAACAAGGAAGCAAAGAGATCTCACAACACCACAATAACAGAACCTGACAACCCAGACTTGCAGAGATCTCCAGAAGATCAAACCAGGAATGTAACTGTATAAATAATACATGAATTCTGAAAAGAATTTAGAGAGAGTCTGAAAGAAATAAAAAAAATGCAATCATTGAAGTGAAGGCATCAATTTAAACTATAAACAATTGATTAGACCACATGAAGAATATAATCTCGCTCTTAGAAGATGATCACTCCAAAATCAAATGCATAGTATGAAACTTGGAAAAACAATTCAACAGCATGAATTGGATGTTGAAGAAATATGGGCCCCATTTTAAAAGAGCTAACCAAAGAATAATTGGCATAGAAGAGGGAAAAGAAGGTGAAAACAAAGGATCAACAATCTTTTCAAAGAAGTATCAGAAAATTTTCCAAATATAGAACAAGTTTGATACACAGGTACAGGAAAATTATATCAGAAAAAGGTTTACCATTACACTTAATAGTCACACTGACCAGTGTAGAAGCCAAGGACAGAATTTTAAAGGCAACCAAAACAAAAGATCAAGTGACATTCAGAGGCGAACCAGTTACAATCACTCCAGACTTCCCAAACCAATCATGAAAACCAGAAGGGCCTGGAGTAACATATTCCAAACTCTGAAAGAAAACAACTTGCAGCCAAAAATTTCCTACCCAAGAAAACTATCTCTCAAATTAAATGGGGAAATAAAAATCTTTCATGACAAACAGAAGCTGAGGGAAATTATGTCTTCCAAACCAGCACTAGAAAAAAAGATTCAAAGAGATTAACTGCAAAGAAGAAATGTATAATATATGCCAGAACCAGAGAAACAAGAATTTCCATCCAGCAAACAACTAAACAAAAAAGAAAAAACACTAACTCAAATAGAAGTTAAATCTCAATATGTTAGGAATTAAAAACAATTTCTCAATAATCACACTGAACATAAATGGTCTCAACTTCCCAATAAAAAGCCAAAAGGTGAAGATAGTGACAGAGAAAAGCGGGGCTTACGAGCGCCGCTAACAACCAATCCCTATTACCACAAAATCAGTGCCTTTCATAGCCAGAAAACACCATCAGCAGAGAAACAAAAAATGTAAATACAAGGGACAGAGAAAAAGAGGGCTGGAAAAACGAGACACCAGAAAGAAATCAGACCACAGTGCTGCGGCCGGAGCCATCTTCCCTTGCAGCACCAGGATCCAGAGAGGAGGGGGACTCAGAATGGAGCTCAGAGCCAGAAAGAAGATATGCTAGCCTCACGGCCGAGGACGCAGCAGCAGTACCTTATTGCCGGCGGCAGCGGCAAATTCACTGGACGGCACCAGACCAACACACTCATCAGCCCACCAGGTTCCAGAGAGTAGCAGCGGACAGTGAGCCGAGGTGAGCTGCTGCGGTTCAGACAGGTGAAATTCGGTAGATTTTTCAGCGCAAGGAGTGTCTAAAGCTCCCAGGGGCCGCGCTCAGCACACCCTGCAGGGACTCAGAACAGAGCTCAAAAACAGAGACAAAATATGCCAGCCTCATGGCTGAGGGTGTAGCAGTGGTGCCATATTGCCACTGGTGTCAGCAGCAGCGAATCCACCGAGTCCACTACAACTCCGTCAGCACACTCAACAACAGTGAATCAAATTGAGGCCCCTAGAGGAGATATCCCAGTACTGCACTCCAAGGGACTTGACCCAATGGGGGAGTGGTGGTGGCAGAGATATCACACCATAGTCACAACCCCTCACAAGAGAATGCCCAACCTGGCACTCCCCCCATGGTCTAATGCAGCCTCGATTGACTCCCTGGGTCTGAGACTTTGCAATACAACCCAGTAAAGGAGTAGTGGTGACTGAGATACCACAAACTTGAGATCCAGAGCACCTTAAGTGAAGTCGTAGTGACCCAAGGGAGGAACCCAGAGAAGGCACAAACTTCTAAAATCATGAGAAAGAGGAATAACAATGGAGCAAGGAATGCCCACAACCCCACAACATCAGAGCCTGATAAAACAGAAATTCAGAGATTTCTAGAAGATCAAATCAGGAAAATAACTGTAGAAATAATAGAGGTGTTTCAAAAAGAATTCAGAGAGAGCCAAAAAGAGATAAAGGATGCAATTAATGAAGTAAAGGCCTCAATTCAAAGTATAAACAACCCATTAGACCACATGGAGACTAGAATCTCGCTCTTAGAAGATGATCACTCCAAAAATGAACGCATACTTTCTAATTTAGAAGAAAAATCCGACAGCAGGAATCTGACACTGAAGAAATATGGGCCCATTTTAAGAGAGCTGACCTAAGAATAATTGGAATAGAGGAGGAAAAAGAAGGTGAAACCAAAGGGATCAACAATCTCTTCAAGGAAGTAATAGCAGAAAAATTTCCAAATATAGAGCAAGAGGTCGATACACAGGTCCAGGAAACTTATAGAACTCCCTTTAGACAGGATCAGAGAAGAGGATCCCCATGCCACATAATTGTCAAAATGACCAATGTGGAAGCCAAGCAGAGAATCTTAAAGGCAACAAAAACAAAGGGCCAAGTGACATTCAGAGGCAAACCAATTAGAATCACTCCAGACTTTCCAAACCAAGTCATGAGAGCCAGAAGGGCTTGGAGTAACATATTCCAAACTCTGAAAGAAAACAACTTCCAGCCAAAAATTTCCTACCCAGCAAAACTTTCTATCAAATTAGATGGGGAAATAAGAAGCTTCCATGACAAACAGAAACCAAAGGAATTTATGTCTTCAAAACCAGCACTAGAGAAAATACTCAAAGAGATTAACTACAAAGAAGAAATAAGAAATAAACACCAGAACCAGAGAAACAAGAATTTCCATCCAACAGACAACTAAGACTGGTTATCTGTGGAGATTCATTATTTATGTTAGTCTTTTACCTATCTCTAAATTGTATTGTTTGCTTTTATTGTTGCTAATTTTTAGGATTTCTAGTTGGAATATTAATATAATTCAGATATAGCATTTAGAAATATTTTATCCCATTCTATCAGTAACTCTTAACTCTATTTACATTGTCTTTGGATATACAATTTTTTTTTTATTTTTTAGGGAGTTTATTTACCCTTCTGTTGCCTGTGCCATTGAAATCATATACAAGAAATCACTGCCAATTTCAATGTTGTGAGGTTTTATGACCCAGATATTCTTCTAAAAGTTTATAATCTTAAGATTTATATTTAGGTCTTGTATCTATTTTGAGTTAATATTTGTATATGGGATTAGGTAAGGGTCCAATTATATTCTTTTTCATGGAATTATTATTTTTCAACAATATTTAGTTAAAAGATTATTATTTCCACCACCAAATGTTTGTGGGAACCTTGTCAAAAATAACTTGACAATATATGGAAAAATTTAGCTCTAGGCCTTTATTTAACTCCAATGTTTTATATATCTGCCTTTATAACAGTACTACACTGTTTCAATTATTGTAGCTTTATATGGTTTGAAATCAGAAAATATATATCTTCTAGCTTTGTTCTTTTTTGAGATCATTTTGGGTATCTAGAGTCCATATTCCATATTAGGATAGATTTTTTTTCTGAAAAATAAATATATAAATATATGATAGTTTCACCTAAAAAAAAAAAGAAAGAAAAATATTCTCTGATAAGAAAGAAAGCAAAAAGAAATATTGAAATGTTATCTTTAAGTTATCAAAAGCTTGGTATCAGACAAATGAAACTGTTATGTGAGATTATCATTGTTAATTTTGGATAAATTGCTATAATACTAGATGTCAACCACTAATCCAAGCATGGGAAGGAGAAATGGGGAGGGAATGGGGTGAGGATCAGGTGGGGGCTGACTGGGCGATGTGTGCATGTATGTCTACAAAAGTTTGTATCCTACTATGATGTAATGAATACAGTGTACCAATAAAAAATAAAAAAAAGATTTATATTTAGGTCTTTTTTCTATTTTAAGTTAATATTTGTATATGGTATTAGGCAAGGGTCTAATTTTATTCTTTTTCATGTAATTATTATTTTTCAACAATATTTAGTTAAAAGATTATTATTTCCTCCACCAAATGTTCGTGGAAACCTTGTCAAAAATAACTTGACAATATATGGAAAAATTTAGCTCTAGGCTTTTATTTAACTCCAATGGTTTATATATCTGCCTTTAGAATAATACTACACTGTTTCAATTATTGTAGCTTTATATAGTTTGAAATCAGAAAATATACATCTTCTAGCTTTGTTCTTTTTCGAGATCATTTTGGGTTTCTAGAGTCCATATTCCATATTAAGATAGATTTTTTTTCTGAAAAATAAATAAATAAATGTATGATAGTTTCACCTAAAAAAAGAGAAAAAAGTATTCTCTGGTAAGAAAGAAAGCAAAAAGAAATATTGAAATGTTATCTTTAAGTCATCAAAGCTTGGTATCAGACAAATGAAACTGTTATGTGAGATTATCATTGTTAATTTTGGATAAATTGCTATAATATTAGATTTCAACCACTAAGCCAAGCATGGGAAGGAGGGATGGGGAGGGAATGGGTGGGGATCGGGTATGGGCTAACTGGGCGAGATGTGCATATATGTCTACAAAAGTTTTTTTTTTTATCCCATTATGATGTATGAATACAGTGCACCAATAAAAAAAATTTAAAAAGCCATAAGGTGGCAAAATGGATTAAAAACTAGAATTAATCTATTTGCTGCCTTCAAGAAATACACCTTACAATTAAAGATAGTAACAAACTAAAGGTAAAGAGCTGGAGCAAGGTAATCCATGCCAATGGAACTTGAAGACAAGCAGGAGTAGCAACTATGGTATCAGACAAGTTAGACTCCAAGTCCACTTATCAGAAGAGACAAAGCAGGTCATTTTTTTTTACTGATAAAATGAACAAATACAGTAAGAGGAAATAACAGCAGTCAACATTTATGTCCCAAACATAGGTGCAGCTACACTCATAAAATAAACTCTTTGTGACATTAAGTCACACATAAGTCCCAATACAATAATACTGGGAGACTTTGACACCTCTCTCACACTGTTAGACTGATCTTCTAGACAAAAGGTCAGTAAATATGCCTCAGATTTAAAGAACACCATCAATCAAATTGACTTATTAGACACATATAGAATATCCCACCCAACTACAGCAGAGTTCACATATTTTTTAGATGCTCATGAAGCCTTCTCAAAAATAGATCACATTCTGAGCCAGAAAGTGAGCACTAGCAAATTTAAAAAATGTGATATACTTCCCTGCATCTTTTCAGACCATAATGGAATGAAATTAGAAATCAACTATAAGAAGACCCAGAGAAACCACGTAAACATGTTCAGACTGAATACCACACTGCTGAATGAAGAATGCATCATAGAAAAAATAAGTAGTGAAATCAAGAAATTTAACATAAGAAAACAAACAAAACAACACAACAAAACCTCTGGGACACTTTGAAAGCAGCATTAAGAGGAAAATTCATAGCACCAAGTGCCCACATAAGAAGGGGAAAAAAAATCACCAAATGAAAAACCTAGTGACAAATCTCAAAGCCCTTGAAAAACAGGAACAGTCTAACCCAAGGCCAGTAAAAGATAGAAATATTTAAAATCAGAGCGGAAATCAACAAAGTAGAGAATAAAAAAAATACAGAAAATAAACAAAACCAAAAGCTGGTTTCTCAAAAATTAACAAGATAGATAAACCACTAGCCAACTTAACGAGAGAGAGAGAGAGAGAGAGAGAGAGAGAGAGAGAGAGAGAGAGAATATGAGAATCAACCCAAATTATGAAGATAAGAGATGAAAAAGAAGATATTATCAGAGGATTATCAGCAAATACTTTGAAAAACTATGCTTCAAAAAATTGGAAAATATGGAAGAAATTTACAATTTTCTAGATAAATACAACCTCCCTAAACTGAGTCGAAAAGATATAGAAAATTTAAATTAACCAATACCAATAAAAAAGATTGAAATAGTAACAAAGAGCCTACCATCAAAGAAAAGCCCAGGAGCAGATGATTTCCCAAATGATTTTTATAAAATCTTTATAAAAGAGCTAATCCCAACACTCCTCAATCCATTTTGTGAAAGAGAAAGAAATGGGATTCTCCCAAATACATTCTATGAAGCCAACATCACATTAATACCAAAATCAAAGAGAGACAGCTCAAGGAAGGAAAACTATAGGCTTACATCATTGATGAACTTGGGTGCAAAACTGCTAAATGAAATACTATCAACACACATTCAAAACCACATCAAGAAAATTATAAACCATGACCAAGTAGGGTTCATCCCAGGAATGCAAGGCTGGTTCAACATATGAAAATCAATCCATGTAATTTATCATATAAATAGAACCAAAGACAAAAATCACATGATCATTTCAATAGATGCTGAAAAAGCATTTGGCAAAATCCAACATCCTAAAAGCACTGCAGAGAGTTGGTATAGAAGGAACATACCTTAATATCAAAAATGCAATTTATAGTAGGTCCACAGCCAACATTATATTAAATGGGGAAAAACTACAAGAATTCCCCCTAAAAACAGGAACAAGACAAGGATGTACATTATCATCACTTCTTTTTAATATAGTACTTGAGACTCTAGCCAGAGCAGTAAGGCAAGAAAAGGAAATCAAAGGAGTACAAATAGGAAAAGAGGAACTCAAACTTTCAGTATTTGCAGAGGACATGATACTATACTTAGAAGACCCAACAAACTCAACCAAAAGGCGTATAGAACTGATCAACAAATTCAGAAAAGTGTCTGGATACAAAATCAGTCTTAAAAAATTGGAAGCTTTTCCCATGCCAACAATAAATCCACTGAGAAAGAAATCCAGACAACACTTCCACTCAGAATACCCCCCCAACACACAAAAAATAATCCTTAGGAATAAACTTAACCAAGAGTGTAAAAGACTTCTACAAAGAAAATTATAAAGCATTGAAAAAAGAAATTGAAGAAGATCTTAGAAGATGTAAAGATTTTCCATGTTCTTGGATAGGCAGAATAAATATCATCAAAATGGGATTCAACACAATACCCATAAATTACCAAGGTAATTCCTTACAGACATAAAAAAATCAATCTTTAAATTAATTTGGAACAACAACAACAATAACAACAACAACAACAACAACAACACCCCAGAATAGCCAAAGTAGTTCTCAACAACAAAAACCATGCAGGAGTAATTATAATACCTGACTTTAAACTATATTACAAAGCCATAGTGATGCATCTAGGAAGATGGTGGTGGCCAAATAGCACATCTATTCCTCTGAGAAACCCCAAACAACAAATTTTGGTTTAATATCTGATTGAGACAACATACAGAGACATTTCCAGCCATGACTTTCTATCGAAAATATAAGAAGAGATGGACCAAGATGGTGGTGGCAGTGGTGGCGGCAGCCAGTATTTGGGAGAGGCAGATAGATCCAATTCAGTCCACCTTGAGCTGTTGGGAAAATCTTCCTGAAAATAGAGTGCTTCTGTGCCACATGATCAGGAATTTTGGACAACATACTATATAAGAAAAATGCTAAGGAGGAGAACCAAGATGGCGGCAGTGGCAGTGGAGGTGGTCAGTATTTGAGAGAGGCAGAAAGATTCAATCTAATCCACCCTGAACTTTTGAGCAAATCTCCCCAAAAGTAAACTGCACCTGCCCCACATGCTTAGGAACTCTGGACAACATACTATGTAAGAAAAAGGTTTGGGTGCATCAGAGGGAGCCCCACAGAGCCGGTTTGGCCAGTGCACCAAGCGTCCCAGGAGATAGTCACCTCTGGCCGCCACACTTCTCAGCACCATGAAGAAGGCTGGGGTATGCTTGGAGCAGCAGAACCCATTCTCCGTGGTGAAGCTGTGGGCCTCTGCTCTTGGTGGGGAGATAAACCTATTGCTGCAAGTACTCAGGCCCCCAATTTCTGCAAAAGACATGTACTGTTTTCTTTTTTTAAAAAAATATTAGCTGGGCGTGGTGGCACACACCTGTAATCCCAGCATTTGGGAGACTGAGACCAGAGGATCTTGGTTCACGAACAGCCTCAGCTGTAAGTGAGGTCCTCCATAACTTAGTGAGACAGTTTCAAAATAAAGAATAAAAAACAAGGCAGGGGGTGTAGCTTGGGGGTCGAATGCCCCTGGGTTTCATCCCCAGACCTGCCAAAAAAAAAAAAAATTGGAGAGGGAGGAAGATGGCAGCGGCTATGGCTCCAGTGATGACCAGGGCCACAGTGGTGATGGTTGGCAGTGGAGGAATAGGACATGCATCCCTCTAAGAAACCCTGATCAACAAATTTGGTTTAATAGCTGAGTGGGACAACATACGGAGACATTTCCCGTCATGACTTCCTATCTGAAATAGGAGAGAGAGTGGAAAATGGAGGAATTAGAGACAAGACAGCAGTGTGGTACCTGCCACTGCAAGAAAAGTGATTTTTGGAGGAACATCCCAGAAGAGATCAGAAAGTAGTCTGCTCCTACTGCACATGCACAGGAGTTCTTTATTTTATTTTATTTTATTTTATTTTATTACTTTAAAATTTTTTGGTGGTACTGGGGTTCCTGGAAACCCTTCTACCTCCAGATTACACTCCCAGACCTATTTTATATTTTTATTTGGAAACAGGGTCTCTTAAGCCAGGGAGGCTGGCTTCGAACCAGCGTGGTCCTCCTGTTGTCTCCACCTCCCAAACACTTCTGGTCAACATTCTATGTAAGAAAAATGTCTGGGGTGAGTCAAAGGGAGCCTCGCCTGTATGGCCAGGCCGGCTCACTGCACAGGGCATCTTGGGAGAGCTCAGTGCTCATGGCCACTGCACTCCTCTGAGCTGCTCTGGGGCCAGGGTGTGCGTGAAGAAGTGGATCCTGCTCTCCATGGTGTGGCTGTGGGCCTCTGCTTTCGGTGGGGAGATCCATTGTTGCTAGGGAACTGGGCTCCCAGATTCTACAAATAACACATGCTGTTTTCTCCTACTTAAAAAAAATATATATATGGAAGGAAAAATGGGAACCTCTGTAGATGTCCTGCCCAAGGTGATGGGGACTGAAGCCTACCTCATGGCGAGCTGGGTCCGAAGCCAGTGAGGCTGGGCGTGGAGCCTGCCACACAGCGAGGATTGGTCTAGAGCCAGTGAGGGCAGGACTAGAGCCCATCAAGTGGTGAGGCCGGGTCTGGAGCCAGCAAGGCTGGGCCCAGAGCCTGCCACATGGCAGGCTTGGGACTGGGGCCTGCTCCACAGCAAAGGGCCAGCAGGTACATTCACCATGTGGCCAGAAAGCACTAGAAGCTGCCGCTGCCTCACCTCATCTCTCAGCAGATTCTCAGATCCAAGTGACCTCTATTAAAAATAAATTGGTTGTGAGTAGATCATCTTGTCAAAGTTACTTACCTTCTGGCTTTCAGGATTTCAGTAAGTGGGAATAAGTGTGGAAATTAAAAGAAGGACTTCCCAGGAAGAAAGAAACTGTAATTGATTGGATGTGGAGAAATAGAAGCTCTAATACATTGTTGGTGGTATTGCAAGTTGGTGCAACCACTATGGAAAACAGTATGGAAAATCCTCAGAAGAAGGAAAACAAACTTAACATATGACCCAGCAATACCACCTCTGGGTATCTACTAAAAAGAATGAAAACCAAATTACCAAACTAATGCATGAGCAACTATGTTCATAGCTGCACAGTTCACCATTGCCAAACTGTGGAACCAGCCAAAGTCCTTCAACAGATGAGTGGATTTCAATACTATGGGAGGTGTACACAATGGAATTTTGTCCAGCCATAAGGGAGAATAAAATTATGGCATTTACAGTGATGTGTTACAAAAAACAAGAAATCAGATGCTTTTTCTAATGTGCGAAAACTAAGAAGAAATGGGCAACAGGAGGAACTCTAGATGAAGAAGGGATCCTATAGAGGAGCAATTAAGGTGACCTACCTGAGGGGATGGGCGGGGTAAGAGGGAAACTCTATAAAGCACATGATACACATAAACATATCAAAGTCAATCAGGAAGCCAAGCATGGGTAGGAGGGAGGAGGAGGGTAGGGGTTAGGGATTGGGTAAGGGCTGATTGGGTGATATGTGCATGCATATCTCCACAAGTTATTTTTATCCCATTAAGATGTATGACTACAATGCACCAATAAAAATTTATTTAAAAAAAACCCAAAGCCATAGTAATAAAAACAGCATGGCACTGGCACAAAAAAAGATACATAGACCAATGGAGCAGAATAGAAGTCTCAGAAGCAAATCCATAGGCTTATAGCAAGTTGATTTTTGACAAAGGGGCCAAAAACATATACTAAAAAAAGATAGCCTGTTCAACAAATGGTGTTGGCAAAATTGGTTAACTATATGCAGAAAAATGGAAGTAAATCCCACTTTCTCACCCTGCACAAGAGTCAATTCAAGATGGATCAAAGACTTGGAAATTAGATCAGAAACCTTGAGGCTCCTTAAAGAGGGCACAGCTCCAATACTGTAACACAAAGGAACAGATAAAAACTTTCTCAACAAGACCCCAAAGGCACAAGAAACTAAAAGGCAGATCAATACATGGGATTGCAGTAAACTGAAGAGCTTCTGTACAGCAAATAATAATATCAAAAACCTCAACTGAGAGCCAACAGAATGGGAGAAGTCTTTGCCATCTACTCCTCTAATAGAGGACTAATATCTAGACTATATAGAGAACTCAAGAAACTCAGTACTAAGAAAACAAAAAACCCAATCGAAAAATGGGCGTGAACTAAATAGACACTTCATGAAAGAAGAAATTAAAACGGCCAATAAATGCATGAAAAAATGCTCAATATCATTAGCAATCAGAGAGATGCAAATCAAAACTACCCTGAGATTTCACCTAACTCCAACTAGAATAGCAATCATTCAAATCACAAACAACAACAAACACTGGTAAAGATTTGGAGAAGTGGGAACTCTACTACATTGTTGGTGGAACTGCAAATTAGTGTAATCACTTTGGAAGACTGTATGGAGGATCCTCAGAAGAATGGGAACAAACTTACCATGTGATCCAGTGATACCACTTCTGGGTATCCACCCAAAAGAATGGAAACCAAACTACCAAACTAATACATGTCCATAGCTTCACAATTCATTATTGCCAAATTATGGAATCAGCCAAGATGTCCATCAACAAATGAATGGATTACAAAACTATGGGATATGTACACAATGGAGTTTTACTCAGCCATAAGGAAAATCGTAATTATGCCATTTATAGGGAAATAGATGGAAATGGAGAACATTATGCTAAATGAGATTAGTCAGTCTCAAAAAATAAGATATTGGATACTATCTCTAATATGCAAAAGCTAGGGAGAAAATGGGTCATAGGAGGAGCTCTAGATGAAGGAGATACAATAAATGAGCAAATAATTCGACCTAACTGAGGGGATGGGAGGGAGGAAGAGGGAAATTGTCTAATGTTCATGATATACATTAACAACCATATCAAAGTTGATCATTAAGCCAAACATGAGAAGGAGGGGAGGAGGAAAGGGGTAAAAATTGGGTAAGAGCTGATTGGGTGATGTGTGCATGTTTGCCTCTACCATCTTATACTCTATTAAGATGTATGACTATGGAGCTGGGCGTGGTGGCACACGCTTGTAATCCCAGCATTTGGGAGGCTGATACTGGAGGATCATGGTTCACGGACAGCCTCAACTACTTAGTGAGGCCCTCTGCAACTCAGTGAGACCCTGTTTCAAAATAAAGAATAAAAAATTGGGCAGGGGGTGTAGCTCGGAGGTCAAATGCCCCTGGGTTCCATCCCCAGACCCACACACACACAAAAAAAGATATTTATATCACTATTATAAAGGGACAAGTCAGTAGACCTGTCTTTAATTAGCTATAAAAATAAATATAAAGGCTATAAACCAATTTTAATAAATTCTAGCTGGACAGTTTACTTCTCAAAGTGCTCTAAACCCTGCATGTTCCTTGGTGAGAGAAAGAGAAAAGGAAGGGAGAAATTTTAAAGAGACATTTTAGCAACCTTTGTGATCATAAAGGAATATGTTTCTTCATACAGAATTTAGTTATTCAATGTCAAGTCTATCTGCCACTTATAATTATCTCTGAGGGTAGTAGGCATACAGACTCCAAACTTCTGAGAACAATAAGCTGCATTTTCCCAAACTTTTGAAAACAACGAGCAGAGGTTTCTGCCACCACGCAGCTGTTCTTCTGCCCATTTCTGACTCAACACAGTTTTCATCTCTTTGCCATGGATACTTAATGGAATGCCCAATTGCAAAAAATATTTGGTAAGACCCAACAAATATTACACTGAAATTACTCAACCTATTAATTCTCATACTTAGCAGACATGTGGTAAGTACAAACTAAGAAAGGCACCATGCTAGCTGGTATGACCACAGAGATTCAGTCCTTGTCATTCAAATGCTTAATCCAGTAGAGGGCTATTTACTACCTAAAACCTAACATGATAGGATTGTAATTTTTTTAAAAAGGGAGAAAAAAATTTGCACATCCTGATTTTTTTTGTCACACATTTTTTCTATCTTCCAAAATTTTTATTTCTGAAACTATATACAAATATAAAATTGTACTATAACATACTTATATATAAATGTAATATATAATGAATATACAAATATTGACTACATTTATAAACATACTTATATGTAATAAGATATATGTACAATTTTCAGAAGAGAACACAAAGGTTCTTTGAGGATTGAAAACTAATAAAAGTAAATATTAAGATTATTTGTTCTAATGAGAGGACCAAAGAAGGATTTAAAAATTGGAGGATAATGATGTTTCCTCCCAGAAAAGAGGTGTGCTGTATGGAGACCAGCTGTTCTCTATCTCCTCCAGGACAGATGATGAGAAAGGATTTTTAAACAGTAGCATGTGGGCTTTAGGTTATGGACGATAAAAAAAAAAATCCTGGCAGTGAGGGTTGTTAAGCACTGATTTAGGTCATCAAGGAAGACTGTGAAATGTTTTCCTCTGGAGGTTTTCAAAACTGGTATATATTTTCATCTATCTGGGCTGGTTAAGGTATTATCCCATTCAAATATAAAAGGAATAGACTAGAAAACTGTTTCAGTACTTGAATGGCTTGTGACTTATGGATTTGTATCTAAAAGCAAATGTGACCCAGCTCCCAGGGTCACATAGAGAAGAGGAAAATGTATAGAACTAGAGAATATTATACTTAGGAAGATCAGCCAGTTTTAGAAGGTCAAGGGTCATACATTTTCTCTCCTATGTAGAAGGTAGAGAGAAAATAGGAAGCATAAGAGACTTTAAATAAATGAGGAGACCTATAGACTAGTGAAAAGGAATCGGGGGAGGGAGGTAGAAATGAAATAAAGGAGGAATGAGGAAGGAAGCAGTTCAGATAATGCTATGTCTATATGTGAAGGTTTCACAACCATCTCACGAACATCTATAGCATGTATGGGGAGGGAGGAGAAGGGAGCGGAATGTGATTGAAAAGAAAATGCATCAAATGCTGCGTGCATATATGTTTGTATGACTTTTGACTTCACTATGCTATGTAATTACAATGCAATGTATAAATAAGAATCAGGAAAGGAAAAAAAGAGAAAAGAACAAAGAAAGAGAAGAAAAGAAAAACAATGTATTGAGCAAAGAGATGGCAAGAGTTTGTAGTCATTGAGTCATGGGCCTCACCTCCACCCCAGGATCTACATTTGGAAGTTCTTTCCTGGGTATTCTACTCTGAACAAATATAGCCAAGAAGAAGGGGAAGAAGAAGGGCAAACAGGTCTTATGGTTTGGTGTCTCCCCTCACCTAATGAAGGTCCAAATCTTGGCCCCTAATGTAACAATGTCCAGAGGTGCAACTTTGAGGAAGTGATTGGATCATGAGGACTCAGATCTCGTTAGTGGATCAGTGCACTTATGGAAGGTGGTGGAAACTGGCGGAGGTGGGACTGGTTGCAGGAGGGTCACTGGGGACAAGCCCTGGAAGAGGATAACTTGTCTCTGTCCCCTTCTATTCTGCTTCCCATTTGCCATGAGGTGAGGAGCTCTACTCTGCCATGATGTTTAGCCTCACAACAGGGCCATAGCTATGAGGCAAAATGACCGTGGACTGAAACCTCTAAAATTCTTAGCCAAAGTAAATCTTTCCCCCTTTAAGTGGTTTTCCTCAGGTATATTGTAACTTACTGAGGCCCTTTGCAACTCAGTGAGACCCTGTTTCAAAAATAAAAAGACTAAAAAATAGGGCTGGGTATAGCTCAGAGGTAGAATGCCCCTGGGCTCCATCCCTGGTACAAAAAAAAAAAAAAAAAAAAAGAGAGAAAAGAAAAGAAAAGAAAAGAAAAGAAACATAAAGCAGACTGTCACAAGAGGAGAGAGCTTACCTCCTCCCAAAGCTCCCAGTATAGGAATATATTTTTACCCTGGAAGGAATAAACTACAGATGTTTCTCATCTCCCCACCCCATTGCAAAAGCCCCGCTCAGATAAAGTGTAGCTGAAAGGAATGAGGCTCCTATCCTTTACCAGCTGTACTCCTAGGGCAGAAACTCTATGCAAAATAAGAAAGACTGAGAATACAGGGGACCCCAATGGCCCAGGCCTCAAAAGGGTGGAGGTTACGTTTTTGGAGGGATAGGCTGAGAGGACTGGACCCATTATATTCTACCCCAGCACCCATTCATGGAACAGGGAAGAGACCATAGGAGAGGCAGCCCACTGTCCTTGTTCCTGGGTCTTGTGCAATGGTGGGGAAGTTATGGTCAGGAGAGAAGCAGGCTATAAACAGCTCTTGGAAGAGACTCACTTTACTTGGAGCAGAGCATGGGAAATTCCAGGATTAAGGTGTGTAGGAAACAATGGAGATTTTGGTAAAGAGCAATTAAGTAGCTCCATGATACCAGTAGCAACAAGTAAAACAGCAAAACAGCCAGAAGTTGAACAGAAAAAACCATAAGAAGAGACAGCCAAGAATAACCCCCCTAGGATCCCAGTCAACTCGGGATCAGAAACACTGTGCCCATGTGCCAGGCACCTACACAGGAACAATCAGAACAGCACTTGGGGGCAGACTTCAAATCATCCTCAAACTGCACACAGATCTATCAACACATGGCAAAGCTTCAATGGTATAAGCACAATCTCTGCCTGGACAATGGTTGAACAGTAAGCTGCTCTGGCCCAGGGGCGATACCTAGGAAACCTTGCTTAAAAACAAAAATGAGGTGGGAATTGGCTAAGGGATAATTGGGTAATGTGTGCATGCATGCCTCTACCATCTTGTACTCCATTAAGATGTATGACGGCAATGCACCAATACACAAATTTTTTAAAAAGTTACAAGCAGGACGAGGTGGTACACACCATGTACTAGAGATATTGAGAGAGAAGGATCACAGGTACTTAGGCCCTCCACAAATTAGTGAGACCCTGTCTTCAAATAAAAAAATTTAAATATAGGGCTGGGGTTGTAGATTGGAGGTAGAATACCCCTGGGTTCAATCTCCAGCAACAAAAAGAAAAAATAAAATTATATGGCCTGTCTTGGTGCACACTCCTGTAATCACAGTACTTGGGAGATTAAGAAGGGAGAATTGAAAATGTGAGGCCAGCCTCAGCAACTTAGCAAGACCCTGTTTCAAAACAAAAGACAAAAGGGCTGGAAGTGTAGCTTGGAGGTAGAACACTCCTGGGTTCAATTCTCAGTATACAAAATTAAATAAATTATAAATAAGCATATACATAAAGTCACATGCATCTCTGGCAGTTTGGAAGAGTGTATACATACACAAAGTGGTTCCCTCTCAAGAACAATCAGAGAGAGGCCTTTAAAACTACTAGAATTTGAGGCAAAAATATTACCTCCTTGAATCATAACAGCAGTTCCCAAGCCCCCCCTTAATAAAGAGATAAAAAGTCTAACAGATCACAGCAACTAAACAGACTTTGACAAGAAAGCATCTTATACTGATCCAGGTACAATCCCTAGAAAACTAGGCTGAAAAACAAAAAGAGAAAACATTAGAGGCTTCCACTATATGTAATATAAGCTTTAACATATTGGTTCAACTAAAGTCACTGAACAAATCAATGATCAAATAAACAGCATTAATCCCCTAAGGGACAGAAGCAGAATTGATTCAATATATATCAGAAACATTCCATTTTCAAACTAAATTACGGGACATGCACAGCAACAGAAGACTGTTACACATATGTAGGATCAGTAGCAGGAAAAATTAACTGCCTTTGAGTAACCAAGATGTAGAAATTAACAGACAAGGACTTCATGGTATCTATTAAAAATATGTTCAGTGAACTCATGTCTAATGAATGAAAGGAAAACATGATGACAATATTTTTTCAAATAGGGAATATTAGTATAGGTAAAAATTCTAAAAACATAAATGGAAATTCTTTTTTTTTTTTTGGTGGTGGTACTGGGGTTCCTAGAAGCCCTTCTACTTCCGGGCTACACCCCCAGACTTATTTTATACTTTTTATTTTTGGAAACAGGGTCTCTTAAGCCAGCATGGCTGGCTTCAAACCTTCCGATCCTCCTGTCTCTGCCTCCCAGGCGCGGGGATTACAAGCGCGTGCCACCACGCCCGGCATTAAATGGAAATTCTGATGTTGAAAATTCTGATGTTTGGGCGGGGCGTGGTGGTGCATGCTTGTAATCCCCGCGCTTGGGAGGTAGAGACAGGAGGATCGCGCAGGTTTGAAGCCAGCTGCGCTGGCTTAGGAGACCCTGTTTCCAAAAATAAAATAGGTCTGGGAGTGTAGCCCGGATATAGACGGGCTTCCGGGAACCCCAGTACCACCAAAAAAAAAAAAAAAAAAAAAAAAAAAAAAAAATTCTGATGTTTGCTATAACAAAAATGGAGAATCTATGAGAAAGTCTCAGAATGATCTGGGAGAGAAAAATTAGCATATTTGAGGTAAAAATAGACCAATAAAGAGGGTATTCCATCTGAAGAACACAGAGAAAGAATGAAAAAAAAAAAACAGTAGCTCAGAGAAATGTGGGCTATCATTATCAGTACATATGTATGAGAAAAGAGAGAGAGGCAGAAAAAGTATTTGAGAAAATACATTAACCTACATACACAAGAAACTTGGCCAAATCTGAGTAGGATAAATATAAAAAAGTCAATATCCAGACATATCAAAAAGTATAAATTAGACTAAAGACTTTGTAATTACTAGAAGAGGGCTTAGGACCAATGCACCAATGTATAGGCACTGATAAAGAAACTTTTCAATAAGATCCCCAATGCTCAGGAAATTAAAACAAGAATTAATAAATGGGATGGCATTAAATTAAAAAGCATATTTGCAGTAAAGGAAACCAAGAGTCAAAAGAGAGAGAGCCTACAGAATGGGAGATCTTTGCTAACTATTCTTCTGATTGTTAGAGGACTAATATCTAGAATACATAAAGAACTTAAAAAACTTAACATTAAAAAAAGACCCAGTCAAGAGCTGGGTGTGGTGACACATACTTGTAATCCCAGTCCTTGGGAGGCTAGACAGGAGTTGCAGGTTCATGACCAGCCTCAGCTACTTAATGAGGCCCTCTGCACCTTAGTGAGAACCTGTTTCAAAATAAAGAATAAAACTAGGGCTGGGGGTGTAGCTCAGAGTTAGAATGCCCCTGAATTCCATTCCAGTACTGCAAAAAAGAAAAAAAAAGAAAAGAAAAAAGAAAGAATAAAAAATGGGGCTGGGGGTGTAGCTTGGAGGTAGAATGCCCCTGGGTTTAATCCCCTGTATTGCAAAAAAAAAAAAAAAAATAGGGCTGGGGGTGGGGGTATAACTTGGAGGTAGAATGCCCCTGGGTTCAATCCCCTGTACTTAAAAAAAAATAAAAAAAGACCCAGTCAAAAATGCAACTGAATAAAAACTTCCAAAATGTTCCACATCATTAACAACCAGGGAAATGGAAATCAAAACTACATTGAGATTCCATATAGCTCCAGTTAGAATGGCAATCATCAATAATACAAACAAAAATAATAAATTCTGGTGAGTATGTGGGGAAATAGGAACCCTCATACACTAGTGATGGCATTGCAAATGAGTATAGCCACTATGGAGATAACCGTGGGAGTTCCTTAGAAAACTGGGAATGGACCACCATTTCCAGTATAGCACTCCTGGGTATCTTTCCAAAGGAATTGAAGTCAAAATATTATAGTATAGTATGCATATCCATGTTTCTAACAGGACAATTTACAATAGCCAAATTATAAGACCAGTCTAGGTGTCTGTAAACAGATGATTGATTATATTACAAATATGTGGTATATACATATACTGAAATTTTACTCAGCTGTAATAAAGAAAAAAATTTTTTGTCATTTTTGGGAAAAAATATAACTAGAGAATTTTATGCCAAGTGAGAATAGCCAGGCTCAGAAAGCGAACAGTTAGATCTTTTCCCTCATATGTGGATGCTAGAGAGAAATTGAGTAACAGAAGAGACTTCAAATAAAGGAGGAGAGACTCTAGTGGAGTAATGGAGAGGGTTTGGGGGAGGAGACTTGATGAAAGCAACAACTCAAATACTTCTGCGTACATATATGAAATCATCAATACCAATCTCATTCTCATCAATCTCAATAACGTGTATGGGGGAGGGGAAGGAGCGAGGTAGGATCTGGAGGAAAACACACCAAGGGCTGTGTGCATGTATGTCCCTATCACTTTGAACTTTGTTATGATCTATAATTAAATTGCATATTTTAAAATGTTGAAATCCAAAAATAAATAAATAACCTTGAAAAGAGTAACAGAGAAATAACTCATCAAGTACAAGGCAATTCCAGTGGGTCAGGTAACTAACTCTTCATCAGAGCCATGGAAAGTCATAAGGCAGAAGGGTAATATATTCAAAATGCAAGTGTGCAAGGTGGGGGACTTGAATTTGTGAGCACTTTCCCCCAATGATTTTATTCTCTATTCTTATTTTAATTTTATTCTGTGTAATTTCCTCATTATTATTTATATTGTTATCTCCTGCCAGTTTCAAATTTGGAGGGGGAAATATTTAACTGTCCAATGAGTAGAAGTTCATCAGACTTTTCAAAGAGTTCTGGCCTTACCATCTCCTCTAGGTTTAAGCATGTATCACTGATTGAAATAAATAAGATAAACATTTTTGAAAGATTTTAACCTTACTATTAGTTTGTGAAGACCTAGGTGTCTGTCTGTCATGAACATCTGTTCATGAACATCTGTTATTTTTGCTTGCTTCGCATCTATTCCTTTTTATAATGATATATCCTGGTGATATTTTAGAGAACTATGCCTCCCTTCTTCTCAGCCCATGTGGTTTATCTAGGGTTGATCTAAATTTCTGGCTCCATGTGTGAGCATATAACAGAAATGAGCTTTATCAGAGATTTCCATTCCTCTGGCCATACTGATAAGTTGTGAGATGAATACACAACTCAAGCCATACTGATGAGACTTGATTTGTGGACTTTGGCTGGGATAATTGGGAAGAAGGAAATGTCATTTCATGGTAACATGTAAGCTTGAGGATGTCATGGGACATCATGAGGAGACAACATCCCTGGGATGTTGGATGATACAGGAAAAATAGAACTGAAAAGTTGAGAGGGAGAAACTATCCTTGTACCACTATTTGAGTCCATAAATACTATTGTGTCTGAAGCCACTTCCACTTCTAATTACATGAACAATACACTAGCCTCCCTTGTCTGTGGAGGATGCATTTGAAGACCTCCAGCAGACATCTAAGACTATGGATAGTGTGGAACCCTATATATCCTATATTTTTTTCTTTATGTCCTGAAGTGTCACTACACAGTTCCAGAATTTATCTGTCCTTCCATGTTTTATGTCCTGGGGCCTTCTTTGAACACTACTCTTGTCTTTTGGGGCCACTGCAGCTTAAGTAAATAAGAGTTCCCTGAACATAAGCATTGCAATATGTTAATAGTTGATCTGATAACTACCCCAGGCAGTTACTAAGTGAATAATGAATTGGTAGCACATACAGCACGGATTTGTTGGATAAAGGGATGATTCATGTCCCTCAATAGAACAGAGCTGTTTGGAGAGGTTTTATCATACTCCTCAGAATGGAGTGGAATTTAAATCTAATGAATTGCTTATTTCTGATATTTGCCACTTATATTTTACAGTAATTGAAATTATAGAAAATGAAGTTGCTGATAAGGGAGAACTATTGTGTATCCACTTCACATGTCAGGTTTGAGTTGGGTGTCTACTAATCACAGCTGGAGTAATCATTCATGATGCCATGCTTCTAGACTTTTCATGTACCTAGGTGAGTCTGTGCTCATTTTAAAATGAAAGAAAGTACACCTTATGCAAGAAAGAAAACAAACATAGCTGCACGGAAACTCAAAAATAACTTGTGACGATATCTTAGACAAGCTTTCTCTCCTTGTGTGGATTTCTTTTTTAAATGCTGGAGGAACTTTAATAATGAATTCAGGAAACTGAGACCAATTTGATCTTCCAGTAGCTCTTGGGTTGGTGATGTTCATCTGACTATGAACACATTGATCATTAGTGTGCCTATTTCTCGTTAACCATGCTGGCCTAGAGAGGTGGCAGAGGTTAGGGACGAGGGCAGGGTGGGAAGAGGTGATTAGCAAGAAAGCCCTGAACATGAACTCCAGGCCTTGTTGAGCTATGTAGGACATACTAAAAGATACAAGGAGGTTACATTTAAAAATAGCATAATGAAATTAGTACACTGCAGTCTGCCCTGAGGAGCAGACATGACCTGACTTGATGAAGCTTCACATACAGAATGGATTTTATTTTTAGGGCATTCTATCTGGGATAACAATGGCTGTGCTGATAGGAAGGTGGTGGGTATAGTTTGTCTTAGTGGCTGGCACTTATGCTTGAAAAGAACAAAATAGCATATTTAAACTGTCAAGCCCTAATTGTTTCATTAGATGGTGGTAGTCTTTGACAAAAGGCGCCGGCTAACTGCTGAAAGCAAGAATGATGAGCAGTAATTCTGGCAGGGCACTGGGGCGCTGCACTCCTTACCTCTCCTCCTTTGTTTCGTCCCAGTTCATCTCTGTTACAAGGGGAAGTCTCATTTTCTAATGTAATGACTGCTATTAAAATCAGTTAAAAGCCTTTCATGAGCTCTGTGGTATACCTTCTACATATTTTTAGATATGAATGAACTACAAGGCAAGTTCTAGCATTTGTATTCATCCATTGGGTCCCCAGCATTCAGTTTGATATCAATTCTACTAATGAAGGGTATTTATTTAGAACTTTCGACCCAGCAGGATACTAAAGTGATTTACACATTTTATACATTATGAGTGCAGTGTTTGCCTCCTTACTTTTGACACGACTATCACACCACCACCATGTACCTCTCTTATATGGAAAATGGAGCCCTCCCATCCCACACTATAAAGGAGGACGTTTTGCTAAGCAGAAGGCAAGAATCAGCTAACTATCTCGACAAGGCACCGTAGAGAAAGCCCCGGGCTATGCATTTATGGTAAATAAGCAGTTTCCACATATTAATTTTATAAAGCCTTTCTGCTCTTCCCTGTACTGCTGACATCTGAGAAGTATCAGGGGAGAATCTGAGTGGGGGTGGTGAGGAAGAGGGGGTTCTGATTTATTCCTCGCCACTCAGTGGAATAAAGACCCACAGCGTGTTTTCCATTTACACACATTTGAGAATTTAGAGGCTGCTTAGAATGAGCGGGTGGTTATATTTCATCAAGAGACATCATAAAAGCTTTCTCCAGTTTGAAACACACAAAAACATCAGATCCCATCGATAGCTATTTTTCTCTCAGGTACGAGGAACCAAATGTGATTAATGCCTTTTTCAAGGGCCCAACTCTGCTTTTCCCCATCCAGAGAGACTCATGGAGGCATCCTCCCGACAGCCCAGGCCCCTGCTCTTGGAGGGAGGAAGGGAGACTCTTCCGCTGGGTGGGCCACGTGCACCTCTGCTTTGGTGGTTGCTCGTCTAAGTTCAAGGAGTTGATTTATCTTGGATTCAGGTTTTAAAATTAGCCTTGTTTAAAATCGTCTTTTTCCAAGGGCAGCTTTGCTTTTAGCCAAGCCTCCCATTACGCACTGTATATAAATTTCAGCTGAGCTCTTTTCCAGATTCAAGAGTCTGAAATGTTGAGGCTGAAGTTTATCATCATCCAGGCTGAGCAGGAGCAAACCTGTCCTTGTTAGGCATTAGTTTTGAGTCCAAATGTGCTATCTGGCTTATTGGTTCTTTTTTGATATGAAAGTAATGATTTCGTTGGAGAGGCACTCATCATTTAAAGCAAACCCATCCTAACTTAAATGTGGATAGATGATGGAGTCTTACAATTTGGAATGCTTCATTAAGGAGAAGAAACCAGATGTAAAAAGACAACAAAGAAAGTGTATTGAGGAGGAGAGAGATGTCCTGAGCTTACTTAACTCTGAAGTGGAAGGACTGGAAGGACAGCACTTGCAGCCTTTCTGCCTGTCTTGGTGAAGAAGTACTACAAGAGTCCAAGGAAGATGAAAGAAGCAAGAAGGTATAACGTGCATGCAGCATGTTCCCAGGCTCAGAGAACACGCAGCAACAACTGACCATCCCAGGCAGAAGGAGGGTGGCCATTAGGGTGTGGCAAAACACTCTCCCAGCACAATTTGTCTCTACCAGTGTGGACAGGACTTCAGCTGCTGCCTTGGATGTGTGCTGACACAGTGCTTCCTGTACTCCTGTGACTCACTAATATTCTGTAGGCTTAGCTGCCACCAGCATTTTCCAGCGAGGAGAGATGATCAAAGGCTGAAGTCGGGACCCTGGCCAATGCGGACCACTGAGGAGGGGACAAGATAGTCTCACCTTCAAGTGTTTATTAGATATGACACAGATATTTCAGTGGTTTCATTTGCTATCGGTTTCTCCAGGTAACAAGACCAACCAACAAAAACCTCTTGGAGTTGTCGCAACTCACCATTTCTATAGTTTTCCAACAATATGTCAAGAGATGAGTGGAGAAGGGATTTATTTAATGATTAAAAGGCATTTTTAGCTCTGAGAGAAAAATCTTCCAGAAATTGAATATTGCATATATCACCATTTGTTTTTTCCTAAATGCAAAAATAATAGCCAGGAAACGTAGAAATTATAATTAGTAACCTGGATATGGAGATTGAAGCAAATTACCTATTCTAAGATGAGGTTAAAATATATAAAAGTAATTTCTTCTAGGTCTACATAGGACTGTACTATTGATCAAAGTTACACTTTGTAGGTTAATAAGTGCCCTTAAAGTTTTCATCTCCGTGTTTTTTTACTCTGAAATATTAGTATTCACATTGTTTTCATGAATTGTTGTTATGTACATGAATTCATCAAACATTAAGTATTCATTTTGAATGGAAGTTTCTCTAAGTTTAAGGAGTTATCATCAAGCCATTAACAATAACTCACATTTCCAGAAGATTGACAAATTGTAATTTGGCTATAAATTGAATCGGAAATTTTCTACCACCAACCCTTTTGACAGGCTTCATGAAACTATCTGAGAATATGTATAGAATTACAGAATGACAGGACTGGACATGAATTTAAGAGCACATAACCCAGTAGAGGGGAAGACAGGCCTTGCAAGGTTAAGTAGGCAGCTAGTTGGAGACAAAGCTTTTTCTTATCCATTTGTAAGGAGAGACTTTGAAGGTCCATCTAGGAGTGTCAGCTATAAAAGGTAAAAATGATCTTAGGACTCTTTTGCCATTTCTGTGACCTTTTTCTTTTTAATAACCCTTCAGAGTTTCTTTAGGAAAAACTATGGTCAATCTTAGCAACCAAAGCCTTGTGCTA
This sequence comes from Muscardinus avellanarius, assembly GCF_963383645.1. Taxonomy (NCBI): domain Eukaryota; kingdom Metazoa; phylum Chordata; class Mammalia; order Rodentia; family Gliridae; genus Muscardinus; species Muscardinus avellanarius. Next base: position 93,041,821 of record NC_137786.1, on the reverse strand, counting down.
ATTTTTTAATGTCATCCTTTACAAATACTATTTTTTAAAAAGCTTGAAATTCTGCCTCAGGTGAGAGCAGAATAGTGTAAGAAAGATTTCACTAAGAGAATCTCCCTACATTTGCCAGAGCTATAATTATTCCCAAGAAACATGAGCAGGAGAGGACCTCTACGGAGTCCTTCAACTTAGATTTCTCAGAGTCCATGTTAAGCTCAAGGGGAAATGCCAATTGCCAAAATGCATTACTACGGCTCACTTATATAACATTCTTCCCCTCATTCCCAAGTCAGCATCCATTGGGTCTCCTTCTCTTGTTTTTATTTATCTAGGATGTCCATCTTTAATTCTCGTGGATGGCTCATAAGAGCTAAAGTAATTTGGCCAGGAATAGAAGATACACTATGCTCTTAAGGAATTCTCTGCTTATTGGTTTTGGTACATATTTTAGATTTTAATAATTGGGGTATTATAAAATGGCTTTGCCAGTAACTGCTAAGACTCAAACAATTGGGAATAAGAATAATCTAAAAATATTGAAATTTTCTTATGCTTCAATGCACTTATGTAAAAGAATAGTATATGTAAAATATTAATGCTTCAAACTCCTACTAAGTCAGCCTATAGTCAGATGCCTGAGACCATAGAAAAAATAAAGTCCAGCATATCTACTGCACAGTACTGGTAAATTCTACAAGTACTAGGAGAAGGATACATTTAAAAATATGACTTAATTGATCATGACCTATTAATGAATTGATTATTGACACAGAAAAAAGATAATAATTCTAGAGGGACAGGATATTGCTCATAAAAGAAGGACATTCTCATTTTGTGCTGGGGGTGGGAGATACTGAATGCTACTGAGGAGCAAGATTTTGAATGAGAATTTAAAGGCAAGAGTCATTTTCCTGCTATGACTCCCAGCTCTCGTTCCCCAATTCTGCTCTTCAGGTGCACATCCCATTGTGTGCCAGATATGAATAATAATAAGACATCTTTCTGTCACCTCACCTGTAATATCTAAGTAATATTTTACTTTGAGCTCTGTTCTCTAACTCCCTTGGCTTTGATAAAGGTCTTCTCCAGGTTACCCAAGTTTGAAATCCTGGAGTTACCTTTGATTCATATTTCTGATTTATTAAGAAAACCTGGATATTTTTCTTAGAATTGATTTGTTGTTCTTTATATATCTTGTAGTGATGTTGTTATTGTTATTTGAAGTAACCTGTAGGCAACCCTTTATTATACCAGGATCCGTTATTTTTTTGTCCACCTCTTTCTCTGGGTTTTATTAAGGTGCAGTTCAAAGCATTTTTTTCCATACAATTTTGCTGAATTTTGCCAAATGCATGCTCTTGCTCTTCTCTTCTAATCCACAATAATAGTTAATTTCTACCCAAAAGCCAAGTAAATTATTACCTGCCTTATGCTGGTTGATGTTATTTGCACATGCTATAATCTTCCCTCCAAAACATAAGCTTCTGGGATGCAGAGACTGCGTCTTGTGTTTGTACTAAATTTCCTACAGAACTTAGATGGTGTTGGGTAAGTAATAGGTATGCTAAAATAGTATGTTAATTGGTTTCATATTTACTGAGATTTAGCAAAAACTTAATTTGGTTTTCCCATGGAAACGAACTTCATGTCTAGTTTCAGAAAACTTGGGGTGGACCACACATGTGAAGATAATTGTATGTTTAATTTTGTGTATTCTTGTTTTTATCTTGAAGTCATTTGGCATTTTAGCCTCTCCAAATGAGGGTATTAAAGTCATGGGGGATTACATATTGAGGGGCCACAAACTGACGTTAGTTGATAAGATTCCTGACAGTCGAATGAAAATTGGAAAACAGTGGAAATGCAGATGTTTGAAAATTCTCTCATGCTCCATGCTGTCTTGAGGTTATCATCTATAACTGCTATGTATATTAACGCAAAAAGCTTTATCAGCACTTTAGGAAGAAATTCAGCTTGGTGGTATAGATATAATCCCCAAAGAGAAGATGAGCAATGATGCATCTGATTCACAATAAATCTTTGTGAGTCTTTGAATTTTAGCAATAGCTGTATTTATTTTTATTGTATCTTTTTATGAGGAGCCTTTGGAAAAGCTTATGTTCCATGATCTGATGTTTATGGTCAGTCCAATCTTTCTTTGAAGATGAGCTACACCCATAAAATAGGCCATGACTCATCCGGATGCTTATGACTACATGATGCTCATTTGTAAGGTTCAAGTCTTTACAGCCTTATGGACACACCTCTTCTTGACAAGCTCGAGGTGCCCGGACTTGGTTGGGATGTTAAGTATGTGTCACTACAGGCTCAGGAATGAACATGCTCTTCCATTATCCATGCTGACCTCAGTGTCTCTGCTATATAAACTCGTCTGGCTGCTCTGAATATTAATCATGTTCACTTTAAACTTGGAAGTCTTTTAAAAAGAAGCTTTCCACTCCTCAACAATAACAAACAATTTAACATTGTGTTTAGCAACTTGTCAGCTACTCCATCTCTGTCAAAGGCATCTCTTTCGTGATTATATCTCAATCAGGGCCAGTTTGCAGTTTGCATTGTAGAGAAGTGAGGTGTTCATAAAACATTTTAATAGCATTTCTGAATATGAAGGGAAAAAAAGGAGAGGGGAGGCAAAAAAGAGTGAAGAAAAAATGGAGAAAAATAATCATAGTTAACATTTCTTGAGCTCTGTTTTCCATGCTTCTAAGAGCTTCATATGGATTGACTCATATTGTTATAAAAACTCCATATGATAGATCTATTAGTATCTTCATTTTTTTCTGGTGAAAATTTCAGGTAAAACAATAAGTACTAATTTAAAAGTTGATTCTATAAAGTCTGATACTAAAGCCCAACTTTTATTTTATTTTTATTTATTTATTTATTTATTTGGTGGTACTGGGGTTCCTGGAAGCCCTTCTACCTCCGGGCTACACTCCCAGACCTATTTTTTTTAATATTTTTATTTGGAAACAGGGTCTCTTAAGCCAGCGCGGCTGGCTTCGAACCTGCCCGATCCTCCTGTCTCCGCCTCCCAAGCGCGGGGATTACAAGCGTGCGCCACCACGCCCGGCTAAAGCCCAACTTTTAAACCTCTGTGGGATTATTTTCTCTATATATAAAACAATTGCAGACCGCTCTTGGAAAAGAGAGATTTATTTTTAAATATAGTCATAACAAAATAACTTGGAGTTTGACTCTTCCATTTAAACTTGGTCCTACAAGATTCCTAAACAATCTATTAATCTTTAAAATATTTCCCCAATCATTTGATCCTGAATCCATGAAATGGAGTTATTTGTTTGGTTGATGGTGAGTGGAATCATATGACAAGAGTTTTCATTAAATGGAGAAACCATGAATGCTACTTTAAATCTTGAAATGGTTAAGAAACATGTGTCTTCCTGGGATTCAGTTGGCTTCTTTTCACTAGGTTTTATTCTTGATCACTTTCCTAATTTTATTTTAGTTTCATGCAGATGTGCCCCAGACTTTGTAAATGTCAAAGCATTAGCCAGCAAATATTAATCGACTAAATGTTCATTTCCCCTCCTAATGTACATGTCTGGAGAGTCATGTCTTGTAGGTGCTTTACTAAGGATTGATTGGTAGGATTAGTCATTGAGCTGAAAGTAAAGAGTATAGCATGAATATGAAGTGTATAATGTTTTATCTACAGATCATTGAGAAAGCAGTCTGGTAGTCAATATCCATGCATGCTTAGCAAGGTAAAATTAGAAGTCTAAAATATTTCATTATTTTGTATGAAATTATTCCCAGATATCACTAGTTGAGTACTATGTCAAGTATAATATAAATTTATTGTTTTGCTGCATAGCATTCAGGATTTTTTTTGTGTGTGTGGGTTTGGGGATGAAACCCAGGGGCATTTGACCTCCAAGCTATACCCTATGCCCTATTTTTTATTATTTTTTTTGAAACAGGGTCTCACTAAGTTGCAGAGGGCCTCACTAAGTATCTGAGGTTGTCTGTGAACCGCGATCCTCCGGGCTCAGCCTCCTGAATGCTAGGATTACAAGCGTGCACCACCATGCCCAGCTAGCATTCAGGGTTTACATTGTAGAACTTCTTCTCTCTCAGTCTTAGCTCACACGGTCCTGGTAGATTTGCATGAATTCCTACTTCTAGGGATAGAACATATAGCTAAAGCCAAAGCCAATCAATGCATCACATTTCTTTCATACTTGTTATTAATTTGAATGTGAGCTAAATCAATTCATTAGTGTTTTGAGCATCACTGAGATTCATGGGCATGTAAAAATGAAAGCTTCTGATAGTAAGTTTGAAACCATGAGAGCACTGAAAATATCAAGTTGAGAAATGATGAAGAAAATAAAAACCCAAGTCAAAAACTCCTGGGGAGAACTAGGGAGGATCTGGATCAATTGTTGCTTGAATACAAAATACCTCTGTGTCATTCAGATATGTGATCCAGTAGACTTCAAAGTTCTAAAGCAAAATTAGGGTTTCTAGTAACTTGAAATTCAAAGATTATTAAATATAAATAGCAAAAAGAACTGGAAAAGGAAACAAAGTGATAAACTTCTTAAGAAAATTTTAATTTCATTATCATGATATCAATCAAGAATACAAACAATAATCTGGGGATGGTAGTGAATACTGATCATCTCACCACTTGAGAGGTTGAGTTAGGAGGCTTTCAGGTTGGATGTCTGCTTTGACAACTTAGTGAGACCCTATTTAAAAATAAAACAAAATAGGGCTGGGAATGTAGCTCAGAGGTAGAATGCCTCTAGATTCAATCCCCAGTACCACACATGCAGTGTAAATAATGATACGTGCTGGCAAGAATGTAAGGAAGTAGAAACTCTTGTACACTATTGGTGGAACAATCTCTATGGAAATCAGTATGGAGGTTTTTCAAAAGACTAGGAATGGAACCAACATACGACCCAGATATACTGTTCCTCAGTATCTTTGCAAAAAATTAAAAGTTAGAACATTATAATGATACATGCATACTTATGTTTATAGCAACATAATTCATAATAGCCAAATTATAGAACCAACCTGAGTGTCCATGAACAGATGAATGGACAAAGAAAATGTGGTATATACACTCAATGGAATTTTACTCAACCATAAAGAAGAACAAAATTATGTTATTGAAGAAAATTAGACAGAGCTAGGGAATATTACACTAAGTGAGATCAGCCAGTCTCAGAAAGTCAAGGGTCATATGTTTCTTTTCATATATGGAAAGTTAAAGAAATTGAGTGATGTGTATATATATGCCTCTACCACCTTGTACTCCATTAAGAAGTATGACTACAATACACCAATAAAAATTTTTAAAAAAAGAAAACAAAAGGAACTTCAGCCAAATGAAGAGAGAGAGAGTAGAATAGTGGTAGGGGATTGGAGGATTGAGGAAAGAAACAGTTCAAATAATGGTACCTCGTTTTACAGAGGTGTCGCTACCAATTTCACATGTAATGAGAGGGAGGAAAGGGGAGTGGGTGGCATACATAAGAAAAAACACCAAGTGATGTGTATTGTGTGTGTGTGTGTGTGTGTGTGTGTGACTGTATCAATTTGAATCTCATTATGATGTATAATTACAGTGTACCAATAAAAGTATAAATAAACGAAACATCATTTTTCTGTTTTTGCTCTTTCTTTCTTTCTTTCTTTCTTTCTTTCTTTCTCTCTCTCTCTCTCTCTCTCTTTCTTTTTTTTCTTTCTTCCTTCCTTTCTTTTTTTCTTTCTTTCTATATACAGACACTATCTGTCCTTGCTGAAACCGCCCAGATTACCTCCGTGTCCTTGACAGCACCTGTGAAGTGGCGGTCCTGGAGGCCATATTGGTTCTGTGTGATGCTGACCTCCTGCCACTACTTTTGGTGACCTGGCCAAGGTTAAGTCAATCTAGAGGTTGAGCTGAGTCAAATGCTTTATCTTGCTTCAAAATTTGAACTAAGACACAGAAATACAGCCAGAGAACGATGAACACTTGAACTTCAGGTCCTGCTGAGTCTGGTGGAAGTTTTAAGCTTTTATACCAAAATTAACCCACGGAAACTGTCAACATAGTAATTTAGGCCTGCAGGTATCATATGTTTTTATAGTCCCTTGAATGATTTCTGATCATATATTTAAATTTCTCACAGTTTAATTATTGATTAAGAAGACTGTAGCTATGATCTGGTCTTTCGATAGATTTGTTCCTGCTTTCATTCATTCATTCATTCATTCATTCGCTCATTGACTTGTATATGCATTCAACAAATAATCACTGAACTACAACTCTATGTCAGCACTGTTCTAGTTCTGCAGATACACTGGTAAATAAGATAAAGTTCCCATTTCTGTCACATAGCTCATGATTTGAAAGAATAAACTGATAAAAAGGAAAAAGGATCTGAGCATGGTGGTGCATACTTGTAGTCCTAGTATTGGGAGGCTGATAGGAGGAGCACAGGTTTGAGGCTGGCTTCAGAAATTTAGCAAAACTCTCAGCAACCTAAAGAGACCTTGTTTTAAAAAATGTAGTTTGGAGATAAAATGTTCCTGAGTTCAATCGTTCAGTCCCCTGTAATACACACACATACACACACACACACATGCACACACGCGCACACACCACATAAATAAATATAAGTAAATAAATAAAAAAGAAAGGAAAGGAATACATAAAGAAATATATGGAGAGAGAAAAAGAAACAGAAAAAATTAGAAGTGAGAGTGATGGTGTTCTCATTGGCCACCAAGGTTTATGTTTCTGAGTGGACATTTTACATTTGACAATTGGAGGTAGTGATGGAATAGGCTACTGTAACATCTGGAGAAAGAGGCCCAAGGACAGAGAGCAGAAAACGTCAAGACAGGAACAAAGCTGGTTCTGGGGATCAGTAAGATCAGAGCACAGAAAGCCAATAAGAGCCTGGCAGAACTTGAAACTGGAACATTCTGTAGGCAGGAGAAATTGTTTGGCCTCGACGGTCATGCTAAGGACAGTTTGTAAAGGCTACTTAGAATTGCTTTTGTTTTCCAATAGAAATATTTTAAAATTTTTGGATATTCACAGTAGGCTTCTGTTTCTTAAAAACAACCATATAGAAGAATTGTAAAACATTTTTCATAAAAAATGTATGTCTATTATGTAGATTCATATATATAACACAGTGTTATTGTTGAAAATTGTTTTAAAAGTTTATATTTGTAATAATTACTATAAAGACAAACTAAGGAGAAAATACCTTAACAGATAAAAATATAAATTTGGCTAAAAAGTATAGATGTATATTCAACTTCAATTTTAGTTTTGTATTTTGCATTGCTTTCATGATATTGAAAAAATATTGATTCATACCAATATGAAGCAAATGGTAAACAGTTCTTCTTTGTCTTTTTTTTTTTTGGTACTGGAGATTGAACCCAGGGTATTTTACCTCTGAGTGAGACACACACCTATCCCTATTTTTTATTCTTTATTTTGAAACAGGATCTCACTAAGTTGTGGAGGACCTCACTAAGTAGCTGAGGCTGTCTCAGCCTCCCAAATACTGGGATTAAACGTTTGTTCCACCCTGCCAGACTTAAACAGTTACTTTTGAAACATCAAGATTTTCTTCAAAAAAACTAACCTAAAAGTTTGAAAGTTGAGGAATAGTTAATTTTCTTTAAAAATTAAGATTATGAACCAGGGATGGTGGCACTTGGAATCCTAGTATTGGGAGGCTGAGACAGGAGGATAGCAGGTTCACTGCCAGCCTCAGCTACTTAGTGAGGCCCTCTCAAACTTAGTGAGACTCTGTTTCAAAAATAAAGAATAAAAATAGGGCTGGGGGTGTAACTCAGAGGTAGAATGCCCCTAGGTTCAATCCTTAGTACCACAAAAAAAGAAAACAAGAAAAGTTAAGATTATGAATATCCAATATGTTTGTATTTTTCCTCATGAATATAAAAGGAAGGTAATAATCTTATAAAACATAAAACATTAAACTAATGATTATTGTATCACATGATATGTTTTAGGCTTACTTGTTATTGTATAGCTGACTATTACACTGTAAATAGAATCTATACCCAGTGCAACTGGCTGAGTCTGGATTGTCATTAATAGTGCAGATCAGGCTCACACTAAAGTATGTACTTTCTCACATCATTTTTCACAACATGTATATAGGTAGAAACAAATTTATTGAAAGACTAGATAGTAGCTACAACCTTTTTTTCTTTTTGGCAGTACTAAGGTTGAAACTCAGATGCATGCTACCTCTGAGGATACCCCTAGTTCTATCTTTTATTCTTTATTTTGAGACAGCATCTCACTAAGTTGCAGAAGGCCTCACTAAGTAGCTGAGGCTGTTAACAAACTCAGATCTTCTTGTCTCAGACTCCTAAGTACTGGGATTACAAGTGTGCACTACCACCCCTGGTTTAGCTACAAACTTCGTTATCCATAATCCAACTTCAAGAAGTTCAAGTGTTTGATCAGAGATCATCAAGAGGACTATGCAAACATATTTGAAATGACATGTAAAAGTATTATTGATAGTTTGAAAGTTTCAAATAGGCTGATTTTGTCATAGAACATTATTTAATTGTTCTTTTTGTTTGAATATATTTTTAAAAATAGTTTAATTTTTTTTAAATTAGGTTTTTTAACTTAAAGTTTGCAAGACCCAAAGCTTCTCTGAGGAATTTCAATAATACCTGAGTAATTTATTGCAAATGATTGAGTTCACCCACAACATTGCAGATTATGAAAGTAAAGCCCAGTTAGGAACTTGGGTAGATCTAGGAAGTTCTAAGACTAGTTCACAAGTTTGTTTTTCTTATGGTTTTCTGGTGTTTTTCAATTTCCACATTGTTTATTTTTTCTTGGGATAAAATAATGAAAATATGTTCCAAAAATTTTGACCTTATAGCTATTGACTTTTTTAGGCCTTCCAATATAGTTTATGAAACACATTGTAATATCTTTATATTTGTTTCTATGGCATACATAAAAAGCTGTTAAAACATAGAAGGACATTCTAATTATGAGAAGTAGCTTTATATTAAAATACATATAAGAAAAAAGAAAAGCCCCCAATCTCTCTTCTACCCACGTGGACACCAGTTTCTGAACAGAGACGTGTTTGTCTGTCTTACTCTGCTAGCATGTGATTTCCATGGAGTAAAGACTCTGCCTTATTTACTTTGAATAACTGGCTTCTAAGCAGCATGTGGTATGTAATAGGCATTCAATAAGTGTTTTCTGTCTTTTTGGCACTGTGGACAGAGGCAGAGAAAGCAGCTCAATATTTAATTCCTAGTGACCTTAGCTTAGATATATAAATAAAAAGTTATACGGTTCAGCTTTATTGAAGGTTGCTTTTAGTGTACATTCCTATATTGTCATTTAATGTGTAGTTTCAGATCTTCAAGCTCTCAATTCATTTTCGATCCAGTTTTAAAGCGTGAGAGGGAACTCTAATCCCCAAGGCCTCTATAAAGTTTTCCAAGTTTTCTAATTCAGGTGTGATGGAACCGCACTGTGGATGGCTGATCCCAATTTTCATAAGATCTCTGTTTCGTTGAAGAAAATTATTGTGAAACTCCACCCTGGGTGGCTGACCTCCTAGATGTGGAGGCACAGGGAACTCTAGATCCTTTCTGTGCACTGTGATTGGTATGCATTTGTAGGTGTGCTAATTCTGGCCCATTTTCAATGGAGGCTATGGATAACTGAGTTTCATTTATGCAATGACTGACAACAAATGTGTGTCTTTGCATGACTTGGAATTTGGATGTGTATATAGTAAAAACTAAAGCTGAGAAAAATTGGGGAATCAAAGCCATGTTCATAGTTAAGTGTATCTAGTTACTATCCCAGCTTGTGTCCTTGTCAGAACCTTTTTTTTTTTAAACAAGAACCTGTCTTAAGAACTTCCTTTTGTTTGGCATTATGGACGTCACTGATTTAGCATGCAATTCACTTTGTCTCTGAGATTATCTCCTTTCTTTCTTCCTTATTCCTGAGCTGCCACTCCTCATCCCAACAGTGGTTCTTTGTGTATCCACGCCAATGCCTTACTGCTGCGCTCATGGGTTGGATTATTGCCAAGGGTGAAACTCAGGAAACTTTATGGAAATGCTGATGCTGGTACAACTCCAAATGGAAAGACATATTAAGAATACTGCCTTATAAATGTAGGAGCTGTTTGGTCTCATAATCACAGAGATAAAGTTTTCCTCTATTACCTCCTTCAGCAGAGTGGCCACCATTACTCTAGGAAATGATACTGTTAGAATTGTGGGAAGACCCTGGGAATAAGGATCATTAATATTTACGTTTCATTGCTTTTTAGAAAAAGACCATCGGTAGATTTATATTCTCCAAAATGATGAGTTGAAGCTGGGTGTGGTGGTTCATGCCTGTAATCCAATACTTGGGAGGCTGAGGCAGGAGGATCGCAGGTTGCAGGCCAACTTTAGCAACTTAACAAGACTCTCAGCATCCTAGTGAGATCCTGTTTCAAAACAAAATATAAGAAAATAGGCTGAGGATATAGTTCCAATGTAGAGTGCCCCTGGTTTCAGTCCCCAGTTCCCCAGTAAAAGACACACACACACACACACACACACACACACACACACACACACACACAAACATTTTGACATCCTAACTCTTAGTGCTTGTGACTGAGAGTTATAAATAGGATGTATAAACAGGATCTGTGAAATTGAAATCAGGTTAACAGGATGTCATACTCCTTTAGGGTTCTCCTAAAAAGAAAAGAAACAGACAGACACACAGGGAGAACTCAGTGTGACCACAGAGGCAGCATGATTTGTCTCTAATCGAGTCAAGGGAGGATGGCTGGCAGCACCAAAGGAGAAGAGAAAATCATGGGACAGTCTTCCTTAGAAGAGGAGGGCTAAGAGATGGGAAGGAGGAAGGCTGAGATGCATTAATGGAAATACCACAATCGACTATGTGTCCATCTGTGAATATACCAATGTCAGATTCAGTACTCTGTATTAGGAAGGAGGGGGGAAATGGGGAGGCGGGGGTGGGTAGGTGGTGGTCACCATGAGCTATGTGTATGTATGTCATTGTCAACATGATTGACATTATGATTTGAAGCTACAATTCACCAATAAAAGCACACAAAAAATTCTCCCCTAGAGCCTCAGAGACAGCACAGCCCTGCTGATATCTTGATTTGAGTTTTTAGTTTTCAGAGTTACAAGAGATTAAATTTTTTATTGTTTTATGTTACCCAGTTTGGCGTAATTTCTTATGGGGGCCCTAGGAAACTAATGCATGACCATGAAAATGGTAGATGATGTGAAGATAATGAATTTTGGCCTTCTAGGTCATTATCTTCTGCTTTCCTAGTTAGTTTTTTAGTTTCTCACTCCATATTTTTAAAATGTTTTCTTTGTCTATCATCATCTGGCAGATAAGAGCAGATTTTCTGCTCATCCCCAAACTGGTTGAGTTAACTTGACACCCTCCTCATGGCCCATTTTGGAACTCTCTTTGGAATCTTGAATGCTCTCTCTTCTTGGAAATGCCCTTGCTCAGCATTGCATCTTCAGGACAGCCCCCACCACACCTCTTCCTTCCCCTCTCCTCTCTCTGTTGAAATGGACCTGTCTTGTGTTGTATTCCCTCAGGTCTCTGAACTCTGCCAGGAAACAGGCGATCTGATCTGCTAGGTAAACACTGGGTCACTGCATAAGTGACTAATTCTGAGATAAGATGTAATGTCTTAAAAGCAGCACATTTGTTTTCATAGAGTTCATTTTTGGACATGAATTTGGCAAAAAGAAAAAAAATCAGGTATGGATTGGAAATTTCTTGATGGAGATGGTGGAGGTGAAAAAAAGGGCAAATATCTTGGGGCTAATGCACCTGTCATATCCTTCAGGTTATGTCACACAGCCAGCCGCCTACTATCACCTGTCTTTGAACCCTGCTGGTGGGAGTTCAAGTACTGTCCCCAGAGCAGGCTACAGGAAGAGACACCCAGAAGCCTAAATATGGTAGACTCTGATAATTGGCTCCTGAATAGTAAGGGCTTAAATCCAGGTCACAGTTCTTATGCTTGCTTTTAGTTTATTTTCTCTGTAATTGGACACTTTCTCTGACAAAATTCCTCCTGTGTGAGGCTCTTCCCTTTGCCACCAATTGACATGAACAAAAACCCACCCACATGTGCAGCAATGACACATGAAGCCCCCTGTCACAATATTATAATACTATAATGAAATAATATAATAAAATAAAAATCATATTCTAGGTTTCTCTAATTTATCAAACATTCAGATAAATGGTGGAATAGGCTTGTCAGTAAACATTTTCGTTGAGTGTGTGTATGTGCATACTGTATAGACAATCCCTGACTTATAATGGTTCAACTTGTAATTTTTCAGTGTTATGATAGTGCAAAGAAATTGACAGCCAGGAGATACCATACTTCAAATTCTGAATTTTGATCTAGCAAATGTTCGGTAGGACACCCTTCTGTAATGCTGAGCAATGGCAGCAAGCCATCCCTCTCAGTCAGCCTCATGATAACTGGGGAAAACAACTGTTTTTCTACAGTGTTGCTAAGCTATAAAGTTTGGGAGGGTAGGCACATTAAATGCATTTTTGATTTATGATACTTTTAACTTACAATGGGTTCCTTTGGGGGGGGTAACCCCATCACAGTTTGAGTAGTCTCTCTTACACATATATGCTACTAAATGAATCACTTGTTTATAATTTTATACTTTGACTAAATATTTTGCTGATTTAAATAAGCAAATGGACAGACATTTTGCTGGCATTATATTGACAGAGCTGAATGCAAGGGATAGATGCCCAAAGCTAAATGCATATCCTTCATGACCGATTCTTAACACAATTTTGCATTTTTCACTTCTGTTTTCTGGGGTCCAGGTGATTGAATATCTGTCTTCTCTCATTGAGCGCTCACTCAGGAACTAGCTTCATGAGTGTAGCGCCCCAGCAACGAGATTTAAATGACAACTCCTACTGATTTTCTGCCAGAGTAAATAGCTGTAAGTAATTTTTTGAAATAATAATGCTGAACTAAGTGATCATCTTCAGTTAATCAATGAGAAAACATCCTACGACTAATTCAGGTCTAAAAATTCAGAAAGTATCCATCTTGAGAGGAAAGGTTTTCTCAGGTAAAATGCTAATTTCCTCCTGTTTTTGTCACGGCTGACATCAGTCCTAAGGCTACTAAAAACAAGGCATTTTCTATTGACAGACTAAAGTCTCCTAAAAGAAGAGAATGTGTGAGAGCATCACTCTGGAGATGGATCATCTGGGTTCAAATCCCAGCTCCACTTAAGACAGGCAGCATCTTTGGAGAAATTTTAGAAATGAAGAAAATAATAGCACTTCCCTCATGTGGTTGTGATAATTAAATGAGTTAAGATACAACAAAAAATATGAATTTTCTGGCATAAAAAAGATGCAACAAGCTCAACATAGTGGTTGGCACATCATAGTAACCACCAAATAAATGTTATTATTGTTGTCAAGATTATATTTCTTGCTGAAAAGAGAGATAAGCCCTTCAGATTCCTAGGTAAAGCTAGAAATGAAGCTGAAACTCTTTGGTTGAATGATTCTTGCAGAAAACAAAGGCTGCTTCTAGCAAAGGAAAAATGGAAGGCGTGTGATAAGACAGCTATAGAAAAGTAGAGCCCAGACCAAAATAGATGGGAGCTGAGTGGCTGGGGAAAGCTATGCAGCAGTAACAAGGAGTACTTTCTCTTCTCCCAATCGCGACCTGAGCTGATTTCTGTGACTTTCTGAGTCTTTGTCTGAGGTATGTATTAAGATTTCTGCTTCAGATGAGATGTCTATGACTTCATAGGAAATGACTGTCTTAGAAACACTTGACAGAGTCCAAATCTCTACTAGTGTATTTTTTTTTTATTTCAAGAAGTCAAACTCAGGCTATCAAGTTAAAGTTTGACTAAAAAGTGGTACTTATTATCACATTGAAGATTGGCATAAGGTTCATGACAGATGAACCAGCAAGGACGAAAGAGGTCAGAAGCTAAATCATATGGAAGGTCATGGGCATACATGAGATTGCTGTGGAACTGTATCTTACTTAGAGTGTTCAATTTAAAAGCCAGCACTTGAAAAACTTGCATAGTCAAAATTATCTTTCAATTTTTCTTTTATTCTTTATAAAGTATAACATACATGCTTTGGTGCATATAGTTCTTTGTAGTGTATATATGTGAAAAATTAAATCACAAATGAAAAATTGTACATACACAGAAATGTAATTTTATAGTATTTTGTAATATTTGAAACTGAATCTTGAACATGAATAGTTGAATTCACTCAAGTTAAATGCATCTATTATGTGATTCTTAGAATTGTGGTTATATCCTGAACTAACTCTTTCTCTAGGATCCATGTTCTCCCACTTTTTCTTAGCTTGTATACTTTTTCATGCATATTGACACCTAATGATGAATACATTTCTTTTTCAGAAGGAAGGTATTTGTAGAAGGTGATAAAATAGGTAGATACTTGCTATTAAACCCTTGGATACAAGGTTTTCAATATTACTGGCAGTTGAGTATCAAAGAACATGTGCCTCTAGGAGTGTAAAAGCAGACTTTCTTATATCCATGTCCCTTAATAAGGGATTGGCAAAGTTTTCCTGTGGGGCATGGAAAAAATTAAGACACATGTGAAAATAAGCCACATGTGCCATCACTTTAAGACAGGTAAACAAATTTGCCCAATACTTTTATGGTTCAATAAGAATAGAAAAAATTAATACAGAACTCTCTTAAATATGGAATGAGAAGCCGAGTGACTATGGTATGATACACAGAATACCAGGGAACCCTTTACCTTCTATAGTCTGCAAGAAGTATGGAAATTTGCTATAGGAGTTTTATTTTGTTTCAGGGTTAGTACTCTGGAGTGGTAGGTATCACATTAGAATGATCAGCTAGAGTAGTACTGATGTAAAGTCAGATGAACACCATGTAAAATGATATTTTCAACCACCCTTGCAATTAGGGTCAAATTAAAGAAATGTCTGTGGAAGAGATACAGATCCTTAGAGGCCCAGCTTTCAAATCCCTAGTTGATCTTGTAAGCTCTGTTTTCCTGCAATGGTTACTGAGACAGTTACTCTACAGTTCAAGCCACTTGGACCCCTGGCCTCCTAGGAGAGGGGACCCCTCACATCCAACTGGGATGGAATTTTAAGGTTGTTTGTTATGGTAGCTAAGGCTCATTTCCCCTAACAGATACATTTATATCAGAAGTGAAATACTGCAATTAAAAATCTAATTAGGGGCTGAGGTATAGCTCAGTAGTAGGGCACTTGCCCTACCATGGGCAAAGGCCTGGGTTTGATCTCCAGTCCCCCAAATAAACAAATAAAGAGATAAGGAGGTATTGACTTAAATCTTGAAAGGTAAGTAGTGAGAAAGCTGATATTGGAGACCGTAAAGATGGCCATCCAGGTGAAGCAAAGGCGAAACACTTATTAAACTGTCACTTGCAATGAATTGGGGGTCAGAACAAGTCCCTACTCTGCCTGCAGCTCTGGGAGCAAGGGTCGAAATGAGCAAGCGCATTAGTAAAAGCACTAGCTCTCACAATTACAGGCTGCATTTTTCAAGGTATTGCAAAAAGAAGGGATCAGGGAATTCTCCCATTTACAAGCAGAAATAAAAGGGAATAGATGGAGTTCAGAAATGTTTGAATGGAAAGCGGTTTTGAAATCCAAAACAAAAGAAGCAGTTTTTAAAAACTGTTAGTTGGATCAAGTAATGCAGGTTGATTAGATTAAAGGTACCATATTCCCTGAGATAACGATCAATAAATTCTTGCTGACTGTTTACTGATAAGGAAGATGACCTCATCCTTTAGGTTAAATTAGTGAGAGAGGTATGAGTGTGAGAAAGCAAAACAGCAGAGCTGAATTAATAATTATGTTTAAAAAACAGAGTTGAAAGTACTGACCAGCTCATGGCAAATGCATTGGAAGCCTATTAAGTCATTCAGGGAATTGTATTGCCAAAGAAACAACAAATCCAGACCAGGGTCTTTGACTGTTTGAGTTTTAAGGGACCTCTGGGCCCTATCGCAGATGCTGGCATGGCATGCCTTTCCATATCTTCCCATCATTCCGGGACACACCAGACACATCCTGTGCCTTCCTCTTTCTACTTTAGGGGCCTTTACTGGTTACAGGACTTTTAGAGTTAGCGCCTCAGGAGTGATGTAAAATCACCGGGGAAGACCAGTGGTGCATGACTATAATCCTGTACTTGGTAAACTGAGACAGGAGTATCGTAGGTTCCAGCCCAGTCCTCGGCAACTTAGCAAGACCCTGTTTCAAAATAAAAAAAATAAGATAGGGCTGTGGTGAAGCTCAGAGGTAGAATGCCCCTGGGTTCCATTCCCATTACTAAATATAAATAGATAAAATCAATGAGGTGCAGGAGATTTTGGATAAACTGTAGCTACTGCACCTCTCAAGGAAAATTGTGTTTCATGTAGACTTTTAGAGGATATTCAGAGTTTCAAACTCCAATCTCTTAAAGAGATATGCTACTTAAGAACATTCCCTTCCATTTCTTACTTTTTTACTCATAGTGCTTCCTGACCTCCAGGATAAAGTGCTTCTACCTACATTCTGTACAAGCATTTGCCTTTTAGGAAACCATAGCAAGGCAGATGTTTACTTTCCACAAACAACAGGAAAAGTTCCAAATGCTCTACAGCCTCCAAGAAAGTCATGCTCAGAAACATCTCCACGATACGTGACTAAAGATTATGGGCAGTAAGGCCACCCAGAAGATGAGGTCAAAGGCCATAAAGAGTAATTGATAGCCAGGCAAGGTGGCCTACATCTGTAAACCCAGTACCTGGAAGGATGAGACAGGAGAATAGTAGGTTCAAGGCCAGCCTTAGCAACTTAGTGAGACTCTCCACGACTTAGTGAGACCTGGTTTCAAAATAAAACACAGCAAAACCAAAAATTAAAAAGGGCTGGGGGCGTAGCTTGAAAGTAGAATGCCCCTGGGTTCAAGGTGAAATTCCCAGTACACACACACACACACACACACACAGAGAGAGAGAGAGAGAGAGAGAGAGAGAGAGAGAGAGAGAGAGAGAGATTGACAAAGAGATTCTTCAGAGGGCAGAATCAAGGCAGATTAGAGAATTGCCTCCTCTAACTAGGTTTCAGAATTGCAATGGACCATGGCCTAGTATGTAACTCATATTCTTCCTCTTCCCAAATGGGAGTGTTTATTACACTTATCCTGCTCCAATCCCAATTCTACCATTGTACAGGAAATACATATGTGAAGGACAGATTACTTGTCTTTTCAGTGAGTATGTGGCAGGAACTAGATTAGTCATATCCAGTCCTGGCAGGGAGAATTGTGCTTTTCCCACAGATACAGAGTTTTGAACTTGATACAGTGGACAAAAGAAACTATGAGAGAAAGATTGAAATGGTATTTGGCCCTAAGAAGGAACTGTGTGAGAGACAGATTAGAAGTTCATCCATCTTGTTCCATTCTCCTGAGCACAAAAGACAAATGCATTTTTAATACCCCTTATACTTGGTAAGGGGGCCTCAAATATGATGCCTGAAACTTCCAGTCCTGGTTATAAAATCTCCTGTACCATTGTCCAGGCCCTTTTTGTTGGTGAAGGTGGAAGTCATCTGTGGAAGATGGTAGCAGAACAACAATGGGAGAAACTTTTACCCCTGAGCCACTATACGGAGGAGACCTGTTCCAGAAAGATCCCCAACCCTATTGATTTGTGCTAGCTGTGAGCAATAAACAAACCTTTATTTTGTTATGCCACTGGGATTTGGGGATGCTTGTTATATCAGCTAGCATAGCACAAAGTTTCACAAAAATATGTTAAAATGCTGAGTCTTCTCTTGTATGAAATATCTGCTTAGACCATACTTTGATAAAGTGGACGGCAGCTCAATCATGATGGGGATGAGTGAAAATTAGGGAGAGATCACTTCAAAAAGAAAACAGAGGATGCAAAAAATAGACTATACCTTTCTTCCTGAAAGAGACTGGATTTTCCCTGGATTCTACAGTATTATATATAGAACATAGGTGTGTATATCTGTGTATCCCAAGTTTATAAATACCTGAGGACACAGGTACTTCTAGACATATGTAGTATAGTATAGCAGGTGACCTCCTTTTTTCTACCTCTCCTTGCAGTGATCATTGCCTCTTCTTCACTTTTACCATTACGTATCCTTTCTTGTTTCACATTTGAGCTGTTTATGACATCCATAATTCTTTTTTTTTTTTTTTTTTTTTTGGTGGTACTGGGGTAGAACCCAGAGGCTTTCTACTTCCGGGCTATACTCCCAGACCCATTTTATATTTTATTTGGAAACAGGGTCTCACTAAGTTGCTGAGAGCCTCACTAAGTAGCTGAGGCTGGCTTCAAACCTTGCGCGATCCTCCCGTCTCAGCCTCCCAAGCGCGGGGATTACAAGCATGCGCCACCACGCCCAGCTATGACATCCATAATTCTAAGGGTAGCTAGGGATGCTTTCATGAATTAAGTTTGCAAGGCAGGTTCTGTAATGAGGGTAGAATTCACAGATAAAGTATCACTCTGATTCAAAAGTTCTTTTCATTTCTAGCTGGCTATCAGCTAATTGTCCCAAGACTGCTGCACTGGAATTATATTTCCAACATATGCTTTGGGGGGAACAGGTTTATAGCAGATCATTTATACATGGTAATATATTCACATGACTCAAAATGGAAACGAAACACAATGAGAAGAATTTGTTTACCTTTTGTATTACCTCTTTCATCTCCCATAAGTAACACTTTTACTAGGCCTTAGGCCTATCATTAGTGATGAAAGTTCAGATATGGCCAGCTGATAGGCAAATAAAATTTTAAAATAGAATGTGTCCTCTTCAAATGATACTAAGCCAGATGCCTTGGTGCATACCTGTAATCCCAACTAATAGGGAGGCTGAGGCAAGAGGATTGCAAATTTAAGACCAATTGTAAATTCAAGACGAGCCTGGGCAACTTAATGAGACTCTGTCTCCAAATAAAAGAGGACTGTGGATATGGGGATATAGCTCAGTAGTACAGTGTCCCTGAATTCAAGAACTAATAACACACACACACACACACACACACACACACACACACACACACACACTGTAAATGGCCATGTGTTCTAACTATTTACAAAATGGTCTTTGAAATTGAGAAATTGTTCCAATTCTGCATGCTCCAGCTAAAGTCCAACACTTGATTTTCATACCAGAAATTAAAATAGAAGAATTTTATCACAACAGTTGTGCTCTAAAAATGGTAGGCCACATATAATTGAAAAATATACATTTTCTTTTTTTAAATTTTTTTATTGAACATAAATGGTATACATTTAAACTATACTTGATGCCCTCTCCCCCTTCCCTCACCTGTTTTCCCTTCCCCCCCTCCAACAATGATTGTCCGGGTAACCATGCCATATTCATAATTTTACACATATTCCAATGTGGACCCTCATTAATCAAGTTCAGCCTTCCTCCTCCTCTATCTTTCCATTCAAGCTTTGCTGTGATAATAGCCCTTCCTTCTTTAAAGAATGTTTATAAACATTGAGCTGAGGGGCTCTCCTTTGCAGTTTTTAGTAATCCTGCTCTGGAATTATTCATGATGGATGATGTTAATGAATTACACTATAAAATAGAATTACAATTAATTGTTAATTTAGGTTTTAAAGTGACAGACTTTAATGGCTAAAAATAAAAAAATAAAATAAAATAGAAGAATTTTAGACTTTTAGGTTTCTAAGATAAACTCCCCCAAACATAGGAAATTTTAATTCTGAGAAATTTTAATCTTTGTAACAAAGATTTCCATATTTATCTTATCGGTTTTCCTTAGACATATTTCCTATGCTTCTGCTCGTATCCAAGAACAAACACGCCATAGTGATCACATAGGTAATAATATCTCGGCCCTGCTGCGTCTCCCCAGTGTGAATGAAATCAGCTGTACCAGACTTCCTGAATTTCTTTCCTATAGATTTTCCTATTACTTTTTGCTATGGCAACAGCCCCCAGAAATTTAGCCTTCCTTTTACTTAGAAAAGTCAATTTGCTTTAAATTATAAAAAGCAGAATAAATTTAGTATTAAAGGTGTACTTAATATTATCTTTTCTTTAAATGCTATTCCTTGTGACAGTTTCATTCAAAATTATCAGCATTAAAAAGTGAAAATGAAGTTCTGGATGGTAAATATTACCCATGTGTTTGGGATTGTCAGAGGGGCAGTAGAGATCTTGAGTCTTTTAAATCTACACAACAGCAGATGTAAAGATCAAAAAGGGAAAATCAGGAGTATGAATATAAGGAAAAGCCTTTGAAGTTTAAGTGTTTCTTTATTTTTATTTTTTTTTAACCAGAGGAAACCAATTTCTCCAACTTACTCACATAAAGTTGGGGTGAATAAACCCTCAGTGTGGATGAGCTGGGCCTGAAACATTGGTAAACAGACCAACAGATGGGAGAGTGTGCTGTTAGTTTTCTGTCTTTGCATTTTGTTTTATTATATGAGAAAAATACAAAACCAAAAACAGAGGTTGGGAAGATTATGTGGGATGACTTAAAATTCTGAGTTAAAGTACAAATGGGCCATTTTGAATAACTGAGCATGTCTCTGTAATCACATAATCAATTAGTCAGCTTGTCTGCAATTTAAAAACCCCTATTCTTCTTCAATGTTTATGCATATTATGGAAGTAGATTTATGAACTATTACCCATTTGGACAAAAGAAAAATAGATACATTTATTGTTCAGCATTTATGACTATTATTCAGAATTTTAGCAATTTTGTTATTACACTTCTTTAGTGAGTATTTATTACTCTATAAGGATCTTTAAAGATTGCCTAACCAAAGGTTATCCTTCTAGGTAGTTTCAGAACAAGAGTATCATGTGGTTTTTAGGGCCCTTTGCTCTTTTTTTTTATTTTTTAGAGTGGTTTCAAGATCATCTGTTTCCTCTGGCTTCTCCAGAATGCCTTTGTGGGTGACTTTTTCTCCTCCTTCGGTGTAGGAACCATGACGATCTCAATGAACAACATGTTGGACTCTGTGAATTTGCTTCCATATGGAACAAGTTAGCAGCTATTTAATTTCTAAAAATGTTTATGAAGTCTACAGTCCATTGTTATTTTTAGGGAGGCCTGTTCATATCTCCGCCAGACAGTTATTTCAGGACTCCCGAGATTTTGTCTTTTCTTTATGAAACTCCTTCAGACCCCCTCCTTCAAAACTGTACTCAGTTATTAAGATTAAAAATTAAGATATTGATTCTTTGCCTTATCCATACTATTTTCTAAAAGAAGTTAGTAAAGCCAGGTGTGGTGGTACACGCTTATAATCGCAGTATTTGGGAGGCTGAGACAGGAAGATTGCAAGTTCAAAGACAGCTTCAACAACTTAGTAAAACCCTGTTTCCAAATAAGAAATAAAAGCAGACTGGGGGGTGTAGCTTGGAGGTAGAATGCCCCTGGGTTCACTCTCCAGTACCAAAAAACCACAAACTAACTTTTTTTTTTTTTTTTTGGTGGTACTGGGGTTCCTGGAAGCCCTTCTACCTCCAGGCTACATTCCCAGACCTATTTTTTACTTTTTTATTTTTGGAAACGGGGTCTCTTAAGCCTGAATGGCTGTCTTCGAACCTGTGCGATCCTCCTGTCTCCACTTCCCAAGCGTGGGGATTACAAGTGTGCACCAACAGGGCAGGTTTTTGTTTGTTTGTTTCTAATGGCACTGGAGATCGCCTGGGGGTTTAGCTCAGAGGCAGAATGTCTCCAGGTTCAATCTCCAGTGCCATTAAAAAAAAAAAAAAGTTTGCCGGGCGTGGTGACACAAGCTTGTACTCTCCGGGCTTGGGAGGCGGAAACAGGAGGATCACGCAGGTTCGAAGCCGTTCAGGCTTAAGAGACCCTGTTTCCAAATAAAAATATAAAAATAGGTCTGGGAGTGTAGCCCGGAGGTAGAAACCCCACAACCACACACACACAAAAAGCTTGTATTTTTTTCTTTTTTGGTACTTGGGAGTGAACCCAGGGGCATTCTACCTCCGAGCTACACCCCCGACCCAATTTTTTATTATTTGTTTTGAAACAGGCTTTCACTAAGATACAGAGGGCCTCACTAAGTAGCTGAGGCTGGCCATCAATGTGGATCCTCTTGTCTCAGCCTCCCAAGTACTGGAATTACAACATGTACCGCCATTCCCAGTTTGTTAATTTGTATTTAGATATGTGACAGAATTTTTTAAATTAAAAGTTTCCCATGTAAGCTTATTTGGTTTTAGAATTAATGCCCAAATTGTATTCATAGTTGACAGATAAATGGATATTATCATTTTAGGAATCATGGAAGCTCTTAAATTAAAATAAAAGAACTGATTTAAATTCATCTTTTTTCGCATGTCACTGAGCCTTAGTGACAAGGTTGAGGTTATGGTTGTTTCTTGGGTTCCAATCTCATGGTCTTGAGGCAATTTAGTTTTTTCTTTTTCTTTTCTTGGCCTATTAACTCAGAGTTACTTTTTACTAATCAACCTTCATTACTCCTGATGAATGTTTTTTTTTTTTTTGGGGGGGGGTAAATAAGGAGCATTCGCACAGCTGAGAGGTATTTAAATGTGAAAAGGAATTATTATAATTAAATTTACTCCTTTTAAGACCCAGGATGCAGGATACTGTTTCTTATTCTCAATGAAATTTAGGCAAGGAAATTGAGAGAAAATAAAGTCAGTGCGTCTGTTGCTCCTTGTTTGAGAATCTGTAGCTCTCTTGAGTTATTCTTAACCTGATAATGTTCTTCTCATTACGTAATTACTCAGTTGTACGAGAATATTTGAATTATAGAAATGCCAGTCTGGCGGCATTAGGGAAGCATATTGTGGGAGCTTATCTCTGGGTGGCAATGGAAGGTAAAACAATTCTGGAAAAAGGAAACTCTGTGAGAAAGGAAGTGGGACTGGGAAATGAATCACAGAAGGAAGTACAATTTGGCTTCTGATAAGTTTGAAGTTGTAGGAAGCCTAATAATTTTTTATACACCATACCTGCTTAAAAGACATAACAGGCAAAATAGTAAAATGCAAACTCTCTTTCTTTCTTTTTAAAGCTGGTTGCGATTCAGTGGAGTTTTTTTCTCTTCAAACATTAATTTTAAAATAAAATGAATTTGTCAGTCTCAGAAACCAGTCTCTCTCTCTAGATGAAAAATAATTTTGTTTTGATTTATGCATTTAATATTTCACACTGGAAATGTAAAACTACAGCAGTTATTTTATAGTGACTGAGATCAGGAAATATGGAGGTAATTCATTATATTTATTATTTTTCTTTATAAAACTATAAATCAATGTTATTGAAAATTAAATGTATGGTTTACTGGGAGGGCAGATTTGAGGTTTAACAGTACTTTCCATAAGGCTTTCAAGGATTTGACAGAAACCTGAATTATTCATAAGAGTCTTAGATTTTTCCTTCAACCTAATCAAATTAATAAAACAATTTCAATTCTAAAAGCTAGTAATGCTCTGTGGAAGGAACAAAAATCATGAATTTAGCTTGGTTTTTTTTTTTTTTTTTTGAATTTTGTATGCTTCTGGGAATCTCCAAAACTAAAAAAAGGAGATTTTTTTTTTAAAAAAGATATAATACTGAGGTATCATCTTTGTTACTTTGCTAGTATAAAATAGTAGTGTGACGGGTTCAAAGCCAACCTCAGCTACTTAGTGAGGCTCTCAGCAACTTAGTGAGACCCTGTTTCCAAATAAAATATAAAAAAGGTCTGGAAGTATAGCTCGGAGGTAGAAAGACTCTGGGTTCCACCCCCAGTACCACCAAAAAAATAAAAAATAAAAAATAAAATAAAATAGTAGTGTGATAACTTTTGTTCTTCAATTGTCATTATACTTCAAAGAAAGACTATTATTATGTTTCTTGAAGGATCTTTTAAAGTTCTTTTAAAAGAAAAAAGCTATAGAAAAACAGTTTAATTTTTAGGATTAATTGCCATTCTATATCTAAAATGTTTGAAGTCTCCTGTAAAATGGAATCATAACATGTGATAAGATAGAAATAAACAGCTACATAAAACAAATACAAAAGAGAACAGAATTATGTCACTGGATATGGTAGATAAGCAAAATTTTTAGTCAGTTACTGAACTGAATTGACTTAAAATTTTTGGCTTGTAAAACAAAAAGGAAATAAATCTGTTATATAACCATTGTCTAACCCAAACACTAACACATGTATAAGTCTGTGGGAAAAAAAAAAAAAAAAAAAAAAAACTTATTTCAGGATGTAAAATCAAGGAGAAACTTTATGGGAATTCATATATGAGGGACTTTTAATAATAAGTAAATGGTGTCAAGTCCAGCTTGGCCACATAGAAAGATTGTCTAGATTAATCCCTCTTGAATCAGTCCTGTTTGAAGGTCAAAGAGATGATGTTAAACTATAACTCAGTGAAGATATTCCTGAGGGAGCCCGAATAATAATAAAGTATAGGTATTCTACTTGTTGAAAATCTGACTTAATATAGGGATGGAGCTGAGAGAATCCAGAAGGAGGATTGCTTTCAACTCTCCTGGCCATCATTCTCAAACTCCAGGTGCTTTAAGCAGGCCTTTAGTAAGTGCTGAGTCACTGTCAATTTTGGGATGCAATTTTGAACCAGAAACCCACAGAGGAGCTTGAGGCACAACCGCCGTTCTGTTATGAAGCGCTGCTTACATTCTTACCCAGCCAGGAGGTACCATACTTTTGCATGGTCTTGGGAAGATATTGGGAGTGTTGGGAGATATGACAAATGGGTTCTTCAAATCATTCTATTTGCCTACCTCTTGTAATCATAGAATGCACTGGCTTTGAATGAGCCAGGAAATGTTTATGCTACCTGGAAAATAAAACTGTATTTTGATAGTCCTGGCTGCAAAACACATATAGCATACCTAAGTCAATTGAATAGTATTATTTTAAAACATCCAAGAAAATGTTAGAGGATGCCTACCAGATGTTACTAATTTGGGTGGAAATGAGATCAAGTGACCTCTTATGAATTTATGAACCGATGAATCCGGTGCTTAAGACCTTTATTTGTTTTATTGTCAGAGAAAATTTAACTATTTAGCCAACATAAAGGATATGTGACATTTTGTTTGCTATTGCAAGAGAGAATACAGTTTGTTACTTGAATAGCTCTATCATACTGCTGAGCTGAAAAGTAAATAAAATGGGGGAAGGATGTAGCACTCTTGGAGACCAACTTACATCTGCCAAGTGCCTGACACAGCATCCATTATGTCCACTCATATACACTGGTAGTTGGTGCTCACGTCCAATTTGAATTGTCCATTCCACAGACTGAAGATGAGGAGGAAATAGGTTGGGTGCAAATATAACCATTTAGGTTGAGTTCATGTTTGGGAAGGTTGGGCCCTTACTCTAATATAATTGTGTTTATGTATGGCTAGACACCAAGAAGGAAGATGACCCTGGGAGGGAGGAAGTAGGGTGATTACAGATATCATGAAATGGAAGCAGAGCTAAGATATTGCAAGTTGAATCATAGAGCTAGAAATTGGCTCTTAACTCAGAGTTTAAAGGCATGTCCAAGAGATCAAGGAGTCGAAATCCAGAGCATAAAGAGTGTCCATTTGTATAGGTTGGCTGTTCTAAAGGCCTTTGATCTCCAACCTGACAGGCAAATTACTGAACACAGTAAGAATGGATTGGAGATAGTTTGGGGGATAAGAGTAGGGTCTTTTAAAATACAAAGTAATTTATCAAGTACTTTGTCTTGGTTACTGTCACTGGATCCCATCTTGGGAGGTCCATCAATTACGTAAAATGTGGAGACAGTTGTGTGAATTTAAATGGAGATGTGTGCCTCTATTCATTCTGTCAAAAGTCAAATGATAAATAACCATGTCTCTAAATCTTCATTGTTTTCACTATGCTGGATTTCAAAGGTTCTCACTGGGATCTTATTATGTTTTAATAAAATATATATTTATGTTTTATATAACGTACCATAATACATTTATTTTATACTTGTATATATACTGAAGAATTATTGAGTGTGGAAATAAGAGGAGAGAGAAGAAAGGAGGAGTGTCTTAGTTTTTTAGGGCTGCCATAACAAAGTACCACAAGCTGGTGGCTTTAAACAATAGAAATCTATTTGTTTCCAGTTCTGGAGCCTCAAAGTCTGAAATCAAGGTTCTGGCAAAACCATGCTCCTTTCAAAGCCTCTGGAGGAAGATCTTTCCTCCGGTCTTGCAGTTTCCCCCAGCCCTGAGCTTTCCTTGGCTTGTGGCAGCAGAACTCCAATTTCTGCCTTGGTGCCCATGTGGTCATCCTCTTTCAAGAGCACCAGCCATACCACATGAGGGGCAACCCTACTCCAGTTTGATTTCATCTTGACTTAACTTGTTAGCCTCCCTATTTTCAGATACAGTCAAATGGTGAGACACGAAGGTTTAGGATTTCTACATATCTTTAAGGAGGATGTAATTAAACCAAGAATAAGGAGCCATTTAATTTTGTTTATTTGTTAGTTGGAGGGGGTGCGTCAGCTTTTATAGACCCGAGAATCATACAGAGTTAGAATCTTATTTTCATGGACAACAAGCAATCAAGGCTAGTTTCACTTCTCTATTTCCTATCACTTAAGAAGGAAATGTAAAGTTGAGGTGAGAAGTTGGGGATTTGCCTTCTCTCCAGATCTCTTCACGGCACAGTTATCTCTTCTTGTTATAACTCATCTGATTGTGGCGTCAGGCTCAGAACAACAATGCTCAAAGTCAAAGTATTCCTAAAGAAGAAGGGAGGAAACAATTTCAGTGAGGCTATGGTATCAATTTGAAGGGTGAAAATAAAATAAATTATAATATTAATTGATCATTAATGCTGATGTCCCCCAGATAGCCCAGAGGCTGCCACTTGATGCTATAAAGTTACACAGAATGAGTTTGACCAGCTATTTTTATCAAAGTTGCAAACATTTATCTCTGTAGAAAGAGCCCATGGGAAAGCAATTTTCTGATCTAAATTTCCTTTGCTTGGATGGAGATGTGGATTCACCATTCATTAGTTTAATGACCTTGGGTAAATAAGCCCATTAATCTTTGAAATTTTTTCTGCATTTGTAAAATAGGAATAATAGTGACTTAACCATTAATTTAATAGGACATTTTAATATAAAAGCCATGTACACACTGTAGCATTATATATGTCAATACACATTTATTTCTGTACAATGTCTTTATGGAGCCTAAATTTCAGAGACACTAAAGTATAGCAGTTATGAGAATGAGTTCTGAATCAGACTGAATTGGTTAGAATTTCAGCTCCACCAACTCCTCAGGGGTGACACTGACCTCTGTGTATCTCTGTTTCCTTATCCATAAAGTGAGGATAACAGTATTTACTTCCTAGGTTGTTAAGAGGATTATACGAGTTAATAAACAGGAAGTGATTAGGATAGTGCTTGGCACATACTAAACACTCAATAAATGTAAACTGTGGTTATTGTCATTATGATTACTATAAAATCTGCCATCCAGGTCACCCCAATAACTGCTTGGAATATGTAATATTTAGAAGATGATGAAATTGGTTCCAGACATACAGATGTGAGTTTATGTATGCAACATTACCATAGTCATACACACATGATATAGGTAGCTATTAAACATCTGGAGGATTGTAGATATTGGGAACGTGCAGGAAGAAACCTGAAGAAATTCACATAGAATTGGGTGAGATTAGGGTGTTAATGGTGAATAGGGGCCTGAGGCAGTCAAAGAATATTTGAGCAATTAAGGAGCTAAAGGACAAATGAAAGTTGACTTTAAACAATTACAAGAATAAAGTGAACCTAGCTAGCCAGGTATGGTGGCATATACTTTTAATCTCAGCATTTGGGAGGCTGAGACAGGAGTCTCAGCTAGTGAGGCCCTCTGCAACTTAGTGAGACACTGTTTTAAAATTAAAAAATAAAAAATAAAAAATAGGGCTGGGGATGTAGCTTGGAGGTAGAATGCCCCTGGGTTCCATCCCCAGTCACACACACACACACACACACACACACACACACACACAGTGAGTCTGAGATGAAAAGCCCAAGCTCATGGCAGATCCAATCATTTTTGTGTATAAATCCACTAATGGGTTTCAGTACTATTTTTTTCTTAGTCCTATAGATTAGGAAGCTGAATTTTCTAATTTCTATGGATTAGATTAACTACTAGAAGGGAACAAGAGGAGACAGAATAATTAGGTAGATCACAATGATTATTGTGATCTCCAGGACTTCAGTTTTAGAGGCTAAGATTTTAAGGCACACTATTAATATACACAAGTTTTTAATCTCGTTGAATTTGTTAGTAAGAATTTCATTAGTCAGAAATATACAATGTCTCTGAGCATGTTGGCACATAGCTGTAATCCCAGTACTGGGTAGGTTGAGACAGGAGGATCACAGTCTTAGCAATTTAGGAGGTCCTCAACAACTTAGTGAGATCCTGTTTTAAAATAAAAAATAAAATAGTTCTGGAGGTATAGCTCAGAGGTAGAATGCCCGTGAGTACTAAAGAAAGAAAGAAAGAAAGAAAGAAAGAAAGAAAGAAAGAAAGAATAAAAAAGAGAGAGGAGGAAGAGGAGAAAGAACACAGTGGCTTTCAGAGTCTTGTGTTAGTAGGACATTTTCCATTCCCAGTGTGACAGAGCCAACTTAAGCAAGGAAAGATGAATGAAGAGAGCTTGAATCATGCCAGTAGTTTTTCTCTAACTCATATGTCTGCCTCTTCCACACAGCTTCCTTTTTAAAGACCTAGTGGTGGCAAAATAACTGCACTGATTCCATGTTCTTTATCATCGTAGGATAAATCCAGCACTCAGGAGCGAGCTCTGTCACTCTATCTGGTAGCTTCTACACTAACCTAAATTTCACTGATTCAACAGTTTTGTTGATATCCTGTCCTTAAGCCAATTCCAGTGACCAGGAAAGGATGATTGATCCTTTCAATCAGTGGACTTATTGGTGTGGTTTGGAGACTGAAATTGAGGGAAACATGGAAGGTTGAGATTGAAGCCCACATGAAGTTTGAGGGCTGTTGCTGGAAGAAGGGAGGTTGGATGTTGGCAGGGCAAGTTCTTAAAAAATACACGGAGGCCAGTGCCTCTTGGACAGGTCCCTGAAATACTCTTATTGTGATTATGTGTTGAGCTAATTATAAGAAGAATTATGGAGTGGAAATATGAATTTTAGTTAGAGAAAGTATAAGAGAGGATGTACCTTGACTTATGACAAATATGTTCTTTGTCAATTCTTGAGTGTCTAAGCTAGAGTATATTACATTTAGAAGAGACTACAATTGAAGATATGGGCCTCCAATTAAGTATATGGGCCTCCTTTATGGTTTTCCATTTCAAAATTTGTATTCTGGCTAGTCACACAATTAAAAGGTTGATTTAGGAGAGTCTCTTTGAATGCTGCTTGCCTAAAAGCAACTGAAGGTTTTAAATTGTTCTTCTCATTTCAATGATAGACTGAAATGTTTAAAATCAATTTTCAAGTAGCTTAGACATTAAAATTGACTTTGATCTTTTAACATGTTTTCATTAAAATTTTTATTATAGTGTTAAAATAATAAGCAGCAGATATTTAAATTAAATTAAAACCTGGCTTGACAGCTCAAGAGAAATAATTATAATTTAAATATAAATAAAACTATAGATATATATTTTTGTGACTACAATCCTTATAGAAACTCTACTGGCTATGGCCTTCTTAAGTTATAATTTTAAAAGTGACTGCAATTATGTTTATATAAAATATAATGAATGCAAAGAAAGAGTATATGGTGCCACATTTTTCACACTGTTCTAAAAACAAACCGAGTTCTATTATAGTATTATTTTTTCTTTAAAAAGAAAAGTAGGTTTAATATAAAAGCATCAGATAGCTGGGGAAATGTTAAAAAAGAAACCCTAAGATTAGGCGAATTTAAATGGTTTTTCTCAGTTCTTTCCTGCAAGGAAAAATAAAAATCCGCATTAATATTGGGGGAGCAAACACAGAAGTCCCAGAACTAGCGACTGCGTTGATACATGGGGTGCTTCCAGTGTAGTGTGTTCAAAAGCACCACGAGAATGGTTTAATAATACAGCAGTTTACTTTGTGTTCCATGGATTTAAATGTTTCATTGCATTTTATATGTTTATTCCTATGAGTTATAATCACCATGGCCACTTGAAATGTTATACAAGTTAAAGATTTAAAAAACCTAAAGATGTCTGAGTTTCTTAGAAGTTTTACTGATATTTCAGATGGGAGTGTGGAATTGATCAAAGCTCTTTGAGAGAAAGACTGTATGGTTCTTACCATATTATCCGAAGTGATGCTGTGTTATTCCACATTCAAGAATAATAACCACGCATTTGCCCAATACAATGCCCTTATTACTAAATTGTTGGCCAGGCAACTAACATTCACTGGCAAACTATCATGTATTATAGTCTTACTTGGTGTCTGTGTAAGGACAACAGTCTGGTTCAGGGTTGACCAGACTGAGGTGGGTGGTGTTTTCCTAACAGAGCTAGTTTGGCCCAGCCAGCTACTTCAGCAAAAACAAATGATGGGAATCAGTCTTACAGTAAGGGAAATTTTCCAGCCAATACTTTGATTGTTCTTGTGTAAACAGCCCAAATATTAAATGAGGAGAAATGACATAACCATGTGAAACCAGCTCCTGCCTGTTTCTCCTGGACACACCCAGTGCAGAATGCTCTTTGTTAAATTACAGAGTCTGTGTGAGGGCGATGCAGCTACAGTGTTGGTATGTCCAGGAGAGTTGTTCAAAGCTTAAATGGCTTCTGCAGTTGATAAATAGCTAGTGTCCTAAAATGTCTTCCATTTCAATATCCCTTGGCCGTTGTGGTCCCTTCCCTGGATTTACATAGACCTCAGCTCAAGAGGTAATTCCTGGGGTGTGGTGGCACATGCTTGTAATCCCTGAGCTTGGGAGGTGGAGACAGAAGGATCCTGCAGGTTCGAAGCCAGCCGTGCTGACTTAAGAGACCCTGCCCCCCCCCCCCCCACACACACAAAAAGAGTATAAAATAGGTCTGGGAATCTAGCCCGGAGGTAGAAGGGTTTCCAGAAACCCAAGTACCACAAAATAATAATAATAATAATAATAATAATAATAATAATAATAATAATAATATTAAAAATAAAATAAATAAAATAAAGGAGGTAATTCCTGGCACAATAAATAGAGGCCCCAAGCCCTTGCTCCAGGTATAGCATCTGTTTTGATGGGCTGGTACCTGCCTGCTTCTGGTTCTGAACCTATTGAATATTTCCCGGATAAAGGGCTAGTGAAATGTCATTTTAGCACATCAGTTGAAGACCCAAAATCAAAACCCCCAATACAATGACAGCAATCAAAACAGTCAAAAGAAAGACCCAGTATGACACCAGGTGAACCTCAGATCCCCACACCTCCAAGGACAGTCTCACTATTGAGTGTTATGTAGTTTTCCTTCCTCTGTTTCACGCCTCTGTTTTGGGAACTGGTTCTGTTTATAATCCTTCATAAGGTCTACAGCAATTGCTCTTAGGTTCCATGGTGGAGCATTTCTGCTAATGAGCAAATGCCGGAAACGTGTGGGTAGAATAACAACCCACCCACCTTTAAGTTTATTTTAGAAGATGCAAACAGGAGAAAATAAAAATTAGTTAGCGCACACATTAAGGCAAATGCCAAACATTCTGAGTTCAGAATATTTTCTCCTTGTCTAGACTATTGTACAAGCTTAGGTTGTGTCTTCATTGACTTAAAACCCTCCACTGACTTCACCTTGCTCTGAGAGTAAAATCCTCATTTCTTATTATGACCCACAGTCTTCCCCATGATCTGACCATGGAGCAGATCACAGGGCTGCATTGTCTCTGGTCTGACCTCATACTCTTCGAGCCCATTCTCACTCTGCATCTGGCACATTGACCTTCCCAGATGTGTTGAGCATCCTTGCCCGGGTTTTTTTTCACATGGGGTTTTCTCTGTTCCTAAAGTCTTTTCCCAGTTCTTTCAAATGGTTCTTAGAGATAGAGAGATGTTACTAATGATCCTGTATGATATTGCTCTCCTTTTTAGGCACTCTGATTTACCTGTTACTCTTATTCTATCTGAAATAATTATGTTGTTTGTTTATTGTCTGTCTTCTTTCTCCCAAGATCCACATCCTTCAACGAGACCCCCAACTATTACAGTTTCACTTCCCAGTAGTCATTCAGCTAGGGACCTATCAGAGGCTCCGTCCACTGCTGAGGTCGGAGTCATCACTTAATCACTTCCCCAGAGCCCCTCCTTGAACACCGATGCTCTGGGGACTCACCCTTCAACACATGAGCCCTTTTTTTTTTTGGTGGTACTGAGGTTCCTGGAAACCCTTCTACCTCCAGGCTACCCTCCCAGACCTACTATATATATATAATTTTTTTTCTTTTTTCTTTTTGTGGTACTAGGGGTGGAACCCAGAGGCTTTCTACCTCCGGGCTATACTCCCAGACCTTTTTTTTAATATTTTATTTGGAAACAGGGTCTCACTAAGTCACTGAGAGCCTCATTAAGTAGCTGAGGCTGACTTTGAACCCGTGCAATCCTCCTGTCTCAGCTTCCCAAGCACGGGGATTACAAGCGTGCGCCACCATGCTTGGCTATATATATATAATTTGGAAACGGTCTCTTAAGCCAGCAAGGCTGGCTTCGAACCTGCGTGATCCTCCTGTCTCTACCTCCCAAGCTTGGGGATTACAAGCATGCACCACCACACCCGGCTGAGCCTTTTATCTTGAAATAGGTTCTCAATGAGTGGCTGAGACTAGCCTTGAACCTGGGGCCCTTTTGTCCCAGTCTCTGGAATACTGGGGTTATAGGGGTGTGCCACCACACCCAAATCGATAATGATATTCTTTTGTCCTAAGCCTGGCATTAGAAATTCTTCTTAAACCAGTGTTGCAGAATGACAGCACCAATCAGAGTGGTATGCAAGAAAAGACCCTTCAGCATCATAAGACATAGGGATGGCATTGGTTCTAGGATTTAGAGGCTTATCTGTCCCTGCTTCCCATTGACCACTTAGAGCCAATGGAGATGTGGAAAACAGAAATGCTATTTCTGACTTATTCTGATGCCATGGCACTTAGTTTTATCTTTAGGGCGGAGGTGTTCTTAGACCACAGATAGCAACAGTACTATGAGAGATTATTAAACTTCACTGCTTTAATTAAATGTTCTTCACCTGACTAATAGCAACAGAAGTGTGAACTTGAATTCACTCTATACTTGTTAGGTGTTAACACTGCCTAAATATGAAAATGAAGTACTAGTGGTTTCTCTCACTTTAAAGAAAGAAAACAGAACAGGGTAAATGATGTATAAATGGGAAACTTCAGAGCCATGGATGAGGATATCAAAACCATTGACAGGAGAAAGCTACAGTTATTTAAAACTCTTAATTTTCTTTACAATTTAGTGAGACTTTCATTTATAACGCCAAAGTTGCATTTCCACTTATTTTTCTCTTTCTGACCTGGGGAGCATTTAACTTGGTAGGCTGGAGCTTGGTGTTAATGAGATCATAGGCAGGGGTATAATTCCTTTTCTTCTGTCAGAGTCAGAGCAGCACAGAGAAGGCTCCTCTGTGGTCTTCCTCCAGAGGTGCTCTCCTCCTGTGTCCCACACTCCTGTTCCATTGTTTACAAGGTAGTGTGTCTGTTCTTTTGTTTAGTTCAACAACAGATATTTAGTATTCACCTTAATAGTATTATTAGAAAAAACATTACTGAACTAAAACCATGTATTGCAACATGTGTAGAAACATAAAAGTGAGAAATTGTATTTCTCTTAGAATTTGGAAAATAGTTTGTTGTATAACCATTTGTGTTACAAGAAAACAACAAAGAAGTATGCATTT
The DNA here is from genome assembly GCF_963383645.1 of Muscardinus avellanarius. NCBI lineage: Eukaryota > Metazoa > Chordata > Mammalia > Rodentia > Gliridae > Muscardinus > Muscardinus avellanarius. The sequence continues at coordinate 93,007,714 of NC_137786.1, read as the reverse complement.
TGTACTGTTGATAGAAACACATTTTAAAGCTGTACTGATACTTAATTGACAAATAAAAGTTACAGATATTTAAAGTATACATAATGTTTGAGATATGTATACATTGTGAAACAATTAAATCAAGCATATATAATAAATGTATCTATCACCTTGCATTATTTGTTAGTGTGGTAAGCTCAGTTAAGTTCTACTCTCAGCAAATTCCAGTATACAACACAATATTACTAACCACAGTCATCATGCTGTACATTAAGAGTTTATCTCACTTAACTAAAACTTTGTACCCTTTGATCAGCATCTTTTTTCCACCCCCTTATCCATGGCAACCACCATTCTACTTTCTGATTCTATGAATATGATGTTTTAGATTTCACATATGAAATTATACAGTGTCTGGCTTATTTCTATTAGCTCAAGATCCTCCAGGTTCATCCATGCTGTTGCAAATGACAGGATTTCTCATCTTTAAAGGCTGAAAAATATTCCATTGTGCATATACACCCTTCCACATAATATATTTCCTTCCTTCCTTCCTTCCTTCTTTCCTTCCTTCCTTCCTTCCTTCCTTCCTTCCTTCCTACTGAGAATTGAATCTAGGAACATTGTATCACTGAGCAAGGCTCTCAGGCTGGCCTTGAACTTGAGATCATAATGCCTCAGCCTCTGAGTCTCTGTGGTATGAGTCCCACTCCATCTGGCATATATGTATCATGCTTTCTTATTCATCTATCAATAGATGCTTAGGTTGAGTTCATTTCTTGATTATTATAAATAATGCTACGGAGAACATGGGAACATAGATAACTCTTTGAAATGCTGGTTTTATTTCCTTTCATATATAACCAAAAGAGAGATTACTGAATCACAGGAAGCTCTCTTTTTAACTACTTGAGAACCCCCAAAATGGCTCCACCAAGTGACCTTCTCACAAATAGCATACAAAGCTCCCTTTTCTCCACGCCCTTGCCAGTGCCAGCGCTGGTTATCTTCGGTCTTTTTGGTCATAGCCATCCTAACAGGAGTGAGACAATGATTTCATTATGGTTTTGATGTGCCTTTTGCTGATGATTGGTGATGCTGAACACTTTTTCACCTTTAATTTAATCCATATTTATGAGGCCCAGAGCTCATTCTTTGTATAATGCTAAAGTACATGCCCTATGTATTAAAATTCCTTTATGTACTTATTTATATTATTTATATATTTATATAAACACTTGCATACCATATAAGTATGTCTTACAATACATTAACATACATAAATATGTTCACTATACATAATATGTTGTACATTTATATTATTTCTTACATCCTGTATTCATCTCAAAAATATCAGTTGAGCGCCATGTACTGTGTAGGTATGGTAAATCCACCAGCAATATGTCAGATAAGGTCCCTGTTTTCTTGTACCAGTAAGAGAGAAAGAATAGATATAAAATTAGAATAAATTATAATAAGAAAGTCCACAAACAATAAAACAGGGCGACCTATCAATGTGTGCCTGGGCAGAGGTGGAGTGGTTTGTTCTGCAGCTGGTCAAGGAAGCTTCTCAGGAGGTTACAGCTGAGCTAAAACTTCAGCCCACAGTAGAGAGCCAGGGGCTAGAGAACAGGCAGAAGGAACAGAGCAGGAGCTCAAAAGTGAAGAGGAAATCGGCATATTTGAGCAAAACTACAATATCAAGGAAACCAAAGTGTCTGAAAGCAGAGAGAGAAGAGATGACCTTGGCTCAGGAGCTAGGAAGGGCAGCAATGGCATAGCGGCTTATAGGCTATGACAAGGAGTCTTTATTTTATTACCAGTAGGAAGCGTTAGGGACGAGGCAGGATCGTAATGTGTTTGGCTTGACATTAAAGGTTTTTCTCTCTCTGATTGCTCTGTGACCTAAAAGGGCAGAAATGGGGGTAGGGAGACCAAGTAGGGGTTGCTGCAGGATAGAAATGATGGAGACCTGACAGGGATGACAAAGGCCAGCTTTAGGACCTGTTTTGGATACAGAGCTGACACAATGTGGTGATGGATTGCTTTTGGAACAGGGAAAAGTTCCATCAAATGGAATTTATTTTTTATACTGGGGATTGAACCCAGGGGGATTCTACTCTTGAGCTACAGCCCCAGGCCATATTCTTTCTTTCCTTCCTTCCTTCCTTCCTTCCTTCCTTCCTTTCCTTCCAGGTCTGGGGGTGGAACCCAGGGGCATTTGATCTCTGAGCTACTCCCCCTGCCCTATTTTTTATTCTTTATTTTGAAACCGGGTCTCACTGATTTTCAGAGGGCCTCACTAGGTATCTGAGGTTGTCTGCAAATCACGATCCTGTGGTCTCAGCCTCCCAAATGCTGGGATTACAAGCATGTGCCACCACCACACCCGGCCTCTTTATTTATTTTTAAATTTTTAATTTGTGCTATACCAGGGATAGAATCCAGGTATATTCTACCTCTGAACTATACCCCTTGCCCTATTTTTTATTCTTTATTTTGAAACAGGGTCTCATTGAGTTGCAAAGGGCCTCACTAAGTAGCTGAGGCTGTCCTTGAACCATGATCCTCCTGTCTCAGCCTCCCAAATGCTGGGATTACAAGTATGCGCCACTACTAAATTGTGGAGGACTTCACTAAGTAGCTGAGGCTGGCCGTGAACCTGGATCCTCCTGTCTCAACCTCCCAAGTACTGGGATTACAAACATGTGTCACTATGCCTGGCTCAAATGGATTTTGACTTGGTCAACAAGGTAGACAGTGATGCTGCTTTCTGAGACTGAGCCAGAGTTGCTCTGTTGACAGAGGGAAAGATAGAAAAGTCAAGACTTGTATTGACTGTGATAACTTTGACAAAAGCCTATGACACTTCTAAATAGAGATCCCAGTAGTGATAGGAACCAGACCAAGGAAACTGATAATATAAAAATGTTATTTTTATGTCACTCTTGAAAATGTGAGATATTTAAAATGAATAAACTCAGGGTATTGAGACTCAGAATTATCTAGCAAGTTGAATCCGTAAGACTATGTCTGGTCTTTGGTTTCTTGTCTTCAATAATAGTTCAATCAAAAACATCATTCTCTGTTGATAGAGTATTCTATAATACAACACAGTTTAAAGATGAACTTTAAGAAATAGTTACAACAAGTGAGATGTGGTGGTGCACATTTGTAATCCCAGTAGTGGGAGGCTGAGACAGGAGGATGGCAGGTTTGCAGCCAGCCTCAGTTGCATAGTGAGGCCCTCCACAACTTAGTGAGACCCTGTTTCAAAATAAAGAATAAAAATAGGCATTGGGGTGTTGATCAGAGGTAAAATGCCCCTGGGTTCAATCCCCATACCACATACACAAGAAGAAAAAGAAAAAGAAAAAAAAAAGAAAAAAAAAGAAAAAGAAAAAGAAAAAGAAAAAGGAAAAGGAATGCATACCACACAGTAGCAAAAGTTTCCTCTTTGGCATTTGAGCCACTGTCTGTGAACCAAAAAGTATTCCACATACTTAATCCAAGAGAGATAAAGAATGGTGAGCAAAAATTTAAATAGATTCTCCTCTGGCAAATATTCATAGGAATACATAATATATAAGTTATTTCTAAAACATATTAAGTTGTGATCTAGATAGAATAATATACCTTATTTCCTAGAGTTCTTGCAGGTGTGTAATGTTTTGTTAAGAGTAAAATAGTTTTAGACTTACCTAGGAATAATAACCAGTAACCTGGTCTTGTTTATAGTATCGAAAGTATGAATGCCTCAAGCTTATGCAACTTACACAGTGCTGTCCAGAAGGCTTTATGATAGATTGAATTGTGCCAAAAAAAAAAAAAACAGAAAAAGAAGCCAATTGTTATGATTTGGGTTCTATGGGATGCAGATTCTGGAACTGAGATTTGTGTGCAGCTGGTTCATTGAGAGTCGTGTTGGGCATGGCACTGTTCATGGGAAAGGGGAAAACGGGTTGTATAAAGGAGAAGACGAACTGTGATGTAGTTGCAACAGAATTGCAGCCAGTCCTCCATGGGGCACTTAAACTGGGATGGCTCTTCTGAGATGTCTTGGATTGAGGCAAAGGGTTCAGGCTTTTGCAGCCTGTCAATGACTAGTGATTTCTTATGAGTATCATTTGGAGCAGAGCAGCGTCTTGCCACTGAGGGCAGTCCCTGTGGAGGGACTCAGCTGTGGGCCATCACTAGACCATACATATGGTCCAGCTGGGAAATTAGTACCTCTGTCCTTGAAAGCAGGTGCAGCTCAGGTCCATTTGCCTTGTATGATAGATTCATCACACCTGAGAATGGCCCCTTCAGGACTGTGATGACTGCCTTAGGGTTTGTAGGAGGAACTCTAGGCCCTACCACAGTCATGGTCTCAGGACTTCAACATCATCTCTCTCTTTTATCACCCCTTCTCTGCTCCCCTATAGCCCAGCTGGCACCTCTGTTGGTCTAGGTGACTTATCTGATGGGAAGATTCAAATCCTAACCATGAGGGGTCACCTCATGTGTTTTTCTGAAGCCAGAGCTAGTGAACTTGTTCACTTGCCCATTTGCTTTTAAACAAATGAGTCTTTATGGAAAGTAATTCCTTTCTTTCCTAGATAGTTGCTCACTTGGCTCCAAAAACCTTAAATGGTTGGGCATTACTTTAAAATATGGGGAGACTTTTGTGTCTCACCTCATAGAAACCTTCCACTTTGGTCAATCCCCAGCAAGGAAAATGTCTCCAGCACTGAATCTCTTCTTTCCTGGAACCAACACTATTATACCACCTCTTCTGGGATGGAAGGGGCCCAATGTAATTGACTGCTCACTGTCCTGTGTTTTATCTCTACAAGAGATCATGCCATAGCAAGGGCTTGGTTCTGGTCTTTGTTGCTGCCAGATTGTCTATGCAGGAGCAGATTAACTAGGTAGCATGGGAATGGATGGAATGTAGGCTGGGAAGAGGAAGCAGCTGAACTGTGGCTCAGATGCACAGAGCCTTGGCAAGTGGGGAGCCCACACTATTTGGACAATCACATTTTCCATTCCTGCTAATGTGACTACTCTTTTCATGCCAATATTGCACCAGCATTGGAATGGCTGATGACAGAGGTTGTAAAGTCCAAGTCATCCTGTCTACTTTGATAATTAGTGCCTCTTCTGGAGTGGGCAATCTTTGGGGCATTAATAGCTGATACAAAGATCTCTAGACTCTGTGTCCACTCCCATAACCACATACCTCTTTGCTCTATTTTTCTTGATCTTTTAATCTTTTTCCTCCCAGGACTGGACCAACTGGGCAAGCCATTTGCACTGATTGTAACATATTATCTCAGGTGGTTTCCTTTTCCAGGCAGATTGGATGACTAAGAGTACTGCCTGACCCTCTGCTGGGAGGATTTTCTCATTGATGCTTCTCGGGTCCAGTCTTAGAGCACAAGAGCAGTCCTCTTTTGCTTTGTAGCTGCATACCAAGCTATTCCATACATCCATGTTTATGATGAGGGGAAGCCTTACTCCCTACACAGCATTGAACCAGTCCAATTGTGGTTGGTGCCATTCTAGGGAATGGACGGAATGTTGGGTTGGGAAGAAGGAATAGCTGAACTGTGGCTCAGAGGCAAAGAAGCCTAGGTATATCCTATAGAAAGCCTTTAGAGAGTTCTCAGACTGAAGCCAGAGGGTTGAGGCTTTCCTACTCCTGCCCAGACTTGTCATTGAATGTGAGCTGCCATGGGGGAGAGGATATAAGTTGGGGAGGCTGTTCCTTTCAGTTTAGGGCACTTTCTGGCTAGGCTAAACTATGAGTGTGTGGGCAACACTCCAGGTGGTTGGGAAGGCAAGTGCCCAAATCACAAACTGTGGGATCATGGTAAAATATCTCCCCCAACTTTTGTGCATTTTCCCAGGATAGTTTACCATCTGAAGAAATAAGCAAAAAAGATGGATCTGTTGAAGCCAAAGCAACACACAAGGAGCACTTTGAGTTGGAGGAACTGTTGGGCATTCCAGGAACCAAACCACTGGGTGCCACATAGAATAGATGTTGAGATCTGAAAGGCAGGAGTGAAGGAGCAGGCGTGACATTTCCTATCATATTCTTTTCCATCTGAAACCTGAGACACCTCTCCTCAGTTTTAAACTTAAATTAGGGGGAAAGATTTTTCTAGAAGACAAATCTGATGGTGTTGGGCTTCTGCTAAAAATTTATGCACAGCTACTTGCTGCGTCCCTTATAAAATCCAGTTTCTGGAACTGGACTGCAAGAGCCCTCCTGGCCTGTGTTCTCCTGGCCCTGTGAATCCTCTCTCATCACTCCTGCCATGGTCCTTTTCATCTCAGTCTTATCTACTCAGGGCTCCACTTCACATGGGTCTTGGTCTTGGTCTCACACTGGCAGTTGCCTTTGCCTGGAACTCTTCAGTGGTGGGCAGGAGGATGCTCCCTCCCACCACTTGTCTGTGTTCTAATCCTTAACACCTGTAGATGTGTTACTGTAAATGGTAAAAGCACTTTGCCTATGTTGCTAAGCTGAGTATCTTGAAATGGGGAGATTATCCCAGGTTCTCCACAAGCAGCCAATGGAATCACAAGGGTCCCCAGAGGAGGGAGGGCTGGGGCAGAGAAGAGGATGTGCAGAAGTCCTATGATGTCACTGCTGGAAGGGGACCGTGGGCCAGGAAATGCTGCAAAAAGAAGCAAAAAACTGATTTTCTTATAGCCTCCAGAAAGAATGCATGCAGCTTTCCCACACCTTGATTTTAGCCCAGTAAAACCTGTTTCAGCTTTCTGACCTCCATTACTGTAAATGTTTGTTGTTTTAAGCCATTAAATTTGTGGTGTTTTTATATAGCAGCAATAGGAAACTAATATACCTCCCCCGTGGCTAAATTCTATTAATCATTTAAGACTCAGCTGAAGCAAAAAAAAAAAAAAATCTGGTTAGAAGACTCTTCTATGTTCCTATAGCTAAGACAATGTTTCTTATTTTTCTTATGAGTAGCTATTGTATCTCTCTCTCTCTCTCTCTCTCTCTCTCTCTCTCTCTCCCTCTCCCTCTCCCTCGCTCTCGCTCTTGCTCTCGCTCTCCCTCTCGCTCTCTCTTTCGTACTGGGGATTGAACCCAGGGCATTCTACCTCCAAGCTAAAATTTAAAGCAGGGTCTCCCTAGTTTACTGAGAGTCACACTAAGTTGCTGAGGATGGTCTCGAACCTGCAATCTTCCTGTCTCATTCTCCCAAGCACTGGGATCACAGGCATGCACAACCACACCTGCCTACTCCCCTCTTTTAAACCTCTTACACCCTGTGTGAGAGCTGTAATGATGTCTTAAGTTCTTTGAGTCCACAACAAAGTCCTGGCACATGGGCTCAGTGAAGATGTGACTGTTACCACTGTTCCCTCCCCCTGAGGTTTTCCTTTACACTTTGAAGCCACTACCACTGGCTGGGTGTTGACAAGTCTGCTTTGTGTTTTGAGGGGTTATGCTTGTTTGGAGATTGTGCAAAGAGGGCCAGGCATAGTTTACACAAGTTAGCTCAGATGAGCTTGGGAAATCCCAGCCATGGTGAGGGTGGGTCCCTTGGGCAGAGGCTTGGGAAGGATGCAAAGCTGGTACCCAGTAGAGGTCATCCCTTTGCAGCATCACCAACAATATCCCACAGCTCTTCTCCTCACCATGCAGAGCTCTGAATCCTGAGGGGTGGTCTTCAGCTTTGCCCCCAGCTCTCTGCAGTCCACTGGGCCTGGGTTGTTTTCTTCTTGGGCCCCCCAAACCTGCCCCCCCTCCTCCAAGTGCTCCTCCATCCTCTGTTCTTTTACCTGTTCTATTTTTATGGCCTGAATTTGATCATTTGCTCCCCTCAGGCCCTCTCTCTTGGTTCTCTGGAGACTGTTTTAGAAATTAAAAACAAATATCCAAAATTGACTTCTCCTCAAGGCTATGTGCTCGCCTCTGGCTGACTGAGGGGAAAGTCATAGGAAGTTCAGAAAGAAAAACACAATGTTGGGAAAACATCCTCGCTGCATTCTGACTTGTTATAAATATTTGTTAAACAAATGAGTAGTGAGAGGGAATGGAGGATTTTGGCAGGGGAGTTCTAGGCTGTTTTTAGCGGTGTGTGTGTGTGTGTGTGTGTGTGTGTGTGTGTGTGTGTGTAGGGGTTTCCACTGATTATTCCTGGCTGATAATCACCATTTTAGAAAACCTCCGGTGCTAACCATTTTGGTCAGAAACTGGGTATCTTGGAAGATGCTACATTTAGCGAAGACAGTACTGATTTTTAGGTAGTGAGGTAAGAAAAAAATGTAATACAGTTAACCCAATCATCAACCTCTCTACCTTCCTCATAATGAGTCACATTTTTGTGTCCAATGGGAAAAGGGTGATTTTCTGTTTTACCTTCCACTTCCAGGTGCTCTCCAGCACCAGGGGCCCTTCTCTGTCACCCCTTTTTTTCTGGGACAACCTTTTCTTTGTTATAGCTGTCCTCCTGAAGCCTGGAGCTCAGGCTCAATGGTCACATGAACAGGGATCACCCTTTGCCAATGGAGCTTGGCCCTTGGGAGGCTACCTGGCCCTTTACCACCCTGTCCTTTCATTTTCTACACTATTGTCACACAAGAAGTAGACGTGACTGGGTCTACGATGGACAGGATTAACAAAAGGCAGTGACAGTGCAGTAGGGGGACCTTGCAGCTGACTTTTTAATACTGCCCATGGTCCTTGAGAGGCAATTATCTCAATGTCCCTGGGTTTGTAATCTCACTTGATTAGTTCTCTTGGTGAAATTAAGTGCTTTGTATGTCTACCCTGCATTATATCACCAGTTTCCAAGGAGATTTGCCCTGTATCCATAAGGTTTGATCTGATTGTCAGGGAATATGGGGATAAATAAAACACAGCTGGACAGATCAGAACAAGTTTTAATTGGGATAAATCCTAGGAGGAGAAACTGACCAGTAAGAGAGTCCACAAGAGTCAGAAAAATCTCTCTCTCTCTCTCTCTCTCTTTTTTTTTTTTTAGACTAGGGGCTTTTTATGGGGCAAGGAAGGAGAAGATAGAGGAATAGTCATTTATGCCGCTGGATGGCAGGCTAGGGACCAGGTCACCTTGGGGCAGGGTAATGGTCAGCTTTCTCACTTGCTGTTTTTCTGTTCCTGTGCTCTTGGTTCTCCTGGGCCAGACCTCACAGTCAGACCCCACAGTGCCCACACTGACCTCAAATTTCAATGTCCTCCCCACGTTGACCCTTCCCTTCTGTAATGCACAGACCATTCCTACAACCTGGAATGATGGCCTGTCTAGACATTACCATGTCCTTTATTTGGGCCCCTTGGGACTCCAATGCCTCCTGGGAAGAAGGGGGAAATTTCAGTTGTCCCCCTGTATTTTGTAGCAGAAAATGCGCCATCATCGCCACACCTCTACGAATGCTTTTTAATGGGTGAAAGTTAAAGTTTTCTGCAAGTTTCTGAAGGGAGAATACACAGCCATGCTTCACTCGTAGAATCATCATGAGGCTGAGGCTTTTCTTTCTGCTGCTCAGGAACGACATTTTCATTTTGTTGGTTGCCTACCTTCATTCCCATAGTGAATTTCTTACTGTCTTTAAAGATATTAGGATTCAATGTAGAATAAGTCCCTTCATTTTCTTCTTCTTTTTTCCCCCGTACTGTCCAGAGACTGGGCTTTAGAAGCAAGCTCAGGTAATTCAGCAAGTGATGGGTCTCTGGTGGGGAAAAGTCATAGCTTTATTGATTAACATCTTGGTGTAACATCCGTAATTGGAGTTCCCCTGTAATTTGGTGCCAGGTTGCCTCACCAGTTTCTCTAGAGACTATATATCAAATTCTATTTTTTCATGCTCCTGTTTTCTGATAAGGGCCCATAAAACCACTAGTTTGACCTAATATTAGATTTCTGAAGATGAGAGCGCTGTTACTGACTGCCAAAGGTCCTCAAGTACCCTGAGAATCTATACCCATGATTTAAAAGAAATGTATGACCAGGGGGAAAATATCCTTAGGTTTGGGCATGTGTTTGTGTTTCACTTCCCACCTTCTGTGTGTATTTTTGTCTATCACAAACTATTTTGAATCAATAATTAAAATTGGTAAACAGATCTACAGGAAGAAGAAAAACCCCTTCAGTTTGAGTTTAATAGACTGTCTCTCAAAGTCATTCCCTGACACAGCAAGTTGCTGAGGGAGTTTGTGCCAGTAAATAGGACAGAATGAGGTTGATTAGAAAATAAAACAACACAAAACCTGACATCCTATTGTGAGTTTAAAAACAAAGCAAAATGACTATTAACAACCTATGTTGATTTCTGCCAACAATCTTTATCTGTGCGGTAAAGGCAGGAGGAATAACACATTGCTTCTAGTAAGACCAACTTTGGGATTTATGGGAATTCATGATTTTTTTTCTTTAAACTTCTATTTTTTTTTTGTTTTGTTTTCTTAGGATGCCTCTCCTCTTGTGGAGACTCATGAGACACCTATTAGTCAGTCTAGAGCCTACAGGTATCTGAGTTGCTACAGGAGGAGAAATGGGATGTCTTTCGGCTTTTCTTTGGAGCAGATTTGTTGCATGTTTACCAAGGCGAAAGGATTGGTGCCCTGGAGATCATTTGCTTTCATAAGCTTTAAACTAGAGCAGCAAAAGCTTCATGCCTTGATTCTCTTCCAACAGCTCTTTCTCTCAGCAAGGCATAGAGGAGCAAGCTGAGACCTACAGATTGCCAGCAGACTCTTCCAGTAGAATTGCCCTGTCTTGATCAGTTAAAACTGGGTGGGATGGGAGAAGCTCTGCCAGTTTTCTCCCCATCTCTTCCACCATGTGGCGAGACACCCAAAGCATTCCACAGGGCTTTAGAATCAAGATGAAATACTCCAGATTTCCACTCTCAATAATACCCAGACCCCAGACCATATGCACAAATAATTCACATGCTTTCTAACCTTTGCATTTTGCATATAACCTCCCTGTCAAACACTGGTTTTCTGGAGCTTTATATAGGAAAAAAAAATATAAGTTAAGAAGAAAGCAGAACAAAGGACTTTTTTGTATGCTAACCATTATTTCTACTTAATATAAAAAGTAGTAATAAGTATAGAAGCTAAAATTTTTGCTCCCCAGCAATCTATAGCCTGTTCTCTCCCACCTGACTGATATCTAAAAGATAATGACTTTAAGTATTGGTTTTGAAATGGAATATAATAGAAGCTACAATGACAGTTGTGAGATGAACAATAACCCTAAAGTTGGTTAAAATAAATCCAAAACCAGGTAAATGCAAGCAGGCTCCCATTCCCAATTTACTTAAGAGATAAAGTAAGAAAAACAAAAAGGAACAAATTTAATTTGTCCTCCCTCCCTCTGGAAGTGAGGGTGCGGCTGGCTGCAGGAGTGACTACACCCTTGCACTGAGGTATTTATGTGGTAATGGACATCACACCCTTCACAGGGCAGAGATCCAACCCCCCAAATGCACTGATCTTCTCCCATTTGAACATTACAAATAAAGAAACTGTAGGAAAAGGCAAAATAAGTTTTCACTAAGAATTCACAGATTTGGTTTTTGATCTTTTGTATTTTTAACAAGCACAAGTTTTGGTATCTTGAGAATAATGAACCCCCTGGAACTCTAAATAACAAATGTGAGTTCCATTGATCAAGTCTGTATTTGATCACCTAAAAAATGTTCAGTTACCCACCATCCAATGTACCTTAAAGAATGATTTCTCTTCAGAGAGCGGTAGGTAAGATTTCCTTGACATCTCTGTTTTAAAACCCAAAGCTGTACCCATCACTGCGCCCAGCTCAGCTTTTCCTTTCCTGTGCTCCTTATGGGAAGAAACTTATTTTTAAAGCCTCTCAGTACCTTTATATTTCATCTTCCTCTGTTCTTCAACTATCACTCCATTTTTCAGTTTTTCTTTTTATTCCTTTGTCTAAAATCCTTTGCTTTCTCTCCTCTCTTCCATTTTAAAGCAAGACATGAACAAATATGAAAACTCTTTTTTTGATTCAAGTATACTCTTTCCATCTCCTGTCTGCTTCCTCCTTCCTTTCAGAGCTACACTTCTCTACAGAGTTACTGTCCAGTGACCTCATTTAAATCAACGGTTCAAGCTCAGAGCAGTGATCCATGCCTGTAATCCCAGTACTTGGGAGGCTGAGACAGGAGGATTGAAGGTTCAAGACCAGTGTGCGGTAGACCCTGTAACTCAGAGGTAGAATGTCCCTTACTGCCCCACATAATAAGTAGATAGATAAATAAATAGATAAATAAATACATTCTAAGTTTAACAGTGGTTATTTTGGTAAACATGGTACCTAACTGGTATATAGGGTTTACGACTCCTCCTTATAACCTCACTCCAAGTGAGGTGTTATAATGAATGCAAGTCTCATTTTGAAATCTGCTACTTATACACATATATTTATGGGGGAATAAGCACAAAATTTATACAACACATTTCTATAAAATCAACTGAGTTCTTACATGCTGTCTGTTGGCACTTACATGAAAAATTTACCATTAAGGGATTAGGTATTGAAGCCCAATGTGTGGGGAAAATAGAATCGCCAGTAGACTTGTAGATCTGAGCTCTAGTTAGAAGCTATTAGGCTATGTGGGTTGTAGATTCTCTACTTTCTTTAAGGTGGGAATCGTAGCCTCCATAAATCTCTTTGTTGTGCAAATTATTATGAACCCTACTCATTGCACAAAAGAAAATTAATTTCTAACATTCATTATGCTAATTAACCAAGTATCTGGGGGTAGACTGAGAATATTTGAAGCACTTGCCTTAGTGCCTCTCTGAAGTCTGGATTCATAATTAAGTTCCTCTAAGTGCTAACTGACTTCCAATTGGTGTATGATTAGAGTGAACCTCCATCAATGTACAAACCAAACTACTTATTTTTATGTGTGCTAGAATCTAGGCATTCAGCAGTCATCTCCCTCTCTATGTCTGCTCTGTCACCATTCATAGCTTCAGCCACTCTCAGCTGGCTTCTGTCTGCACCACACCAGTGAACTGGTTTTCTATAAAGTCTTTAATGACCTCCATGTCCAAATGTTCACAGGATACTGCACTTGAGTTTTGGCTGCATTTGGCACTGTTGGTCATGTCTACTTTCTAAATACCATTTCTACAGATTTTCTTCTTGCTTCAGTAAGCCACCTTGACCTCCTCGACTGGCTCCTCAGGTGTTTCCATCTGTATTCTTATTGCCTTGACTAAAAAACCTGGTGACAATAACTTAGAAGAAGGAGGTTTATTTACTCACAGTTCTGAAGATTTCAGTGGTTCAGTCCAAGTTAGGCTGGGTGAAGTCTTTCAATCGTGGGGCTTTGCATAGGGAGCAGAGAAAGAGAGCACAATGGTTCTGCTCTCATATCACAGAGCAAAGAGAAAACTCATGCAGGGGGTTCATGATCACGTGCACTGTCCCAAAGACCATACCCCAGTGACCCACTGCCTCCAGCTGCACCCCACCTGCCTAGGTTATCATCCAACAGATCCATTATAATGGATTTATCCCCTGGTGAGATTAGATCCCTCATGATTCCATTATATCACTCCTAAACATTAACACATGGACTCTGTAGGGGATATTATATGTCTAAAACTTAACAGCAGGTGAGAAAGATATCAATAAACAGAATGGTCCACTTCTCCCTGGTTCATTTGATGTAATACTATCTATTGCCGTCACTAGAATATATAAAAGAAGACAGGGCCAAGCCCTGGAGCATTCAAAGATCTGAGGTCAGCTGAATGCCTAGAAACCCAATAAATGAGTCTGAGAAGTACTACCCAGAGAGGTAGAGGTAAACCGCCAGAGAGTAAAGAGCGGGAGTGTATTTTAGGAACAAGGAAATAGACATCATATTAAATGCTACTAAGATGCCGGGCGTGGTGGCGCATGCCTGTAATCCCTACGCTTGGGAGGCTGAGACAGGAGGATCATGCAGGTTCTAAGCCAGCCTCAGCTACTTAAATGCTACTAAGAACCCAATGAGGACAAAGAGACGTATTCATAGAATTAATAAGATGGAGCTTGTCACTGGTGGTTGTGACAAGTATATCCATGCCATGGTGGGAACAGAAAACAAATGGGGTGGGTAGAGAAATGGATGGGCCATAAGAATGTGAAAATTTTTTCTGGAAAAGTTTCCTGTGACTTGGAGCAGACAAATGAAATGACAGTGGGAGGGGGACATGGGATCTGTCTTAGCTCAGGTTGCTAAGACAGAATACCATAGACTGGATGCCTGAAGCACCAGGCCTTTGTTTCTCACAGTCTTGGAGCCTAGGGAATCCAAGATCAAGATGCCAGCAGATCTGGTGTCTAGCGAGAGCACTCCTCCTGGATTTTTGAGAGCAATCTCTCATCCTATTTTCACATGATAGAGAGAGGAATTTTACTCTTTTTCTCTTTATATAATGATATTATTTTATCATGGGGGCTTCTCTTTCATGACCTAATTACTCCAAAAGTTTCCAGTTCTTATCACCATCCACTTGGGGTCTAGGGTGTTTGGGGGAACATAAGCATGCAGTTTATAACAGGAGCAAAGGAGAATTTCATCAACATAAGCAAAACTGGATCATGGTTGCATACTGATGGGAAAGATCCAATAAAGAAAAACAAATTAATGATATAGTAAAGAGGGTATGAAATGCTAGAGATGAGGGGGTAAATTTTACAACCCTAGTGGAGGGATTGGACTTTGGTAGAAATAAGGTAGCTCTTCAGTTGGAACAGGAAGAGAGAAAAGGATTAACATAATTTTAGGCATGGAATAAAAATAATCTAATATTGTAAAAACTCTTGGGGATTTTTGAGTGGCCAAAAGATGAACTTTTGTCTGCTGTAAAAATGGGTATAGGTAACCTGTCAGAATGCTACATGGCTATGCATGCTCCTAGGGGAAGAATTTTCCTAACAGACATAAAAATATGACAAGGAATAACAGGTGTGTGCGTGTGTGTGTGTGTAAAAGACATGAGCCTCGCTTAAGATATGCATATTGTCAATACTTTATTGGGGAAGGGCTAAATGAGTGATGTACGCATGTACGTCTCTACCATCTTCTACCCAATCATTAAGATGTATGACTACAATGCATCCATGAAAACATTAAAAAATAAAATTTTTACATTTTGTTGCATGATTTTAAAGATTATTGTTTCAATGAAAGAGAACAACAGTGGCTATGTCTATAAATACCTTCTTTTTTTTCTTTGCGGTCCTGGGGATGGAACCTCGGGGCATTCTACCTCTGATCTACACACCCAACCTTTATTTTGAAGGGTCTCACCGAGTTGCAAAGAACCTCACTAAGCAGCTGAGGCTGTTCACGAACAGTGATCCTCCCGTCTCAGCCTCCTGAATGTTGGGATTACAAGCGTGCGTCACCACGCCCGGCATATAAATATGTTTTGATTCATTGTGGTTCCTTCCTTATATTTTTAAGTCAAAGTGGTAACAATGGTGGTAACAGGTGACTGATGACCTATCACAGAAGGATGGCAACTAAATGCAGGTTGACTCCACAAGGAGGATGTGTCCTGCTCTCTCCGTAAGAACTTCAGCTCAAAATCCTGAAGCACTGTTTTGCAAGTTTGTGAATAAGTAGTTTTGCTACAAACTCACTTTCAAAACACAGAATGCTCTTGAGGGAATGAATTTTTGGGAAAAAAAAAAGAGAAAAATACCAAGTGCCAATGACCACTCTGGTAGTTAAAGGAAGTCTCAGGCAGCATCTTGACCCAAACTTTTAGGTTATTTGTATCCTTTTAAATAGAAACAATTAAAGCTTGCTTAGATTTTCCAAATACATGAGGTTTTCTCAACCTTTTGGGAAAAATAGAACCAGTGTTTTGGTTGTCATGCATTGACTTGCATAAAGTATTTTTCCTCAAAGGTAACTAGATATTCATGTTACTATTGCTTTTCCTTGGAAACAAGAGTCGCCTGATCATAATTATAGGCTTTAAGCAAAGGAATGAATAGTGAAGAAACCCAAAGCTCCGTAAACATTACTGAAGAACCGTGCCAAATATATCCACACATTCAGGTATGGGGAAGCTTTGGGTTTAGTATTCTTAAGATGATATTTAAAGAGTGTCTCCAAAAATAAGGCTGTATAAGGATGTAAAAATTGTGTTTAAGTTTTTAAAGGAAGTTTTGGCCTGTCTGGTTGTGCAGATAATCTTCCCTCCCTAAATCAGTGCCTTGCTGTTTTGTTAAGTCCATGGCCCAGTGGACTGAAACAAAAGGTGTGAAGTTCTTCTCATCCATCTTAATGGGGTGTTAATGACTGCAGAGGCTGACTGTGACCATTTAAATGTGAGCACTATTAATCAACTAGAAAAAACACAAACACTCAGCTTGAGCCATTGAAAGGTAATTGCAAGGGGCAATGGGTCCAATCTTTTTTTTGTGTGTATGTGCATGTGTATATGTATATACATATATGTGTATACAAGTATATATAAGCATATATATGTGTGTGCGCGCGCGCGCGCGTGTGTGTGTGTGTGTGTGTGTGTGTGTGTGTGTGTGTACCAAGCCAGCTTGACATATTTAAATCAAACCTAAAGGCAATTGCCTTCTAAGCTTTTATTGAGATTTAAGAGTCAGTTTCTCCCACGAACTTGCAGGTTAGCTGTGCCTGCATCTAGTGGATAACTTTTACTAACATTGTAAATTTCTACTAGGTAATCACATGCCAAATTGTATTTCTGTAAGAGGACTTTTAATATATCCTTTGATTTAGAAGTGTATAGACATACTTGTAAGTGTGTGTGTGGGATGTATAAGGATAGTTAATTCAAGATTTAAAATAATTTTCTGTTTTATTTTCATTACTGGGGTTGAAATCAGGAGTGATCTACCTGAGCTACATCCACAGCCCTCATTTATTTTTTATTTTGAGATAGGATCTCTCTAAGTAGTTCAGGCTGTCCTCAACCCTGCAATCCTCCTGTCTCAGCTCCCAAGACTGGGATTACAGTAACATGCTACCATGCCCTGCATTATTTTCTATTTCTACAATGTGCTTGCTCCACTTTTTTTCTTAGGATGTGCTTATCACGTCTGAAACTGTACATTTCTCAGCTTTGGGGGGAAGGAGTCCTGGCCTTATCGTGATAAAGTTGGCAATGTTTCTGGAAAACTAAATGAAAGATCTTGAGGAGAACATCTTTTCATCGTTGCTGCTTAGTAGAGTAGGCTAATGGAAGAGTAAACATATATTCTCCTTTACAGAAAATCAGAAGTCCAGGCTCAGATGTTAGTACTTTATTCATGTATTAAATTCATAGAAATACACCAAGCAGGGTTAGATTTCCGCTGAGGAATGTACCGTTCAGCACGTAATTCCAGCCGTCTCATGCATACATTGCCTGCAGTTTGAGATTAGTAATCAGGAGGTGGTTTATTTATTTTTGCTTTTTTGTACATGGCTTTAAGACCATGCCAAAGTGCATGACCTGTCTTTGGGGCAGACACATAGGAGAAGAAAAGGATTCTTTCTTTTCAGTGTCTCTGCCTGTGACATTTTGCTTCTCCAGCAGTAACTACCGTTGGGAACAATGACCTGGCCTGGCCTGATATGACCCTGTTTCATGTACAAGATACAAGTTTGGAGGGTATTTATCTCAACTGCTGGAAGCAATGTTGATTTTTACTTTTTCACAGGAGCAGCCAAGCCGCTTTTGGTTTCACTACTTCTTAAATTCACCCCTCACTCATTGCCTAGGGCAGAAGGCACTTGGAAAGTTCACAAAGGAAATAAAATACTTCAGTGGCCTCTGAAATTAAATAAAATACTTGTCTATGGGTTAGGTCTTTTCCTCCCCCCTTTCCCAATGGAGAGAGGCAGAAAAGCTGTGGATTTTAATAAGGCTAACATTCTAGGTTTGGAAAAGGTCAAGTGACCACAAATGCCTGATAAAGTATTTGCTTTTTTTCAGCATAATATTTGAATTTTAAAATATGGTATTTAAAGCAATTATTCTTCAGAAGTTCACTAACATCAAATGAGTAGGTTCTGAGGGCTAAAATGCTCAGTGCATTCCAAGACCTGTCATTGAAGTTGCTGTCATTGAGACCTAAGATGGCATCTGAAATGCAATACATTTAAGGTGCCACCAACCCCTTCCCCAATACAATACTTGGCAGACAAGGAGAGGAAAGTGGACCAAAAGGCAATCTAAACTGGGATCAAATAATATCAGTATATGCATAAAGTATAGGTTACATTTTTTTGTTTTTTGTTGCTGTTTTCTTCAACTCCGCATTGGGAAAGTTAGGAGTGAATCTTTGGAAAAGCAAGGAACTTTACCTTGAACACTTCCTCTTTTGCCCTTTCTGTTCCATTATGGGTTATCAACTAGCCTTTTTCTAGTCTTTGTGAATTCAATTTTTCACACTTAACATTATTCTACTTCTCCTTGTTTTTTTTTTTTTTTTTGTTGTTGTTTTAGTGTTCCAATATTCCTTCTCCTCAGGCCACCCATGTGGGAAGTTACCAGTGAATGAGGAAGAGTAGGGAAAATGAATTGCCTTGGTCTTCCCACCAGCAGCTCTGGACCCAAGTGTGGGTCGGCTTGGAGTCTGGCTCTGTAGCTGCCACACTGTGTGGTCTTGGCCACGTGCTATGTTTCCGTCTCAGTTTCCCTAGCTGTGTATAAGTGGGTAATTACTAGCTTAGTCAGGTTGTAGCCTTGAAGGACAAATGAATGATTACAAAGTACTTAAAAACTACAAGAGAATGTAGGAATTCTAAGTGTTGCAGTCTTATTTCCTCATGGGAGGGTGATAAAGTAAAAGTGCGGCTTAATAGGCAAATTGAAATTCCTAGATGAGAAGGGCTGGAGAAGTTCAAAGTCATTTTATGATTATTAATAATGGGCGTAGGTTGTACCTCCTCATCTAATCAACATACATTCCTGGGATGGAAGGGAGTGTTCTCTCTCCAAATAACTTTTTATCTAAAGTGTTGAGACATTTCTTACCCTGTTTTATGTTTGTGGAGTTTTGAATGACTAGGAACAACTCCCTTTTTTTATATTTCTTTTTCTCTCTCTCTCTCTTTTGGAGAAGGGGGAGGCAAACTGGCTCTTGTTTCACCTTCCTAAGCATGTGAGAATGGTTAGATGGAGCTCCTTTATGTTTTCTGTTCCACTCTGTGAGACCAAAACCACTTTGGTTGGGGGTCCTTGTTCCTTTTTGTTCAATCCACAAACATTCTTGGACAAGTTTCCCTTTGTCTGTGTGGAGAAATTCCAAATTTTAAAATTGTGTGTGTGTGTGTGTGTGTGTGTGTGTGTGTGTGTGTGAAGAAGGCAAAAATATTTTGCTTTAAAGTGTTTTACTTAAGAATTTTGTGAGAGTGGAGTATGGAAGTTTTTCAGGTAAAGCAATGTGGTAGAGATGACAAATATGATCCTCACTTGGCTCAGGGGAGGGGAAACACTCAGCCAGCGCTGTCCTTAGAATGAAGATTCGTAAAGCCTTCAGATCACTTCAGATCACTCCAAGCTTCAAATAACTCTAGGTTCGAGTCTTATATTGCCCGGTAAAATACAAAAACAAACAAAAAACCCAAACACACACACACACACACACACACACACACACACACACGTACAAAAAGACTGAGCCAGGCATAGTGATGCAAGCCTATAATTCTAGTACTTAGTTAGGAGTTTGGGACAGGAGGATGGCAGGTTTGAGGTCAGCCTCAGCAATTTAGCAAGACCCTGTCACCGACTTCATGAGACTCCATTAAAAAACAACAAAAAAAAGGCCTGGAGGTCTAGCTCAGAGTTAGAGTGTCCCTGGGTTTGATTCCCAGTACCTCTAAAACAACAACAAACTAAAACAAATTGCATAAAAATTATGCCGGGCGTGGTGGCATATGCCTGTAATCCCCGCACTTGGGAGGCGGAGACAGGAGGATTGCGCTGGTTTGGAGCCAGCCTTGCTGGCTTAAGAGACCCTGTTTCCAAATAAAGAAATATAAAATAGGTCTGGGAGTGTAGCCCGGAGGTAGAAGGGCTTCCAGGAACCCCAGTACCACCACCAAAAAAAAAAAAAAAAAAAAAAATTATAAAAATATCATTTGTGCAAAAGAATAAGCAGTGACTTCCTGAAGTACTGTCTGGTGGGACATTCATTGGCTCTTTCATTCACAACATTAGTAAGGGTCTTCTATATCACATTGAACTATGTTAGTGATGGGAAACGTGCTGGTATTAGGAAATGGCTTTGGTACTAATTTCAAAATGTATTTGAAAATAGCTTTGGTACTGCTCAGACACAGGGAAGGGAAGCTGCAGAGTCCCCTGTACCAAAAGTGATTAGCAAGAATACAAAAGAGTTGTAGCCCAGGACCTTTGTATTTTAAGGGCAAGTTTACATAATAAATAATGTCCAGCAGATAGGCTAAAACTCCTCAAGGACTGGGAGGAAGGTAGAGGCCTTCTTCAAACAGAGCAGATTTCATGGGATCTCTGACTTTGTTAACCACTGGAGACAGGAGTGTGCCCACACCTACACCTACAGAAAGAAGGCTTCTGGTCAGGCAGGGTGTAAGATAAGTAAATCCTCATAATTGTATCAAAAGACTTGTCCCAGAGAGAATGGGCAGACCTACACCTAGTCGGATCAGGAAGACTATTGGTTAAGCAAAGTTGAGACATAATAATATTTGTAAAAACTATTCGGTATTCAAAAACTTTAGTGTATTATTTTCAAGGTACCCTACTACATTTTCCCTCTCTGATGTAGTGCTTTATAGTAATTCTGTCCCTTCTTTCTACCTTTGTAATAATAAAAATTGCTTAAGCTTACAGCAGAACAGTTCTATTTTTTTCTAAAATTAGCTAAGAACAAGAACCCGTGGCTCCATCTCACATTGTTACATTAGGATTAGGAATAAAAGTATATTTAGAATTTAATGAATGGAGGACAGACACAGTGACCAGCTAGATAACTAGAGTTAAGTAATGACAGAAAGCATGTCCCAAAGAAGCAGATAATTAAATGTCAGATGAGCATAGTAGGCAGTGAGTGCAGTGGGCCCTGTAAAGATATAAGAAATACTTTTGAATGAGTTCACAGGAAGTGGCGGATGTCACCAGGTTTGGAATAGCTGCAAAATCTTGATAGCAGTTGTAATGGTTGAGCTGACTCCTGAAAGTCAGTTGGGATTTGGGGACTGATGTGCAGATAGGATAAGAGAAGACATTCAGTTTGGAAGTTTGGGATAGTTATCAGGAGGTATGATTATGGTGCATTTATGACAAATGAGTAAATCCCTAGCAAGAGTAGAAAACCAGCAACACTTTAGTGAAATCAGTACATTGAGTAGCCTGTTCATGTAATTGTATGGTTTCTAAGAACTGAATTTCATAGGCTCAAACCCTACAGAGTGAGCAAAATGATTCTCTTGGGAAGCCAAAACAAGTGTGGGTGGCACTTCCCCAGGAGATGCTGCTGAGGGATTTCCCTTTGAAGAAATGATAGCTAATATGCAAGTGTTGGTATTTCAACAGGATTTAAAGCCTTAAGTTAAATCCATTCCTCTTCCAAGGTAGGGTTTTAAGCAATATTAAATGGTAGCTGGTGGGCAAAAGGAAGTTGAGTGATGATGTGACAACTTAAGAGGTCCTTATCTTTGTTGTGACAAAGGATGTGGAGTCCCCCCCCCCCACTGCCCCTGGGTAAAAGTTTTAAAGATATGGAGTTGCTCCTCACCATCCCTGAGTAAATGAAAATGTATCAGGAAAATGGCCGGTAATTAGACTCAGGAATCAGAATAAAAATGGCTTGTCAGGGTCCAGCTCAGTATGTCTGAGCTGAGTTCACTGTTACCAAGTGAGTTTTATAATCTCATAAATGGTTGTTAAAAACACCAACAAAGAAAAATACTGCCTTGTTTTCTTTCATTGTTAGGTGTGAATATAGCTGCCATTTAATGAGGGCCTGTTACATTCCAGGGTTTACATATGTGCTTTCAGATATTATCTCCAGTCCTCCCCCAAATTTTTAAGGTGGTTGCTTTGATTTTTCTGTTACCAAAGGGCAAGCAGAAAAACTGAGCCTCAGAGAGGGGTAGCAACTTTTGAATGTTCTTCAGCCAGGATCCAAACTCAGTGTGTGTCCAAATTCTGAAATTTCTGCTGTGTCACACGGGAGCCTTCTCTGTGTAAAAATCATCGAAAAGAGGTATCACCTCTCCTCTAAAATCTGCAAGCAGTATTACCCAGAGAACTCTGACAGTATTTGTTCATTTTGGATACCCGTCACTTAATTATACTTATATATGCCTGGGGACATTTTCATCCCAAATGCAGAATGTACTCGTAGCCTGCACAGTATATTTCTACATTCTAAAAGTTCTGTAGGTGAAGATTCAGTCACAAAGCAAAGTGAAAGCCATGTGCAAAGAATCCCTCTTCCTTCTCCTCTCTCACCCGGCTCCCTGCAGCTTGCTGTACTGAGCAGAGGTTGCCAGGACCCATGTGTGCGTGGAGATATCAGTCCTTGCAGCAAAAGTTGGCAAGGCTTGAAGACGGGAACTGGCTGCAGATGTTGAGGGCTGGGGAGTTCAAACGCAGCCCTGCTATGTGGAATCCCACATTTGAGACTCTCTTTCTTTTGGTTGGGAAACTAATAGCTCTCCAGTTTTGAGTTAAAACATTGTGCTTCTTTCAGTGGAAATATAAAAGAGCTCTGGACTTCTCTGCTTGGGTAGAGGCAGCTCTACCCTGTGTGGCTCATCAATCCTCTGCTTCAGCCTTGGCCCCAGATTCACACTTCCTTCTCATGACTGGCACTGGTTGAAAGAAAGGATCCTGGCCAAGATGGGATCTGGCTGAACAGGAGGGTGTGGTGCCAGCATGAGCCCCTCTCTCATCTCTAACCCCCAGCACTTCATCAGACACAAGCCATTTCTTTGGCTTCCAATTCTTCTATTATTATGTCTTTAGACTTGGCCTTTTTTTTGGAGGGGGTGATACTGGGGATTGAACCCAAGGACATTTTTACCTCCTAGCTACACTACCAGCCCTTTTTATTTCTTGTTTTAAAACAGGGTCTCACTAGGTTGCTAATAGTCTATTAGTCACTGCTAAGAGTCACTGCCATTGCTGAGGTTGGTCTTGAATCTGAGAACCCTCTATCTCAGCTTCCTAAGTACAGGAATTTCAGGCATGAGCCATCATGCCTGGCTTAGACTTGGCCTTTGTTAACTCAACAGTATACACATTATGTATTGAGAACAACTCTTCAGATATAAAAATATCAATCCATTGCCTATTTTTCACCTTTACTCTCATCCTGCCTTGGCTACAACCCCCAGGAAGAATTCATAATCAGATATCAACTGAATGAAACTTGACCTTGTTGTATTTTCCAGAACACTCACTCGTTCCAGTGAAGAGCCTTTTTTCTTAATTAGCTACTGGCCTGGTATACATGTGGTCTTTGTGGAGCCTCATCCTGGGCCCTATATGTGCACATCTCAGGCCAGTCAAAAGACCAGTCTCTCACCTGTGTGTCAATATCTTAACCACACCACCCACTCATCCATTTTTCTTTTGAGTGTCAGCCTCTCATTTCTCAATTTCTCAGTCATGTTCAACTGCTCATGTGAACCATTGAACAATTCCTTTTGTCTCTTCTCTCAATCACCTTTTGTCCCAGCAATAAAATTGGATCCTCTGACTTGGCCCTTGAGCAAGCTTCAGAGCCATGTGCTAGAGCTGGATGAAAACTGTGGGATTAATAGCCTGACTACAGTACCTCTTCTGGTTCAGTACCTCGGGGCTTTGAGTAAACATGCACAACGCTTTGAGCCTCAGTTCCCTCTGCCAAAAGGGCTGGATGGCTGATCTCTATTTCCCACTATTCATTGAAGGAGTACCTAATAAAGGCCTGCATTTTGCCTGCCCTAAGCTAGCCCTATGTCTACAATGGTAAGAATATAGAAATGGTCTCTCCTCTCACAGAGTTTAGAGTAAATGAATGTATCAATTGCCAATTAATAAGTCCAAAATAACACTTATTTATCTACCATTATAAGTGCTGGGAAAGAAAAGACCAGGGCCCCACAGGAATATATGACAGAGATCCAAGATATCGACTTAGTGGGAACTGAAGAGGGAGATATATCAAGAGAGAAATGTGTGTGTGTGTGTGTGTGTGTGTGTGTGCGCGCGCACGCACGCGCAGGAGCCAACTACGGTAGAAGAAGCCTCCTAAGCCAATTTGAAAATTTTGAACTGAATTCTAAGTGTAATTAGAGGGTGTGAAAACAGTGAAATGCCATGAGATTTGCATTTTAAAAAGGTCACTGTGGCCTCAGAGTAATGGAGTATCTTTGAGATTCTAGGTGACAAAAGAGTGTAGCTTAAAGCAGGTAGGGGGAGGAGACAGAGAAAGAGACCATCCCTCCAGGCTTGTCTCTGATGCTTTGTCCTGTGGTCCCATCTGTCCAGTCCCAGGGGAAGGGATCTTGGTCGTTACTACCACCATCTTTGACTCAACCTGGGGTATGGCATATGGTTTATACTACTTCCTCTTGGTTGGACTTTGTGCGTGCGTGTGTGTGTGTGTGTGTGTGTGTGTGTGTGTGTATGTGTTACTGGGGACTGAAAGCAGGGACACTCTACCTCTGAAATATACCATTAGCCCTTTTGTATTTTTTATTTTGAAACAAAGTCAAGTCTCACTAAGTTCCTGAGACTGGCCTTGAACCAGTGATCCTCCTGTCTCAGCCTCCTCAGTATAGGGATTATAAGTGTGCCTCACCATACCTGGCTGGTTATTCATAGGTTTATTTCCCCCACTGAATTGGAAACTTCCTACAGCAATTATAATGTCTTGTTTTTCTTTTAATCCCTTAAACTCTCCATATCTTTACAAATAATGAATGTATAGTTATAACTTTCTTCCCAGCAACCTCTTTAGTTGGTATGACACACCCATCCAGAGATAGGGCTGAGGGATTCTCTGGCAAGCCTTACCATCTCTAGCTTACATTTTAGTTTTTAGTAGGTTAAAATTGCTCTGATACCCCCGGAGAAACAAAGAAAGGTTGTGGCTTGTGGTTGAAGGAGAGGAAAGAAAGATAATTTCTTTGCTGAAAATCACTTTGGAGTCATATGCTGCTCTGCTTCTGGTTCCCCTGCTGTCTGTACTCATGCCCAAAGGATACACACACACACACACACACACACACACACACACACACACACCTGCCTTGTTACTTCTCACGTTGTGTGATTGTGGGAGAAAAATCTAGACTGTCAGGAATGTGGACTGAGGAAGATGAAGTGTATGTCACTGGTCCACGTTTCCTTCCTGGAAGATGGTCACTGCTCACTGAGTTCCTCCTGCAGAGGCTTCCTGTCAGCCATCTCTTCAAATTCCCCCTCCTCTTCTCAGGAACTAAGGGACTTTCCTCAGCTCTTTAGTATCCCTGGGCAGAGCACAGTCCTTTTGTGTTTAGATCCTAGAACCACCTTCTTTTTGATGTTTGGTTGAAACTCTTATTTGAGCTGCCATTTTAAAAAATAGGAATATGACAGTTTATTTTGCATCAAGAAAAGATAGAAAACAAAAACTGCTCCCCACCGTCACATGGGGCAAAGGGGTCCCTAAAAGAGAATAACCGCTAAAGCTTTCGAGAAATGGTTTTTTAAATTTTATTGAGGTTCCTCACCTGCTCTTTTATTATTGGTCAGAATTGGGCCTTGGGGAGCCAGTGTTAGAGCTGCCAATTTCATAAAATAATTAAGCATCTTATACAGGTTCCCCCCCCCCATGAATTCCATATTTTTAAGTTTCTTCTCTTTGGCACTTCTAGAGACTTAACAATAGTCATTCCCAGGTTTGGGGACTTTAAAGCAGCTCATTATAGATTTTTTCTTCTTCCTCATCTATAAAAAGAAAAAAGAAAAGGAGAAACTTTAGCTTTCCTCAGTGCCCCTCCATTTTCCTTCGAGACCACTTCTGACTCTCTCTCCACTACAATCCCTTTATAGAGCTCTGTAATAGATGATAATGTGCTAAAGCAATCTCTATTAGACTCTGGGAAGTCCTCATTGTCTTCAATTAGACTCTTTAAGATTCTGAAAACACCCCCAGGCTCATTTAAAGTTGGAAACCTAGACTTCTGTCTGGGATCACTCTTCACTTATATTTATTTCCTGGTGAGAGTACTATTTATCTCTTGCTGATAGTTTTTCAATCTAGAATTACAAAATTCTACATTTAG
This sequence comes from Muscardinus avellanarius, assembly GCF_963383645.1. Taxonomy (NCBI): domain Eukaryota; kingdom Metazoa; phylum Chordata; class Mammalia; order Rodentia; family Gliridae; genus Muscardinus; species Muscardinus avellanarius. The sequence goes on along the minus strand of NC_137786.1, from coordinate 92,981,434 downwards.
AGACCTGAGAGACCATTCTAAATTCTTATTCTATTGTCAAGAAACCTATGGGTCTGCTGAGTCAAGCATGTTGCCCTAAGCCCTTTAGTTATTTAGTACTAATGACTAGCAGTTTTATCTTTAGAGGTCTGATTCTCTCCTCCATGTTTCATAATTTTGTACTTCAATTCTCTGCCAAAAGTTATACAACAGGACAAATACAGTGTGTACTCACCTGTCATTACACCAATCCATTCCATCATCAATCACCAAATATTTATTGAACACCTACATAAGCAAAGCACTGTGCTGGTGCATAAAGAATCTGTATAAACACCTTGATTGAAATGCAAATACAATTAATTTCTATTAACTACTTGTAATTTTAAGTTCTTTCCCAAGGAACTGAAGAAAAAAAAAAAACAGAGACATTTAGTTATATCCTGTATAGGCAGTCATTTTAGAAAAGACAGGGGAAATGCCATTCACTAATTATGCTGAGTTACAAATTTCCTGAGTTTGATGGAAATGTTTTAGTATGGAAAGAAGCTAAGTTTCAGTTTTTGCAAAATAAATGTTGAGACTTAAGACCATTCTCAGAATAGCCACGTTGGGAATGAATAGAAAGTTTGGGAAACTGAGACTTCACAAGAAATCCCTGAAATATTAAAGCTCCCTGAAAACCATGATCAGGCTCTTTGTATTGGTTGGTTGGTTGGTTTTACAAGTAGTTTATTATTATGGCTTGAAAGAAGTGGTTATCTGAGTACCTATCTGAAACTGATTTTTGCTTCATTAGGACAATGCAGAAAGATTATTATTATTATTATTATTATTATTATTATTATTATTATTATTTCCTCCCCTCAGTAGCTTCTTCATTACCTGTGCCCTTCGGATTTCACCCTAGTGGTCATTTTAAATAGCAAGCCTCTGAGACAATAAGTTTGGCAGTATTCACAAAGGTGGGAGTGACTTTGCCAAAACCACAAAGCAGGGTCAAAAAGATCTTCATCCATCTGGAGATAAGGATCATGATGCAATGTTGAAAGAGCCTGGTGTGGGAGGGAGTCGGGGCTGGAGGCTCTGGCTAGCACCAGCCTTGCTTCATCACCACAGGGCCACTGCCACAGGCTGCCTGCCAGTGTGGACACTCTTTCCTCACCTCAAAGTGTGGATAAAAGCTCCAGCCCTACCCACGGAGGCAGTGCTGTTTTGAGGACCAGAGCTGGCTTATGCAAAAATGCTTTGAGCACTTCAAGACCTCTGGAAATACAAGGTGGTTTGAGTCCCCCAAATCTAGAATTTTGATCAGTAACAGAAGTACTTAATTGCAAAAATTAAAAAAAATTAAAACACTCTTTCTGTGTGTTGTGGATGTTGGGAGTCCATGTGCATATTTTAGTCTGTTGAAAGCACTTCTGTTACCATTCCTTTGAAACTGGCAGGAGATAGGCTCAGTGCTGGTAGGAAGTAGCAGGCCTCTCTTATCCCTTCAAAGAGCTGAGAACAGGACTGAATTTGATTAGAGAGGCTCAGTTTGATGGACATGATTAAGCAGCAGCTACTGGATCCCCACCAGTGAGCTCCTGTTCCCACAGAGTCATGGGAACACTTCACAGACAGCCCACGTGAGGTTCAGACATGTTTTTGCAATGTTGACAGTTGATGGCAGATACCAAATTTTATGTGTGTGTGTGTGTGTGTGTGTGTGTGTGTGTGTGTGTGTATTTGCCAGTGCTATAGGTTCTGTGTGTCATGGTAGAAATAATTAAAAATTCCTTTGCAATTTTCAGTTGTAAACATGTTTTTTCACATTTCACTGATTCATGTAATAAGCACTCCTTGAGTGGGCACCATGCTAGGCACTAGGGATACAGGCCAATGTGGTGAGGAAACCAGATGTCATGGAATAATTATATATCCCATTGTGATTAAATCTTGGGCTGAGGTAGTTAAAGCGTGAATGATTCCTCCACACCTGTGTTCCTCTTACCTAGAAATGTCAGGGGGTATGTGTGCTAGAAAGCACAGCTACCAGGTCGTAGAGATTCTGCTAGTCTGACCTCTTGGGATACATATTCCATTCCCACTCTGCATCATCATCACCATTTAGCACTGTGAAAGTAACAGAAGTGAGTAACATGTTTGGGGGTTATCTAAGGAAATGGGGTCGCAGTTATTTATCTCAATATACTTACTTGGGAACTACTGATTTAATACTTAAAATCTCTGCCTTCAATCCTCTTTGATTCCAGCTAGGAGCACAATCATTGCAAAATATAGAAATGCCTAACATGTTAGGTCTGGATTTACAATGTGGGCTGAAGTCTTTTTGTAAAAGAAATAATACATCCAGTATAGTTGGAACAAATGATATGCCTGAGTGCACGCATGTAGGATCTGTTGCTAATATAGACTAGAAATCTATTTAAAGTCATCCTATTAATTGTGTCTTTTTGCCATTTCACATTTTATTTTTGCTTGTGTGATATTTTATTATATATCTTTTTCCATAAGGGCTAGGCTCTATGAAGTGTTTTTTCTATTCCATTAGGTCTCTGGCTGCTCAATGAATGATTGTCAAATGTTGATTAAGTACATTTTCTCAGTCAATAGATTGAGAGAATACAAATGTAATACGCTATTGCTTGAACTTTTATAAAGCCAAAAAGATGTTCCCCTTTGGATTATGGTTGAGGTTTTTGAGGGTAGGTCAAAAGATGAAAGATTCTTAACATACAAAACAAAGATACAGATTAGAAAGAACAGGATGCAAAGACTTAAAGTTGATGGGTTGTAGATAATTAGTTGTGGAATGTCACCTCTGCCTTCATCTCCCACTGTCCTGTATTTTGCTTCATGCTGTTTATATTTCTGAAAATTCTGGCAAATCTTGCTTCCTATAAACTATACAGTAACTCATGAGATAAGTGGGTGGGAAGCAGAGCAGAATGGTCACTGCCTGGCTCTTTTATCTTAAGCCTGTACAAAGCTGCTAATATGTTGAAGGACAAAGGTGGAAGGGACTGAAGAGATCATCTTTTCCTACATGTCTTTTTCCCATTCAAGGTTACATAGCTTGACTGTGGCAGAGGTAGGACTCAAACTCGGGATCTATTAGATTCAGATCCTTTCCATCACACTTTACTAACTCTGCTGGGCTCAGGTTCATCATCATTCAAATATTTGATGTAGGAGGAAAAACTGGTGTAACTGATGAATTATGGAAGTATTGATTTAAATTTATAGTTTATGCCATCGAACTGTTTTCATTGAATCTTTCAAAATATATACTCCTCCAAGGTAGCTACAGCTCAAAAGTCAGTCCCAAACATAACTTTGTAAATTTGAGATTAACGTTTACCTAATTCCATGAAGGATCACAATCTTTATATTAGCATGCATTTATTCTGTGCAGTCATTACAAATATGCCACTCGCCCTAATAAGAGTGAGTAAATATGTTCTTTCCTCATCATTTGGGCATTCTTTCTACACATTAATTTCCTCCTGAAGCCAATATCAATGCTAATTCTGCATTAAGAAAGATAAAGACATAAAACACAGTGTTGCAGTAAATATCTGGCAAGCCACAGAGACACTATTTTAAAGAAAATTGTCTCAAGACACTTTAATGCTCTCTATTGCTATGGTTGCAGAATTACGGAGGGCACATTGCTAAGAGGACCTCTATTACATCTATTAATGAGATTTATAAGAACACTAATAGGTAAAGCCCAAATTAACTTCATCAATAGCGATGCAAATTAATACAAGTCTAGCTACTCAACTGAGGGTTATAAATATTCATGCCAGTTGTTATGACGAATACAGACTCTGCATGTTCTAAATATGTGGGCGAAAATGTGAGTGTTGACATCATGATAAAAAGCAATTATCTACAGGGTGAATATTCTCACTTTAGTTAAACATAAGCTCTAGCAACACATCTACTCTCATTGCTAAACAAGAAATGTGTACTACCAACTAGAGATTTAAAGACACACTGCTTAAATATTTTCCAACAACTTCCAGTGCTATCGACCCACAGTCTTCATCATCAGCCCGAGTAGTACTTGTAAGACCATCTGCTGGGATCAGAGGAACACCAGTCATTTGGTGGAGACTGAAGGAGATTTAAACATGATGCTGGGAAACAGCTCAGGCATGAAGAAACTGGAAAAATGTATCATGGCATCTTGATTAAGTAACCTCTACGTTTCTGATGGGAGAGAGAGAATTCTATGCAGGTGGAAGTGAATGGGATGCCTTGCTAGAAAAGTATGTGAGCTCAGTGAACTCTGCCACTTACTAACTCAAAGAATCTAAGTCATTTCAAAATATCTTTTTTAACGAATGCCTTACTTCATAGCTCTCCTTGGAGATTCTACTAGATAAATAAGATTCTCTCATTATTAAATCTCTATGACTATTAAATATCAAAATTCATTTAGATGGAGATGAATATCAGCATGGGTTTTATTTAATTCCAGTGTTGCCACTGCAGCCGCCACCACTGCCTCCTCCTCCTCCTTCTCCTCCTCCTTCTCTTTCTTCTTTTTAACTTGGTACTGGGGATTAAACCCAGGGGTGTTCTACTTCTAAGCTCCACTCCCAGCCCTTTTTATTTTATTTTTGTTTTGAAACAAAGCCTCACTAGGTTTCTGAGAGTCTCACTATGTTGCTGAAGCTCATCTCAAGCCTGCAATCCTCCTGTCTCAGCCTCCCAAGTGCTGAGCTAACAGGCATGTGCCACTACACCTGGCCCCTCATTCATGTTCTGAGGTGTTTAAATATATGTTCTATTGAACTATATAACCTTAAAGACTTAGTAATTTTTCCAACATAGAATAATTTAAAATATTGTATCTTCAAGCCGGGCATGGTGGCGCACGCTTGTAATCCCCGTGCTTGGGAGGCTGAGACAGGAGGATCACACAGGTTCGAAGCCAGCCTCAGCTACTTAGTGAGACTCTCAGCAACTTAGTGAGACCCTGTTTCCAAATAAAATATATAAAAATTGTATCTTCAAGAGTTATTAAAAAAGAAAGCTCAATAATGAGCTTTTTATAATTATTTACACAGATAAAATTGTGTTAGCTAATTTCCTTTATTTATGATTTAAAACATAATTATATTTAAGAATTCTATTTTACTTAAAACTTAATTCCTGTTTGTTAATGCTTTGGCTTATGTTTTGTCTAAAATCCCACCATAGATGGTATTTTTGCTTTAAAGGTAGTATTGACCTAGCCCTAGAAGCTGCATAAGTACATTCAGATAAAGCCACATTGGACTTGTGGATAAACACTCTTAGTTGCTTGATATGTGCTGATCCTGTGTATGTAGGTGCATGTGTGCAACATTCTCTTTATTCTATACATTTTAAATCTCTTGCCTTTATCATCTCTGCCATTTCTCCAGTTTGTTCTATCAAATGTTTCATCCTGGCCATCTTGGTTTCAAGATGAAATCCAGTCATGCACATTTGTTCTGCTTCAGATGGTTTCCAACCCAGAAAAGGGCGCTCTCTCTCTCTATCTCTATCTCTATCTCTATCTCTATCTCTATCTCTATCTCTCTCTCTCCTCTCTCTCTCCCCCCCTCTAGTATTAAGTATGGAACCCAGGGGAATTCTACCACTGAGCTACACTCTCAGCACCATTTTATTTTTATTTTGAAACAAGGTCTCACTAAATTGCTAAGGCTGACGGTGAACCTGAGCTCCTCCTGTCTCGTTCTTCCAAATACTGGGATTACAGGTGTAGGCCATCATCCTAGCTCAGTATTTTTCTTTTTATAAATGGCATTATTTCTTGGCTTTCTACTTGACAAATATCTGAAAAATCACAGTCCTTTATGAGTTTAGCCAAACTACCTAAAGACCATAAAGAGATCTAAGACAATGAAGGATAGCCAGCTAGTTCAGTCTTTTCTTACTCTTAGATTTTCCACACCTAATAATCACTACTGTCAGTTCTAATAAATTCAACTGTAAAATGGTATATAAAGGACTAATTTTAATGTCTCTCTCCAGAGTTCTTTCAAAGAATGTCTTTTGAGTTTTAAATATATATACATCATGTAGAAGCAGCAGCAGCTCAAAAAAAAAAATCATGAAAAAGGGATAATGAGGTATAGTGAAAGAATCCCAAATTAGTACCAGCTGCTGAACAATTAGGATCAACTGCTAACAGGTGTGGAGAAGAGCCCATGTACAATGTTACCTTTTGTCAATGTGCCTTCTGAAAGGACTTCTGTAGGTAAAATTCCCAGAGAATCTAGAGTGTTGGAGGAACTGCTTTTTTTCTGTGTGTATGTCTGCATGCATGCACATTATATATATATATATATATATATATATATATATATATATATATACACATACACACACACACACATCAATCCATATATATATATATATATATTCATCTAAAGTATATCCACTCAAGATAAAGTTGATTTTCTTTGCAGGTCACCTTTCAAAATGACAAGAAATTAAATCTTCATATACTATTAGTTACGGTTCAGTGTTGGGGAAGGAAGAGCTGGTGGTATCCGGGAAATTTGGAGATGGAAGTTTGTATGGAGAGCTTCTGAGATGATAAAACCTTCAAAGTATGTTCAAAATTTCAGACATATTTGCATTAATTCTTGAGCAATCTTTTCAAGTTTCATCGGCTTTCAAAAGAGTCTGTGAGTCTTTTTATTCAATTTTAAAACATATTGGCCACAAACACATGAATGTGTAAGTCAGTCTTGAATTTGAATTTCTATATATTACTTGACTTTTGTTGTTTAATTTTTTTGTTGTTGTTGTGCTGGGGAATGAATTCAAGGCTCTGCAATGTTTGACAAGCACTCCCACTGAACTTTATTTTCCAACATTTTTATTTTATTTTGAGATAGGGGCTTGCTGAGTTGCCCAGGTTGGCCATGAACTTGTGATTCTCTTGACTTGATCTCTTGTGTTTCTAGGATTAGAGATATATGACATAATGATCTTGGCTTTCTGAATGTATTCTTTTATGTATAAAATGGGATAGTGCTACTGGACTGTTTCATTATTGGGTTGCTTAAAGCGCTTTGCACATATAAGTCACTTGTATACCATGCTTGAGTGGCAAGGATTTCAAATATTGACTCTGAAATTTGACGGCATGCTGTGGAGTTAAAAAAATACAGACTCCTACAGAGCCTGTCGGACGGCGAAGCCGGTCAGGGCCTCTGAGGCCAGGATAGGAGAATGCTGGGTGGCGAGGCCAATGCCAAGGCCTGCGAGGCCAGGATCAAAGCTTGCCATGCGGTGAGGCTGATTTCAGGCCCAGTCAGGTCGGGATTGGAGCCTGCAGAGTGGTGAGGTCGGTGGCTTCAATAGTGGGATCGGAGCCTGCATTGCGGCATCCGCAGGGAAATATCACAGAAAATAAAAAATCAGATGCTTTCCTTAATATGCAAAAACTAGGGAGAAATGGGTAATAGGAGGAAATCTAGTTGAAGAAGGGGCCCGATGGAGGAGCAATTAAGGGGACCTATCAGAGGGGATGGGAGGGGGGAAGATAGAATACCTTTAAAGCACATGATGTACTTAAACAAATATATCAAAGTCGATCACTAAATCAAGCATGGGCTTGAGGGAGGGGACAGGGAATGGCATGGGGATTGGATAAACTGGGTGATGTGTGATTGTATATCCTCACAAGTCTTGTATTCCACTAAGATGTCTGATGATAATGCACCAATAAAAATATATTTAAAAAAATACAGAGTCCTATACCCCGAATTCCAAGGTTTCTGACTTACTTGGTAAGGGGTGTAGCCTGGAAATGAGGATGTTTTAAAAATCCCCAGATTCTCTGAATGTTCAGTGAAGTTTGAGGATCACTGATTCAAAGAACAGTGTCTGATACCCCTAGGTACTTAACAATCATTAGTTTTCTTAGGAAGCTTCTTCATTATTAGGATTGGATAATGAAAATTAAAAGACTGATATATTCTTCCTAATACTAGAAGGGTTAAAATATTTGCTAGGGACTAGACAGTGGAATCTCATTCTATAATTAACTTGTTCTGATATCAAGCATATAGTTTCTTACCATTTTTATGTTTCTTATATTTAAACAAATAGAAGGAAAAGGATAATTATGTTTTCTCTTCACATATATTTTAGGAAAAATAATGTTTAGAAAATGCTTTGAGATCCGTGGATGAAAGGATATTCAAAACATTTAAAACACACTAAGAAAAAAGATAGATACTTTAAAAAGTGGTTGGTTTAAAACAAAGGCTAACAAGGGTGAGGAAATAAAGAAAAAAGAGGGTGATGATGGTGATGGGCGTAGTGACATTTACATGTTTCTACCGATGCCCAGAGAAATAGCACAAAACTTGTTTATATAAATCTATGTTACTGGCCTGATTACTTGTCAGGGCTTTCTTTTCTCTGGGACCCAGAATTTCTACTCTGAGTATAGGTTTTAAAATCTTTTTGCCCAGGCACAGGCAATAGGAGCCATTGACTAAGCTATTATTATAACCGATCTTTGCCAGAAAGAACTCTCAGCCTTTCATGCTCCGTCACCGAGCCTTTGGGAGTGCTTTAAGCAAATGCTTTGGAATTTGTAAGTGCTGATCTCATTTATGAGTGTCCAGATTCCTTGAGAGTGAAGTTTTCTGCCATTACTATAAAACATCAAATATTTGGAAAGGCCATTTATTGGGGCGGGGTCCAACATGGTATGTGTAAAGAGAGGGAGCTCCTCTTGTGCCCTGGACTCAGAGCGATGGAATGTGGTGATGGGGACGCAGACCAGGCACCTTCTTCTTTCCCCTCACATTGTCAAGCCTCTCTTCTCTCTAAGCCTGTCAGCACTAGGGGGCTCACCTGCATGGGTCTTCTGACCTGGAGTTGGATTTGGTCAACATGGTACCCTGGCGGGAGACACAGGGAAAGTGGAGAGAGAATCTGGTTTCTGTTCCTCTGGTTTTCTTCCTCACAGTCCACAGGAACTCTCTTCCTGGCCTAGCCACAGCCTCTGCCAAGATCTTTCTCTCCATGTCACTCTCTTCCTTGGTTCCAGTAACTGCTCCTTTCCTTACTCTTCAGGCTCATAATAGTAATAGGCTCTGTGTTACTGAGCCAGAAATAATGCATTAAACCTTGTAGTTTGCTTTCATCCTGACCATGATTTTGTAAATAGTCCTTTATTAAATCATCTCCATTCTTGTTTGGTACAAATGGAAATACTATGACCTCATCTATCTCATTCGCTATTATGTTTTCATTGGTTTTTGCTGAATGAACAAATAAATAAATGTTTGAGCTTCTTCGTTGGATGCATTTGTACACTAGACTTAGGGTATTGATTATTTTTCAGGGCAGCAGCTCTGTAACTGGTTGCAGTCTTCCTGTGATGAAATTAATCTGAGAATTAAGAACATATATATAACTTTTCTATGCTGATTTTGCTTAATTTAATTTTAAATTCTTACATGTCATATGGAATTTAAATTTAAATTTGAAACTATAATATAGGTTTCCATTAATATTTGTTTTCCTGCATTGTGAATTGAATCCTGAGGTGCTCTACTACTGAGTTACAGTCCTAGTTATTTTGTGATAGGGTCTTATTATGTTTCCTTGGCTAGCATGGAACTTATGATCTTCCTGCTCCAGCCTATAGAGCTACTGGTGTATTCTCCTCTCCAATTTAGGATATCCTCAGCAGAATCTGTAGCACCAAGTTGCTAATCAGTGTTGAGTAAGCATATGTCCACTTTATTTAAACCCATTCTTCTTAGTTACCCTTTCAGCTTCTCTCCTTTCATTTTTCCCTTTAACAATAAAAACTGCACTCACATTCTGAGATAATGATTGGCATGGTTCTCTTACCCATCTTGGACTAAAACAAGTTATTTTTGTTGGTGTTAAATTTGGGCCTCCATTTACTCTAATTATCAGGGAATCCAAAATCTTCTCAGATTTTTTTTTAAACTAGAAGTTTAAGTCTCTCAGTCTGGGCACATCAGAAGATATGCTGCATCTGTTGAAATGATCATGTGATTTTTGTCTTTAGTTCTGTTTATGTGGTGAATTACATGGATTGTTTTTCATATGTTGAACCAGCCTTGCCTCCCTGGGATAAACCTGACTTGGTTCTGGTGTATAATTTTCTTGATGTGGTTTTGAATGCACATTGCTAGTATTGGCTTAGAAAATTTTGCATTTAAGTTCATCAATGATATTGGTCTGTAGTTTTTTTTTTTCTGAGCTGTTGATTTTTTGACAGAGGGGACAAAAACATACACTAGAAAAATAGCCTATTCAATAAATGGTATTGGCAAAACTGACTACTCATATGCAGAAAAATGAAAATAAACCACACTTTCTCACTATGAATAAAAGTCAATTCAAGATGGATCAAAGACCTAGAAATTGGATCAGAGAACTTTCAGCTACTTGAAGAGGGCATAAGACTGTCACTCCAACATATAGGCATGGGTAAAATCTTTCTCAACAAGACCTCCAAAGGCACAAGAAATTAAAATCAGGACCAGTATGTGAGATTGCATTAAATTGAAGAGCTTCTGTGAAGCAATGGAGACTATCAAGAACCTCAACAGAGAACTGACAGAATGTGAGAAGATTTTTGCCAATTACTCCTCAGATAGAGAACTAATATCTAGAATATACAGATAACTCAAGAAACTCACAACCAAAAAACCCAAATAACTGAAATAAAAATGTGCAAGTAAATTAAATAAACACTAAATAACCCAATTAAACTAAATAAAAACCAAATAACCCAATTAAAAATGGGCAAGTAAACTAAATAAACAAAAGAAGAAATACAAATTGCAAATGAATTTATGAAAATGTTCAACATTATTAGTAATCAGAGAGATGCAAATAAAAACTGCCCTGAGGTTTTGCCTAAACCAATTACAATGGCAAACAATAAGAAATGCTGGTGAGGATGCGAAGTAGAAACTCTAATACATTGTTGGTGGAATTGCAAATTAGTGCAACCACTTTGGGAAACTGTGGAGGATCCTCAGAATAATGGAAATGAACGTACCATAAGATCCAGCAATACCACTCCTGGGTATCTACCCAGAAGAATGAAAACCAAATTTCTAGAGTAATGCATGATTATCTATGTTTATAGCTGCACACCCAATTGCCAAACTATGAAAGCAGCTGAGATGTCTATCAACAAATGAATGGATTACAAAACTATGGGATATGTATATAATGGAAATTCACTCAGTCATAAAAAAGAACAAATTTATATTATTTGTAAAGAAATGGATGGAAATGGAGAACCTCATGCCATGTGAAATTAATCAGTCTCAAAAAGTGAAAAGTCAGCCGGGCATGGTGGCGCATGCTTGTAATCCCCGTGCTTGGGAGGCAGAGACAGGAGGATCACGCAGGTTCGAAGCCAGCCACGCGCTGGCTTAGGAGAACCTGTTTCCAAATAAAAATGTAAAAATAGATCTGGGAGTGTAGCCTGGAGGTAGAAGGGCTTCCAGGAACCCCAGTACCACCAAAAAAAAAAAAAAGTGAAAAGTCAAATATGCTCCCCAATATAAAGAAGCTAAAAAGAAAATGAAAACAGAACATAGGAGGGAATCCAGACAAAGGAGAAACTTTAAGATGAATGAAGAAGTCGATCTAACTGAGGGGAATGTGAGGGGGAAAAGAAAAACACCTCAATGGACATGATGCACAGGTATAAACTTATCAAAGTCAATCACTTTGCTAAGCACGAGAAAATGGGAAGAGAAAAAGAAAAGAATGGAAGCGGGGGAGGGCTGAATGAGTGCTGAGTGCATATGTGCCTCTACTACTCTGAATTTTGTCAAGACATATGATTACAATGCACTAATAAAAAATAAGAAGGATGCATTGCTACACCCAAGAGGTTATATCTATGCAACTGTGGAAACTTGAACCACCCTGTGCCACTCTTGCCTACTTCAGCACCTCCTTACTGCAAGAACAAGGAGTTTGTTGTTATTTATGGCACCTAGTCTTATGGTTCTGATATTTGGGTAAAATCCTGGTGTTAAGACTGAGTTGTAATGCCCCTCCCCAAATTAATACAACTGAGGTCCTGACCCCTAGAATGTGGCTATCATTGAATATATGCCCTATAAAGAGATCATTAGCAGGGCATGGTGGCACAACCCTGTAATTCCTATATTTATTTTGGAGGCTGAGACAGAGGTTCAGCAATTTAGAAGGCCCTCTACAACTACAGGAGACCCTAAGTAAAATGAAAAGTAGGGCTAACTCAGAGTAGAATATTCCTAGGTTCAATCACCAGTACCATGGAAAAAAAAGGTGTGTGTGTGTGTCTGTGTGTGTGTGTGTGTGTGTGTGTGTGTGTGTGTATGAGAGAGAGAGAGAGAGAGAGAGAGAGAGAGAGAGAGAGAGAGAGGAAGAGAGGATATTAATGTAAAATAAGGCCAAATGCATGAACTTTCAGTCAGTGAGACAGATTTTCTTACAAAAAGAGATTACTATATAGACCTACTCAAAGGAAGAGTGTGTGTGAAGAGAAAGGATTAAGACAGCCATTTATAAGCCAAGAAGAAAGGCCTCAAAAATGACACCAACCCTGCTGACATCTTGATCTCAGATTTCTAGCTCTAGAACGGTGAGGAAATCAATCTCAGTTGCTTAAGCCACCAAGTTTGTGTGCTTTGTTATGCCTGCCCTCACAAACTGGTATACCCAGTATCTTTGGGTCCCCTTTATCGTAGATGCCTAGCTTGGTCAGTTAATCAAGATTTTGGCACCTGTGGAAATTAAGAGGTGTCCATGTTATCTTTGGACAGAAAGGATACTAAGTGTTACTGTTTTATTGACCAATCATTTTAGCCCTCAAGTCCCTTTCTCTCTCATTCCTGTCTTGTCCTGTTTTCTACCATAGAATTTACCATTACCTCTCACACCTATCAAGAGATGATTATTTGATGTAGAATATTTCCTAAGGTCGATATTGTTTCATAAACTATAGTATACTGGCTGTAGTTCATATATTTTATTTTATTTTTATTTGTTGCATTGTAATCATATATCACATTGGAATACAAGACTTGAGAGGATATACAAGCACACATCATCCAATTAGCCCTCATCCAGCCCCCATCCCATTCCCTCCCCCTCCCTCGATCCCATGCTTGTTTTGTGATTAACTTTGATACATTTGTTTATGTACCTCCTGCATTTTTTTTATTGGTGCACTGTATTCATGCATCATAGTAGGATACATACTTTTGTAGACATACATGCACACTTTTCCCAGTCAGCCCCCACCCAATCCCCACCCCATTCTCTCCCTATCCCTCCCTCCCATGCTTGGCTTAGTAGTTGACATCTAGTATTATGGCAATTTATCTAAAATTAAAAATGATAATCTCACATAACAGTTTCATTTGTCTGATACCAAGCTTTTGATGACTTAAAGATAACATTTCAATATTTCTTTTTGCTTTCTTTCTTACCAGAGAATATTTTTTTTCTATTTTTTAGGTGAAACTATCATATATTTATATATTTATTTTTCAGAAAAAAATCTATCCTAATATGGAATATGGACTCTAGGTACCCAAAACGATCTTGAAAAAGAACAAAGCTAGGAGATATATATTTTCTGATTTCAAACCATATAAGGCTACAATAATTGAAACAGTGTAGTACTATTCTAAAGGCAGATATATAAACCATGGAAGTTAAATAAAAGCCTAGAGCTAAATTCTTCCCTATATTGTCAAGTTATTTTTGACAAGGTTTCCACGAACATTTGGTGGTGGAAATATTAATCTTTTAACTAAATATTGTTAAAAATAATAATTACATGGAAAAGAATAAAATTGGACCCTTACCTAATCCCATATACAAATATTAACTCAAAATAGATAATAGACCTAAATATAAATCTTAAGACTATAAACTTTTAGAAGAAAATCTGGGTCATTAAACCTCACAACATTGAAATTGGTAGTGATTTCTTAGTTATGATTTCAATGGCACAGGCAACAGAGGAGTATATAAACTCCCTAAAAAAAAAAAATATTGCATATCCAAAGACAATGTAAACAGAGTTAACAGTTACTAATAGAATGGGATAAAATATTTCCAAATGCTATATCTGAAGGTATATTAATATTCCAACTAGAAATCCTAGAAATTAACAACAATAAAGGCAAACAATACCCTTCAGAGTTAGGTAAAAGACTAACATAAATAATGAATCTCCACAGATAACCAATCTTAGTTGTCTGTTGGATGGAAAATCTTGTTTCTCTGGTTCTGGAGTGTGTTACCTATTTCTTCTTTGTAGTTAATCTCTCTGAGTATTTTCTCTAGTGCTGGTTTTGAAGATATAAATTCCTTTGGTTTCTGTTTGTCATGGAAGCTTCTTATTTCTCCATCTAATTTGATAGAAAGTTTAGCTGGGTAGGACATTTTTGGCTGGAAGTTGTTTTCTTTCAGAGTTTGGAATATGTTACTCCAAGCCCTTCTGGCTCTCATAACTTGGTTTGGGAAGTCTGGAGTGATTCTAATTGGTTTGCCTCTGAATGTCACTTGGCCCTTTGCTTTTGTTGCCTTTAAGATTCTCTGCTTGGCTTCCACATTGGTCATTTTGACAATTATGAGGCGTGGGGATCCTCTTCTCCGATCCTGTCTAAAGGGAGTTCTATAAGTTTCCTGGACCTGTGTATTGACCTCTTGCTCTATGTCTGGAAAATTTTCTGCTATTACTTCCTTGAAGAGATTGTTGATCCCTTTGGTTTCACTTTCTTTTCCCTCATCTATTCCAATTATTCTTAGGTTAGCTCTCTTAAAATGGGCCCATATTTCTTCAATATCAGATTCCTGCTGTCGGATATTTTTTTCTAGATTAGAAACTATGCGTTCATTTTTGGATTGCTCATCTTCTAAGAGCGAGATTCTGTTCTCCATGTGTTCTAATTGGTTGTTTGTGCTTTGAATTGAGGCCTTTACTTCATTAATTGCATCCTTTATCTCTTTTTGGCTCTCTCTGAGTTCTTTTCGAAGCACCTCTATTATTTCTACAGTTATTTTTCTGATTTGATCTTCTAGAAATCTCTGATTTTCAGTTTTATCGGGTTCTGATGTTGTGGGGTTGTGGGCATTTATTGCTCCAGTATTATTCCTCTTTCCCATGATTTCGGATGTTTGTGCCTTCTCTGGGTTCTTCCCTTGGGTCACTATGACTTCACTTAAGGTGTTCTGGATCTCGAGTTGGTAGTATCTCAGACCCCACTACTCCTTTACTGGGTTTTATCACAGAGTCTCCAACCCAGAGAGTCGACAGAGGCTGCTTTAGACTGTGGGGGATGCCAGGTTGCACGTTCTCCTATGGTGTGATATCTCTGCCACCGCCCCTCCCCCACTGGGTCAAGTCCCAGGGAGTACAGTACTGGGATTTCTCCTCTGTGGCCCGCAATTTGACTCACTGTTCTTGAGTACGCAGATGTAGCTGTACTGGCCTCGCTGAATTCAGTGCTGCTGCCGCTGGTGGCAATATGGCGCCGCTGCTACACCCTCGGCTGTGGGGCTGGTGTTTTTCTTCTTGGTTTTGATTTCCACTCTGAATCCCTGCAGCATGTGCTGAGCTCGGCCACTGGGAGCTTTAGATGCTCTCTGCGCGGAGAAATCCCGCCTGGCTGTTCTGCAGTGGCTCACCTCGGCTTGCTGTAGCCGTCCCATGAATTCGCCGGTGCCGCCGGCAGTATGGCGCTGCTGCCGTGTCTGCCGCGTCCTCGGGCATGAGGCCGGTTATCTCCTCTGTGGCTCTGTTCTCAGTCCGCTTTTTTTTTTGGAGCCTGGTGATTTTTTGTTTCACTGGTGATGGTGTTTTCTGGCTATGAAAGGCGCTGATTTTGTGGTAATGGAGATTGGTTGTTAGCGGGGCTCTTAAGCACCGCTTTTCTTGGTCGCCATCTTCCCGGAAGTCCTCATGAATCTACCTCCTGCATTTTAAAGAGGCTCCATCCTCCCCTATTCCATACCCTCTGATTGGTCACCTTAGTTGCTTCACTGTAGTGCCCTTTCTGTAGCTCAACCTCTTCCTGTTGCCCCTTTCCTTCTAGTTTTTGCTGATTATGGGAAGCATCTGATTTTTATTTTCTGCAATATTTCTCTGTGCATGCCATGTTGCAAGTACCGATCCCACTCTTGACAGCCCCAATAGTGGCCTGGATACCCGGTGGACTGATCCAGACCTCGCTGGCTCAAGCAGTGGCCTTGCCTCATGAGAGGCCCCAATTCTGGTCTCGCTGGCCTCGGCACCAGCCTAACCCCTCAGCAGGCTCCGATTCTGGCCTTGGAGGCCCCAGCACCGGCCTTTCCTCACGGCAGGCTCCAAAGACGGCCAGGCTGGCCCCAGCACCAGTCTAACCCCTCGGCAGGCTCTGATCCAGCCTCAGATGCCTCAGTAGTGGACTTGCCTCACGGAAGGCTCCAATGCCGGCTCCTGGTCACGGCACCAGCCTATCCCCTCGGCAGGCTCCGATCCCGGCCTCGGAGGCCCCAGCACTGACCTTGCCTCACGGCAGGCTCCATTCCTGGCCATTGGCTCTGGCACTGGCCTAACCCCTCGACAGGCTCTTATCCCGGCCTCAAAGGCTCCAGCACCGGCCTTGCCTCAGGGCAGGCTCCGATGCTGGCCGCTGGACCTGGCATCGGCCTAACCCCTTGGCAGGCTCCAATCCCAGCCTCGGAGGCCCCAGTAGCGGCCTTGCCTCATGGCAGGCTTTGATACAGGCCATTGGCCCCGGCACCGGCCTAAACCCTCGGCAGGCTCTTATCCTGGCCTTGGAGGCCCCAGCACCAGCCTTGCCTCACAGCAGGCTCTGATGCCGGCCTCGCTGGCCCCAGCACTAGCCTAACCCCTCGGCAGGCTCCGATCCTGGCCTTGGAGGCCTCAGTAGCAGCCTTGCCTCACGGAAGGCTCCGATGCTGGCCACTGGCCCCGGTACTGGCTTAACCCCTCAGCAGGCTCCAATCCCAGACTTGGAGGCCCCAGCACCGTCCTTTCCTCATGGTGTGCTCCGATCCCAGCCTTGCTGGCCCTGGCACTGGCCTAACCCCTCAGCAGGCTCTGATCCTGGCCTTGAAGGCCCCAGCATCGGCCTTGCCTCATGGCCGGCTCCGATCCCAGCCTCACTGGCCCCAGCATCGGCCTAACCCCTTGGCAGGCTCTGATCTCAGCCTCGGAGGCCCCAGTAGTGGCCTTGCCTCATGGCAGGCTCTGATGTCAGCCATTGGCCCCGGCACCAGCCTAACCCCTCGGCAGGCTTCGGTTATTGCCTCGAAGCTCCAGCACCGGCCTTGCCTCATGGCATGATCCAATCCCGGCCTTGCTGGCCCCAGCACTGGCCTAACCCCTCAGCAGGCTCCGATCCTGGCCTCAGAGGCTCCAGCACTGGCCTTGCCTCACGGCAGGCTCTGATCCTGGCTTCACTGGCCCCAGCACCGGCCTAACCCCTCGGCAGGCTCCGATCCTGGCCTTGGAGGCTCCAGCACCGGCCTCACCCCTCAGCAGGCTCCAATCCGAGCACCTTCTTCGCCCAACCAATTGTCCCATGTTCTCGAGGGTGTGTGGTGGTAGCATTCTGCCTCTGCAGTTATTATTTCAAAGGTTCCAGGTGTAATGCATCAGATCTCTGCCTCCCCTAAGTACTGGACACTGCCATTGCCACTGCCTCCACCATTTCAAATCTTTCCCAAGCTCTTTTTTTCACTCTGAATGTTGTCCAGTGTTCCTAAGCATGCACGACGGTAGCATTCGACATTTGGTGTAATTTCTCCAAAAATATAAGGTTGGTAGGATCCGATTTCTGCTTCTCCTGAATACAAGTCTACACCGCCATCATGGAGACCGCTTTCAATACCGCCTTTCTCCTTGGTCTCCACTAAACTCTCTCCTTACAGGTGATGTGCAAGATTCTTATCAATATAGAGAAACAGCAGTCCTCCTTCACAGGGAATTTTTCCATAAGTTCCAGTGCATTTGGATAAGTTTTGCCTGCATCTCCAGTATCCTGGCATCCGCCACGGCCTTGTTAACCCCTCTCCGATATTTTTCTTTTTTCTTTTTCTTTTCCTTTTTTTTTTTCTCAATAAGAGAAGACAGTATGTGTGGTTAGAGGAGGTAGTGGACTCAGGCACTCAGTAGCACTGTGACCTGGCCTGGTTTCCCCATGGGTCCAGCATGATCCGTACTACTCTGCCTGGGGCCCAGAGTCCCGTGACCCGGACCCCGGCTGGCATGCACCGCGTGACCCCTGCCCGGGACCCAGGGTCTTACTGGGCCCAGTTTCTCCAGGTGTCTAACGTGTTAGGTGCGGTCCGGCCCGGGGCCCAGAGTTCCACGACCCAGGCCCCGGCTGGTGTGCCTCATGTGATCCCTGCCTGGGACCCAGGGTTTTACTGGGCCTAGTTTCTCCAGGGGTCTAACGTATTATGCGCGGTCTGGCCCGGGGCCCAGAGTCCCGTGACCCAGGCCCCAGCTGGTGTGCCCTGCGAGACCCCTGCCCGGGACCCAGGGTACTGGGCCCGGTTTCTCCAGGGGTCTGGCGTGCTACGTGTGGTCCGGCCCGGGGCCCTGTTCATATATTTTAAATTTAGGATTTTATTGCACTCCAGTTTAATTTAATTAAAGAAAATTCTTAGTTTTTTCATTTTTTTGAATATTGCTTCTTTTTTGTACTCTTTTTTCATCTTGTCGGAATTCCAGAAGATTGTTTTTCTGAGACAGGGCCTCACAATGTTTTCTTGAACTCTTGGTCTCAAGTGATCCTTTGCCACAGGCTCCGAAGTAGCTGGGATTACAGGGGGACCTGCTGCATCTTACATGATTTTTCAGGGTTCTTTTTTTTTTTTTCACTACTGGAGATGAAACCCAGGGGCATTCTACCTCTGAGCTACACCCCCAGCCATATTTTTCTTCTTCTTTTTTTTTGAAACAGGATCTCACCAAGTTACAAAGGGCCTCACTAAGTAGCTGTCCTTGAACCGTGATCCTCCTCTCTAAGCCTCCCAAATGCTGGGATTACAAGCATGCGCCACCATGCCTGGCTTATACCCCTTAACTTTTAACTGTTCTTTCTCTGCTGTCACACTCTGGGAGAATTCCTCAGTACTATCTTGCTGTTTTTTTATTTGTTTGTTTTGCAGTACTGGGGATGGAACCCAGGGGCATTCTACCTCTGAGCTACACCCCCACCCCTATTTTTGATTCTTTATTTTGAAACAGGGTCTCATGGAGTGGCAAAGGGCCTCACTAAGTAGCTGAGGCTGTCTGTGAACTACGATCCTCTTGTCTCAATTTACCAAATGCTGGGATTACAAGAGTGAGCCACAAAGCCGGGCGTGCTGGTGTGGTGGCGCACACTTGTAATCCCAGCATTCGGGAGGCTGAGACCTGGAGGATCGTGGTTTGCAGACAGCCTCAGCTACTTAGCGAGGCCCTCTGCAACTCAGTGAGACCCGGTTTAAAAATAAAGAATAAAAAATAGGGCAGGGGGTGTAGCTCAGAGGTAGAAAGTCCCTGGGTTTCATCCCCAAACCCACAAAAAAAAAAAAAAATGTGCCACCACTCCTGGCTTTATTTTAATCTTTTTAGTCACTTTTCTTAGGCACAGAATTCTATCCTGGCATTATTTGTTTATTTTGTGGTACGGGAACTAAAATCCAGCAACATTCTACATCCAGGCCATACCCAGCACCCTAACTTATTTTTTCATTTTGAAACAGGGTCTTACTAAGATGCTGAGGCTGACTTTGAACTTATGATCCTTCTGTCTCAGTATCTCAAGTACTGTGATTACGGGTTTGTGCCACCATGCCTGGCTATCCTGACATGATTTGGAAGCAGTAGGCCAGCTTTAGCCCCCACTGCTATGTAGATTCAATCCCTATTATTCTGTGGTTGGTATATATCTGGTTACTTCTGCTGTTTTTCTACATGAAAACCAGCAAATTCATCACCTTGCCCAATAGACATTTTTTGTGCTTCTGGCCTACAGAGATGATTACCTTGTTTTGAGCTGAATTTTATCTTCCTTCCTCCCTCCCTCCTTCCTTCTCTTCCTTTCTTCCTTTTTTAAAATTTTTTATATTGGAGGCTAAACTGAGGAACATTCTACCTCTGAGCTATACCCACAGCCTTATTTCATTTTTTAATTCAAAAAAGGATCTTGCTAAATCACTGAGGGTCTTTCTAAGTAACTGGTACCGGCCTCCAATCTTCAATCCTCCTGTCTCAACCTCTCAAGTACTGGGATTATAGGCAACTGCCATCATGTCCAGCGAGTTTTAATTTTTAAATTTTGGCTTACTGTATTTTAGCTATCATTTTCATGTCTTTTAATGGGAGCAGAGGCTTGTCAATATATGACATAATGTCCATATTAATAAAATATCCAATATGACCATTTGATCAAATCTTGGTCCAAAGTGTATTTAAATATCCTAGAAAAATAACAGGACTACTAATAGACCCAAGATTAATTCCAGTCCAACAATGTCCTTCCAAATACATATGCAGTTTAATTAAATAAATACTCATACAACAAAAAATTCAAATACAGCCCAATTTTTAAACATTCTGTAGTGCAGTTAATTATTTTGCAATTTGAACAATGGGGATACAAATAATTTTTGAAAGTCTAAATTACTAATGCTAATGGACAGGAACATTGACAAGGATAATGCAAGAGTAGTAAATTGCAAATAATTTATATTTTGATTTGCTTGATACTTCTGTACTATATTTAATCCAGGTGTTCAATGTGTTGGGCAGTTTATACCATTTCCACTCAAATGATAAAACACATTTTGAGTATCTGATTTGGAAAGTTCCCCAGCTTCCCGTACTGTTTTATCACTTGCCAAAGTCTTGCCTGTTACTGATTCCATGGTCAAGAGAGATGCTGGATTGATTTTCACTGATTCACAACATCTGGAGCTCACCTTATCTCCTTCTATGCTCCTCCTGGTCTGACTCGCACCTTGTTTAAGGGTATATATTGGAAGTAAAGATGTGTTGTTTTTTTCCTTCCATAGCTTATCCAGTGTCTGGACCTGGAAAAGAGAGAGAGAGAGAGAGAGAGAGAAAGAGAGAGAGAGAGAGAGAGAGAGAGAGAGAGAGAGAGAGAGAGAGAGAGGAAGGGAGCGGGAAAGGGAGAAGAGAGAAAGAGAGAGAGAAGGGAGATTCTAAAATCTTCAAAGGTAATATGTAATTTAAGTCAACAAGACATAGAACTCATCCATTCTCTATGAGTAACTCACAAAGAGGCTAATTCCTTCATAAATTTAGTTATTGTATTGTGAATTTACTTTTATGCTTTTGACAGAGACTTCAAGTTATTAAAATTATTATCAAGCCTCTCCTGGTCACATGAGCAATGAAAGCAAAATAACAAGCCACTATGCTACAAACTACGCATCTTGACATCTATTATTGGCCATTCTTTGTTTATTAACTTTAATTGAAATACCTTTGTGCATAGAAGAACAAATCCATTTGACTTTCCCAAATAGTTTAGATCTATAAAAATTTACCAAAATAGTACTTTATACTGCGAATGTAGGTTGAACTCCTCCTACTAAATGTCACTGGAATACTACAATAAATAGGAACAAATTCTAGTGTAAGAGTTGCTCAGAACATGACTTCCCAAAGGAGATATGTCCAAATATGTCCATTAATAAGAGATAAAATAGGCAGTCTCCTTTTCTATAAAAACACTTATTAGTTTTTTAGAATCTAAATTTTTAAATTCAGGGAAACAACTTTAATGGAGATATAGATAAGTCATAGTCACTTTTTCTGACATAACAATGCTTTATGATTCTGGCATTATTTATTTATTTATTTATTTATTTATTTATTTATTTATTTTTTGGTGGTACTGGGGTTCCTGGAAGCCCTTCTACCTCTGGGCTACACTCCCAGACCTATTTTTATATTTTTATTTAGAAACAGGGTCTCCTAAGCCAGCGCGCGTGGCTGGCTTCGAACCTGCGCGATCCTCCTGTCTCCGCCTCCCAAGCGCGGGGATTACAAGCGTGCGCCACCACGCCCGGCTGGCATTATTTATTTTTTAACACAAAATTTTAGTCCAGGATGACCATAATGGTTGTCTGTACTTAGTCAAGACAGAAAATTTAGAGGAAAAAGATGTTAAAGAAAAGCTGAGGTTTCCTTACTCAGATTCAAAGTTCCATTACTCAGATACACAGAATAATTATATTCATTTCCATTTTGCTTTATTCATCTAGACAAAACCAGTAAGAAAATGTTAAAGAGGCAAAGAAAAATGAGTTTCATTTTTTTAATGTAAATTACTACTTTCCCCCCATAAACTCAGCTTTATTATTCAACACTATGCCAATAATTTACCATAATAAAAATGTGCTATAAAAACTGTTCCCATGGACATCGGCCTCTGGAGTAAAAAAAAAAAAAAATGTACCGAGCCAAGTTTAAGAATGGCCTGGCCAAAGTTTGCATGGAAATTTTGTGTGGTTCTGAAATGGTGTATGTGGATTTAGGGACTGACTTGTAATTACTAATATTTTTGGACATTATGTATGCTGAAAAAGATTATATATAGCTTTGTACAACCCAAACTTTCTCTAATCACTTGGAATTAAATGTTAAGTCAGGAGGACTTCCGGGAAGATGGCGACCAAGAAAAGCGGGGCTTAAGAGCCCCGCTAACAACAAACCTCCATTAAAACAAAATCAGCGCCTTTCATAGCCAGAAAACACCATCACCAGTGAAACAAAAAATCACCAGGCTCCAGAGAGAAAGCGGACTGAGAACAGAGCCACAGAGGAGATAACCGGCCTATCGCCAGAGGACGCGGCAGACGCAGCGGCAGCAGCGCCATATTGCCGGCGAATTCACGGGACGGCTACAGCAAGCCGAGGTGAGCCACTGCGGAACAGCCAGGCGGGATTTCTCCGCACAGAGAGCATCTAAAGTTCCCAGTGGCCGAGCTCAGCACACGCTGCAGGGATTCAGAGTGGAAACCAAAACCAAGAAGAAAAACACCAGCCCCACAGCCGAGGGCGTAGCAGCGGCGCCATATTGCCACCGGCGGCAGCAGCACCGAATCCAGTGGGGCCAGTACAGCTACATCTGTGTACTCAAGAACAGTGAGTCAAATTGCGGGCCACAGAGGAGAAATCCCAGTACTGTACTCCCTGGGACTTGACCCAGTGGGGGAGGGGCGGTGGCAGAGATATCACACCATAGGAGAACGTGCAACCTGGCACCCCCCACAGTCTAAAGCAGCCTCTATCGACTCTCTGGGTCGGAGACTCTGTGATACAACCCAGTAAAGGTGTAGTGGGGTCTGAGATACTACTGACTCGAGATCCAGAGCACCTTAAGTGAAGTCATAGTGACCCAAGGGAAGAACCCAGAGAAGGCACAAACATCCGAAATCATGGGAAAGAGGAATAATACTGGAGCAATAAATGCCCACAACCCCACAACATCAGAACCCGATAAAACTGAAAATCAGAGATTTCTAGAAGATCAAATCAGGAAAATAACTGTAGAAATAATAGAGGTGCTTCGAAAAGAACTCAGAGAGAGCCAAAAAGAGATAAAGGATGCAATTAATGAAGTAAAGGCCTCAATTCAAAGCACAAACAACCGATTAGAACACATGGAGAACAGAATCTCGCTCTTAGAAGATGAGCAATCCAAAAATGAACGCATAGTTTCTAATCTAGAAAAAAATATCCGACAGCAGGAATCTGATATTGAAGAAATATGGGCCCATTTTAAGAGAGCTAACCTAAGAATAATTGGAATAGAGGAGGGAAAAGAAAGTGAAACCAAAGGGATCAACAATCTCTTCAAGGAAGTAATAGCAGAAAATTTTCCAGACATAGAGCAAGAGGTCGATACACAGGTCCAGGAAACTTATAGAACTCCCTTTAGACAGGACCGGAGAAGAGGATCCCCACGCCACATAATTGTCAAAATGACCAATGTGGAAGCCAAGCAGAGAATCTTAAAGGCAACAAAAGCAAAGGGCCAAGTGACATTCAGAGACAAACCAATTAGAATCACTCCAGACTTCCCAAACCAAGTTATGAGAGCCAGAAGGGCTTGGAGTAACATATTCCAAACTCTGAAAGAAAACAACTTCCAGCCAAAAATTTCCTACCCAGCAAAACTTTCTATCAAATTAGAAGGAGAAATAAGAAGCTTCCATGACAAACAGAAACTGAAGGAATTTATGTCTTCAAAACCAGCACTAGAGAAAATACTCAAAGAGATTAACTACAAAGAAGAAATAGGTAACACACTCCAGAACTAGAGAAACAAGATTTTCCATCTAACAAACAACTAAGATTGGTTATCTGTGGAGATTCATTATTTATGTTAGTCTTTTACCTATCTCTAAAGGGTATTGTTTGCCTTTATTGTTGTTAATTTTTAGGATTCCTAGTTGGAATATTAATACACCTTCAGATATAGCATTTGGAAATATTTTATCCCATTCTATTAGTAACTGTTAACTCTGTGTACATTGTCTTTGGATATACAATTTTTTTTTTTAGGGAGTTTGTATACTCCTCTGTTGCCTGTGCCTTTGAAATCATAACCAAGAAATCACTGCCAATTTCAATGTTGTGAGGTTTTATGACCCAGATTTTCTCCTAAAAGTTTATAGTCTTAAGATTTATATTTAGGTCTATTATCTATTTTGAGTTAATATTTGTATATGGGATTAGGTAAGGGTCCAATTTTATTCTTTTCCATGTAATTATTATTTTTTAACAATATTTAGTTAAAAGATTAATATTTCCACCACCAAATGTTTGTGGAAACCTTGTCAAAAATAACTTGACAATATAGGGAAGAATTTAGCTCTAGGCTTTTATTTAACTTCCATGGTTTATATATCTGCCTTTAGAATAGTACTACACTGTTTCAATTATTGTAGCCTTATATGGTTTGAAATCAGAAAATATATATCTCCTAGCTTTGTTCTTTTTCAAGATCGTTTTGGGTACCTAGAGTCCATATTCCATATTAGGATAGATTTTTTTCTGAAAAATAAATATATAAATATATGATAGTTTCACCTAAAAAATAGAAAAAAAATATTCTCTGGTAAGAAAGAAAGCAAAAAGAAATATTGAAATGTTATCTTTAAGTCATCAAAAGCTTGGTATCAGACAAATGAAACTGTTATGTGAGATTATCATTTTTAATTTTAGATAAATTGCCATAATACTAGATGTCAACTACTAAGCCAAGCATGGGAGGGAGGGATAGGGAGAGAATGGGGTGGGGATTGGGTGGGGGCTGACTGGGAAAAGTGTGCATGTATGTCTACAAAAGTATGTATCCTACTATGATGTATGAATACAGTGCACCAATAAAAATAAAAAAAAAAAAAAATGTTAAGTCAGTGCTTCTCAGGCTATGACTTATGACTTTTCTATTTCAGAATTACTTCAGATCATGATGTTCCATGTCAGACCTGCCTGAATCAGAATCTTCACAGCCTGTAACCTGGAATCTACATTTGAAATAAAGGATCCAGATAATAATAATAATAATAATAATAATAATAATAATAATAATGTATATGAATGTTTAGAATTGTTATCTTAGCCGGACGTGGTGGTGCACGCTTGTAATCCTGTGCTTGGAAGGCGGAGACAGGAGGATTGTGCAGGTTCAAAGCTAGCCACGCTGTGTTGAGACCCTGTTTCCAAACAAAACTATAAAAAAATAGGTCTGGGAGTGTAGCCCGGAGGTAGAAGGGTTTCCAGGAACCCCAGTAAAAAAAAAAAAAATGTTATCTTAACTTTATTGTCTTTTTTGTGGTACTATCTCTGAGCTACAGCTTTATTTTTTATTCTTTATTGTGAAACAGAGTCTCACCAACTTGCAGAGGGCCTCATTAAGTAGCTGAGGCTGGCTGTGAACAGGGAATTCTCCTGTCTCAGCCTCCCAAATACTGGGATTACAAGTGTGCACCACCACGCCTGGTTCTTTATTGTCTTTGAAGACATTTAATTTGCTGCTTTTTGAGATTGTCTTCTGGCTTATATATAGTTTAAATGATTTGTTAAATGTTTAAAGTTAACTTCAATTTAGGCATTTGGAAAAAAATTGCAAATTATTATCTTAAAGGATAATGCATGTGATGCGAAAGATGGCTGCCTCACCTCAGCCTCCGTGATAGTTTCCCAATGTTGATTAATTCTAGTCATTAATTTGTTAGCAAATATGGCTTTGTAAACTGATACTGCATTCAAGTTTTAAATCATGGGGCTATTTTTCTTTGATCTGCAAAAGGGAAAGGACACTTAAATATGCATTTTACAAGAGTGATCAAACTTATGACTCATCTGTTTTTTAGTTGATTACATTCTTTTGAAATCCTTGGTTTCAAAAGGTAGCCCAATTTCCATAGAGAATCATATTCAAAGGAAAGTATCCTGCCAACAGAGTCTATTGTACCTCTTTTAAAGAACATTAAGTAGGGTTCTTAGGTTAGGTTTCTCACAGATCCTTTCTAAATTCTCTAGTTCTCTGGCCACCCAAAAGCTCTTGTTGAAAATCTTGCCTCATACATTTTAAACCATTACCCCAGCGCTATCCTGGCAATTCTTTTTGGCTTCCCTGCCTCCCTCCATCTCTTCCTTTCTTCTGTCCATTGGTGTAGTATCTATGATGCCCACCTTTTTCTGTACACTTCCATCTCACTAGCCAATCTCTTCATTATTGTAATTCAAAAGACCTGAGGACCAGATGGACAGATGCTCTTCATTACTCACTGCTAATGTGAACAAGTAGGAACTGACTCAAAACATGGCTGCAGACCTGGAAGCTTTGATGGTGGTTTGAGATTTAACATTTTATTTCCATCAATATGTCCCTAATAGCAATGTTACCAAATGTAGTTTAGCTGTGTGGATTCTATGAACTAGAACTTTAAAAATTTTTTAATTATGGCACCTGTTAAGTGATATAAATATTTGTGGTATTTAATTTCAATGTGGGCTACAAAATAAGATATGTAATTAAAAACCAAATGCCATATAGTACATGTTTATTGTTGATTCCAAACCGCAACAAAAACATTTTCATGTTAACGTTGGTACTTTCACAGTTAAATATGATCTAAGCACTATAGAACCATATATGGACCTCAAACTGTTGCCACAGGGAACTTTTTATTACATGCTTTGCCTTCAATTTACTTTAATAACACTTAATAATAATGCATTGTATTTATGTAGCACCTTTTATCCGATGATCCCAAAGCACAGTATAAACATTAATTTTTAAAACACTCTAGGAGAGCAGTAAGTATTTTTGTACTCATTAAAAATTTTAATAAAAATATAAATGCATGCTATAGCTGGAGCTAACATATTAAATGGCTTAATTTGCTTGGGAATAGAAGCTTTACAGTTTTTACTCTTGGAGTATGAAATTCAGTGCTTATTAAAAATAAGACAAAAGATTCTTTTCTGTGTACAAATTAATATATATTCATTGTAGAAAATGTGGAAAATACCTAAAAGTATGAAGAAGAATATAAAAATTATCCAAAATCCTATAACGTAGAGATAGGTATGATTCATATTTGGTATGTTTTCTATAAGTCCTTTTTACATGCACTTATATAAATATATATTTTTACAACATATTACTAAGTGTATGTGTTTATTTTTCATATAGTATTATTTTTAAAGCATTTTCCAATGTTCTAAGCTATTTTTAGATTTGGGATTTTTAGTTAATACATAATGAACAGCAAGTAAATATATAATATTTATTTAACTACTCACATATTTAGGAGAATTAGGTTCTTCCAGCTTTCCAAGATTGCCAGTATTCTGATAATGGCCATTCCCATGCAAAACATCTCTGCCTTCCCTTCTGTTCTTTCCTTAGAGTAGATTTTAGAAGTGAAATTACTATGTCAAACGGCATTAAAACAATTCAGGTTGTTTGTGTGTGTTAATAAATTGGTTTCCAAAAAGGTTTTACTGCTTTATTTGTCAAGTCTTTTACTCACCACATTAAAACTGGTTTTAAATTTTGGATAAAACTTGTACTGAAAAAAAAAATCACAAGGGTTAAATGCGAGTTTTGGCATCAGTCATTCTTAGATTTGAATTTTGCCTGTGTGACGGTGGCAAAATTATTCATTACTGAGTCTCAATTCTTCTTCTGTAAATTGGGGACTATATCTATTTCATAAAACTGCTATAAGCTTTAAATTAAATAAAATATACAAATCAAGTAGAAGCTCTAGAAATTTCTTACTGCCTAAATGTCTTATCCATTCCCATGGTTTGAAAATGTATTTGTGTGCTGACTCTTTTTTTTTTGTGTGTGTGTGTGGTAGGGTGATGGAACCCAGAAGCATTTTACCTCCGAGTTATACCCCCCAGCCCTATTTTATTCTTTATTTTAAAGCAGGGTCTCACTAAGTTGTGGAGGGCCTCACAAGTACTTGAGGCTGGCTGCAAACCTGTGGTGCTTCTGTCTCAGCCTCCCAAGTACTGGGCTTATAAGCATATGCCACTATGCCCGGCTTTTAAGCACAATTCTCTCATCCCAGCTCAGATCTATCTTCCAAATCTGAGACTTGTATATTCAGTTTTCTACATGACATCTCTATGTGGATGCCTCAACAGCAGCTTAGTTGGAACTCTTCCAAAATGTCAATATTTGGTATCTCTTCTAAAAGTCTTCTTTATGTGCATGTATATAAAAAAATTATATCACTCCTAAATGTATTTGTCATGGTTTTCCAGAGAGAAAGAGAACAATATAGATAATATAGATACATACATATATATTATCTATATATTATCTATATATGGATAGAGTTATCTATCTTTCATCTATCTCCGTCTCTCATATAGCCTATATATCAGATATATATCTCATATATCTGAAATATGTATGTCAGGAAGTCCAGTAGGCTTTACACTCAGAAGAACTGATGCTGCAGTCTTGCATCTGCGGGCAGTCTGCTGGCAGAATCCCCTCTTCCTCAGAGACCTCAGTGTTTTTCTTGTAAGTCCTTCCATTGCTTGGATGATGCCTACCTGCAGTATGGAGAGTGATCTGCTTCATTAAAAGTTACTCTCATATTACCTAAAAACAAAACTTTGTGGCATCTAGACTGGTACTGAACAAATATCTGGGGACTGTTAGCCAAATGAATGGGTCAGATTAACCATCACACTAAGTGGATGTGTGTACTAAGTACTAATTGAGCGATTCCTCAACACCAATCATATGACTTTTGCGGCCTTCTCTTCTCACAACAAGCATCTAGCATTCATTCTGTTGCACAAACCAGACACCCAGGAATGGTGCCATCTTCTCACTCTTCGTTCATATCAAATCCTCCACCATGACCTATGTACCTCACTTCCTAAATGCGGCTCCAATCCTCCTCCGTTTCTCATCCACTTCTACCACCCTGTCCAATGACTATTTTCTCTACTCTCATTCCATGGAATTTTTCCTCAACCTGAAAAGCAAAGCCATCTTTTATAATTCAAGTTCTTACTTAAAAGTCTTTAAAAGTTTCACATTTCTCTAAGACTAAAAATGGATTTCGTATCATAATATAGGAAATCATCCATGTTCTGGTCCCCATCCACTCACTTCTCTAAATTTGTCTCTTCCTGAATTCATTTTATCTCCTCCAAGACTGCATGATTTTAGTTCCTAGAGATTCCCTCACTCACTGTTGATTCAAGGTCTTTGTGTAACCTGCCCTCTCTGCCTTTACTTGTCTTGCCTCTTACTCCTTTGTTTGCCTGACATCCTTCATCTTGGATCCGTCACATTCCTTCAATTTTAGATTAAGTCCTTCATTCAGAGCTGTCTTCCTGAGTACCCTACCTAGAGTTATCCTTTCCATAGTACCTGTTATTTTCCCCATATGAATGGGCACAGTATACTATGTGTCTGAATAAACATACAATTCTTTGTGGAAACTCCTTGACCAGTGAATACCTTATCGGGTTGCTTTGTTTGCCATGGTATGTCCATTCCCTTACACACTGTTAGCATGAAGAGGTCTTTGTTCAATAGAAATAGTTGAAAGACCCAATTATAGACAATAGATGAGAGTTATTACTCTTTATATTTTTTATTCTCAAAGCTACAAAATTATAATATGTTTTTAGCAGTTATATGGTGTTTAAAAGTGGCCCCTGAAGAAATTGGGAAAGGGCCAAATAAGTGATATGTGCACATATGCCTCTAGCATCATGTACCTCATCAACATGTATGATTACAATGCACCAAATAAATTGGAATAAACAAATAAATAAGCAAATACATTATGAAAAACAAGAAGTATGCCCAAGGCCTAATACCCAGATACTGTGAATGTGACTTTATTTGAAAAAGGGGTCTTTGCAGTCTTAATTCAAACTCTTGAGATAAAGTGTTCTAGATTCTTTAGGTGGACTCTAAACCCAAAGATAAATGTCCCTATAAGAGACAGCAGAAGGCAGATAGAGTAGCCATGTGAAAATGGAGGCTGAAAGTGGAGGAGCTGAGCCATGAGGAATGCGGTCACCAAAGCTACAAGGAGCAAGAATGGAGTCTCCACAGGAGCCAGCAGAGACTGTGTCACACGGCTGACACCTGAAGTACAGAGAGAACAGGCGTCAGCTATTGCTTTGCAGTAATTTGTTGCATCAGCCCCAGGAGATTGATAGAGTAGTGACGATTCTGGCATTAAAATATTTTTAAAAGTTTGTACATTCTAGAAAATGAATATTTTGTTGGTGAGTTTTTCAATCAATCTATAAGAATTCTCATATCATTAAAATCTTTAGAAGTGTTATATGTATAAAATATTCACATTACTTTATTCAGAATATATGCTACTGTACAGGAATACTCATCTTTGACATGAAAATACAGCACTTATCTGCTGGGATGAAGGTATGTTTGTATTTCTCTCAAATTTTTTATATCAGTGATTCTTTTGTAAAGTTTTTCTTTTCTAAAATATATGCATCAGATATCATTATGAAATGGATTCTATTTTCAAGTACATAAGGGTAAGTATAGATCTAGCCACAAACTGTAACGAAATAATAATAATAATAATCAACATTAATTACATCAGTTTGTGGTGCTGAGGATTGAACCCAGGGACATTCTACCACTGAGCCACACCTCAGTCCTTTTTATTTTTTGTTTTGAAACAGTATCTCAATAAGTTGTTGAAGTTGACCTTGAACCTGAGTTCCTCCTGCCTTAGCCTCCCAAATACTGGGATTATATGTGTGCACTACCATATCCTGCTTCACCATTTAATACTTATAGAAATATAAGGTTAGTACTTTTGCTAAGTGTACAGGCGGGAAAAAGGAGACTTATACTGACTTGCAAAGTCCACAGTACTAGTAGAGTAGAGAGCAGCCCTGGGATGTTGATCTGTACTCTTAACCAAGACACTTTAGTGTGAGCCAAGACACCATCATTCATTTGGTGGGTGCTGCTATGTCGCTCCTTTAACTCATGGGAAAGTAACTTGATCGATTCATTTTAATTGTCTAGAAACTTAATGTAATAGTTCCTCTTTGGAGATGTTTTGTTTTAAAGAAAATAATGGCATGAAACACTGATAGTTGAATGGACAGAGGAAAATATACTAAGGATGTTTCTTTTGAATTAAACCTCGTCTAGAATATGAAATTGCTTACTCTGCATTCACATAAAGTTAACTCTGAATCTGTAGGACGTAACACTTGAAATAGACAGAAAATGGAAATCTGATTCAATAGTCTGGGCTGATTTACATTTTTATTCGATTGATTACTTTCACATAATGTTCTATGCACATTATTGTATACACATATATTGTATAGAACATTATCTGCAGGGGAAAGAACTTAGAGAAGTTGTGCCATAGTGTCATGTTGGCTGTCAAACACTCTCATGTGGTCTGTCGCTATCCTGTCAATGTGGTATAGTTCAAAGAAGGGAATGTGAGAGCCTTCTATACTTCCAACCTCTGAAGTTCTTTTATCTGATATGTTTTTCAAATGTGTGGGAGAAATCAGCTCATCTTATCAATATGGATAACCTTGCTTGGTGAAAAATTGTTGATCTGGGTTCAAATTCTCATTTATTCTCTGTGTGGTGGCTTAAGCAGGTTATCTGCTTTCTTTACATTTGAATTTCATGTTTAGCATACTGATGAAAAACATTTTTTTTTTGTAGTACCTAGGATGGAACCAACCCAGGGGCATTCTACCTTGGAGCTACACCTCCAGCTTTAATTTTTATTCTTTATTTTGAAATAGAGCCTAACTGAGTTGCAAAGGGCCTCACTAAGTAGCTGGTGCTGTCCTCAAACAGCAGTCCTCCTGTCTTAGCCTCCCAAATGCTGGGATTACAAGCATGCGTCACCACGCCTGGCTCTGGATTTTTTTTTTTAAGGCCCCAAGCACATAGCGAACTGCCTAGCACATATTTATGTGATGAATTTATATTAATATCATTCTTTGAATCATTTAACAAATAGTTTTTGTCAAACTGTTGGGTGACAGTAAGAAATAAAGTTTCATTTAATTGCCTTTGTGATTACTGATGTGGAAATCTGATCAATAACTTTTATGCCTACCCTTCTTCCTTTTGTTACATCCACCCATTCTGTTCAGAAGAAGTCTGAGGAAATGAACTGGAATCCAGTGGCTCCAGTGGAAGGCTGTCCTGGGAGACAGCCATCAGCAGCCTGGAGCCCTCCCTCACTGCCAAGCCGCCAGTGGGCATGGCTTTGGTGACTTGCTAATGAGGGTGCTCTGTTGCTTTGTGGGTAATGCTTTCTGACAGCTGTCAATTTTGGGGGAAGCCTAAATGGCTAGTGAACCATCAGTACAGGTCAACTTGGGTAGGATCAAAGACAGGGTGGTAAATGGCACGTTAAAGCACATAAGCACATCGTTGGCATGGAAGTGGAAATGGTGCCGGAAGATCTTGGCTCACTTTACAATCTGATAGCATTTTCCCTTCATGTTCTTTGCTCAGTGTGCTGGCTAGAAATAATTCTAACCTTCTATTCTGACTAAATCATATGATTATATCTTCTTTAGTTACATATACAACTTGGCCAAAATGAAAATAAATATTTACATAAGTTACTAAAAATGCTTAGATGCTAGGAAACACAAAACTTACAAAACCCAACTAGGCATCTATTACTAGCAGGTATAGAGTTGGCTTATCAAGAATG
Source organism: Muscardinus avellanarius (assembly GCF_963383645.1). Lineage (NCBI taxonomy): Eukaryota > Metazoa > Chordata > Mammalia > Rodentia > Gliridae > Muscardinus > Muscardinus avellanarius. Next base: position 92,948,131 of record NC_137786.1, on the reverse strand, counting down.
TGGACTGAGTGAATAGTGCATGAGTTTGATGAGGGAAGAAACATGAAGCCTGTCCTCTGGGAGCTTGCAACATGATATCGGTGTGAGAAGAGTCCTATAATCATATTTGCAGCCAATGATAACTTTTTAAGGGTAAGGAGTGTTATTAGAGTGATGGGACGGAGGCATTATGGATCTGGGAAGGCTTCATGGAAAATGTAAGTTTTGAACAAGGTTTTGAATATTTTGAAAGTATAGGTTTTGACAAAAAAATATATTTTATTGGGCAACACAAGCATGGAGAATGCCCTGGGCAATCTATGCTCATTTTACAGCCTTTCATCCCTGAGTCACATCAAGATTTCAAAAGCTTCTTTTATGTTGAATATTCCCAAATTTGTATATACAGTCCAGTATATCCAATTGCCTATTGGCTTCATTTCTCTGGGACATTTCAAAATTCAATGTATTTAATACAACAACTATCACTATACTCCCCTCTGATCTGCTCCAGGTCTGCCTCTTTCAATGAGGGGCATGACCATCCTCTCATCCGATCAAGAAAATAAGTTATGATTGTTCATGCCTACTTCAGTTAGTAGGCAAGGCTTATCAATTATACTAAAGAAATAGATGCTCCTATTAACTATCTATCCATCTCCATCTTTACACTCATATTTCTAGTTAAGCAACCTAGAAACACATTCATATTTGTACTGACTTACATTCTGTAGTGACTCTTGTTCTTTCCAATGAATTTTCCACTTTTTTTTTTTTTGGTGGTACTGGGGTTCCTGGAATCCCTTCTACCTCCGGGCTACACTCCCAGACCCATTGTATATTTTTGGAAACAGGGTCTCTTAGGCCAGCGCCGCTGGCTTCGAACCTGCGCGATCCTCCTGTCTCCGCCTCCCAAGCGCGGGGATTACAAGCGTGCACCACCACGCCCAGCAATTTTCCACCTTTTCCATCTCACAAAAACATGTCTGATCATATTATTTCTCTGCTTACAACTCTTTACTATCATTCCATTCCTAGCAGGTTAATATACAAACTTTTCACCATGACTTACAAAGGTGTTTCCCAGTACAGCCCCACCTGCCCCTTATCCCATGCAGTAAGAAGCTACCTGTCACTCTCTCTGTCTCAACTACAACAGACTCCTTCCAGTGTCTTTCAGTGTCACAAACAACCCTCCATCATTTTGATATCTGATATTTTGAAAATTCTCTTCTCTTTGTTTGAAGGAACAATGGGAATATGTATTTATTCTGACATAAGTAGATACTTACAGACCACAATAAGGCCAATGAGAAGCAAGTACAGGGCACAATTAAAAAAAATCCAATTTGAATGGAGACTGGAAGAAACCTCTGAAAAGTTGTTAGCCAGTGTGGGGTATAGAACACTTCAGAAAAAGAGACAGAATATTCAAAGTCTAGAAAGTAGAGAGAGCATGTCAAGTTGGTAAATATGAAAAAAAGTACCGTGTGTAGAACAATGAATGGCATAAATTGACGATAGAGAAATAGTTAGGGGCCAGAAAGTGAAGGGTCTCCTGATCATGTTGAAGAGTTGCCATATGAGAGGATAGCAGTAGTTCCTGTGTGATGGGTAGATGGTATCAGGAGAACCTGGAAGGAGATACATTTGCTGGTAGAAATGCTGGTGGGTACAGTTGGATTGTGGGAACCGAGAGGAGGAATTGAACAATTGGGCTCCAGTGGAAGGATGAATTGGTAGAACTGGCGTTGGACCTTGAGGATGAGCAAGGGAAGAGGGATTAAGGGGACTCTGTAGTTACCTCGCTGGGTGCTCAGGTGGGTAACGACAATGGTAGACAGCTGAAATGGGACAAGGATTTCAGAAAGAGGACACTGGGCTTGGGTTTGTCAGAATTAGTTTTAGATCTTGGCAGATCATCGAGCAGAGTTATTTTGTGGACAGCACAAATATGTCATTGGAAAGAGGATGAGGGGTCAAGATCTGAGGTATTGATTTGAGAGCCATTTGTGGTCAAGGAGGAGTTATTATGCTGTTTTGCAGTAAGCAGGGCAGTGTGACAATATAGAATTTATTAGACGAGGTCATCTGGGTTCCTGGATTTTTATTAAAAGTGCTTAGCTGCATCAGTATGGGACAAAAAATAGTCCATGGTGCTTGCAAGGGAAAGATGGAGCTAGAACAAGGGAGGTTCAAAAGCAGGTGAAACACATACCGTTTAGTGTCCACTAGCAGTGTCAGCTTTAGGAAGCAAGGAGCTGTCCCAGATCAGTCTTCTGAAGAGAAAAATCAGATTCACAGGAACATTTAGGAAAGGCTTGACCCTCGAAAGGAAGAAGAGCATTTATCAGAGCAACAGAACACGGGGGCTGAAGTGAATGCAAATGCAAAGAATGGGTTGCTAATCAGACTTTGCGCCCTGGTGGCGTGTTGATTTTATATGGGGTGTGTAAGTGTATGTGCATAGACATTTGAAGCTTCAGTGGCAAGCAACTTTTCCTTCTTAGTTTCTTTTTGAATGAGGATTTTGCTATCACTTTTTTTTTTTTTTTTGGTTTTAGGGATTGAATCCAGAAGTGTTCGGGCTCTGAATTATACCTCCAGTACTTTTAATTTAATTTAATTTAATTTAATTTATTTATTTTGAAACAGGATCTTGCTAAGTTGTTGAGGTATGTATCAAACCTGTGACCCTCTTGTCTCAGCCTCCCAAGTACTGGGATTACAGGCATGTTCCATTATGCCCAGCTGCCATTACTTTTGTGAGCTTGGATAAGCTACTTCATCTTTTTGCAGTTTAGATTCCCCAAATTAATTAATTAAATTTTTTTGGTGGTACTGGGGTTCCTGGAAGCCCTTCTACCTTCGGGCTACATTCCCAGACCTATTATTTTATATTTTTATTTGGAAACAGGGTCTCATAAACCAGCGCAGCTGGCTTCAAACCTGCGCCATCCTCCTGTCTCCGCCTCCCAAGCGTGGGGATTACAAGCGTGCGCCACCACGCCCGGCTCCCCAAATTTAAATGAGAGAAAATGATGGTTCTGTATTAGGTGTCTCAGTGCATTTAGTGAGCTAGTATATAAGAAAGTGACCAGGAGCGTGTTTGCTACGCTCATCCTTCAAGTCCCAGCAGGTCTCCAAGGGAGTGAAGATCGCTGCCTCCATTTCCTGCTCCTGCTGCTGTTATAAAGCTTCACAAGGCCTCTCATTTAAGAGGAAAGCAGATGCCATCTGCTTGACAAGCTCATAGATCTATTTCCATGAAAGAGATTATTGCCACGATTTTTAAATTCATGAGGATTTCATCGATGCAGCAATGAGCATCAGTGTCCTTGATAACTCTTTCATCTCTAGGTTACACAGAATAAGACTGTACCTGTAAACTCATTGTAATTTGCAGAACTGTACATACCTTTGAAAAATGATTTGTAATTCTCATGGCTAGCTCTCAAAGTATTTTTTTTAAATGACTTCGAGCTGAGCAAGGACAAGCCAACCATGTAAAGCTTTAAAGAGGCACCTGACAAACACAGATTTAGCACATCTGTTTGATAGTCACTGGGACAAGAGGAAGGGGTCTAATCCCACTGATCACAAATATATTTTTACAAGGACTTGTACTTGAATTTTTTTTTTCATTTCCTTCATGTAGCTTGTGGAAATATGTTACCTTTGGAATTTTGCTTTCCTTGCTTTGAGGAAAAAAAAAGTACAAAAGCGATCTTGGACCTTAAAAAATAAAAAAGAAAAGATGGGCATAGATTCAAAAGCAGTTATAAGCATAATAACAATGCAAACAGAGATCATGTTATAAGGATTGCTACGAATGGATGCTCACTTATTTCTGAATACAGCCCAAAGATGCCAACTAATAATTCCCAAATGGCTTTGCCAGAACAAGTTTATTTTTATTCTGGGAACGTTTAAAGTTTCTACATCATTTTTTTCTACATCATTATTTTTTTGAACTTGAGATCAGGGTGAAACCATATGCAAATGACAAAACACACATCCTGAGATGATCTAAATACGTGGCACGTTTAAGTGGGAGCTAGGGAGGATTTATCCTTGGGGAGAATGAGACATGAATGCTTGGGGATCTAGTCGTGCCAGGGACAAGAGCTCTGCCTGACCCAGGGAGTAGGGCTGGGATAGGGAGTGAGGGTAAGAGAAAGTCTCAAACCTTACTTACCTACAAATAATCACTCTTGAATTAGCCCAAGACAAAACTGTTGTGTTTACTTACTTTTCCTTCAGAGAAGCCTCAGGCTGCACATTTAGGCTCTGTACATTTTCTTTAAGGTGGTCCCTATCAGCCTTTCCCTTTGTCCCACTTCAGTAAAAGTGTTAGAAAGATGTTAAGGATTAACAATAATTAACTGTGACTTTTAAAATAAACACATTTTTCTTTGACTCCTGTTAATTTTCAGCAACAAAATGCAACAGTCTGACCTGAAAAACATGGATTTATCATTTTGTGTTTCACCCTTAAGGCGATACATTGGACTCATTAATAACACCAATAGCTATGGCAACAAAATCATCAAAAACAGTGTTGGGTCATCAGTTTAAAATGTTCCTTATTTATTATTATTATTATTATTATTATTATTAATAATATATACATTTAGTCACCAACTAAAAGTAATTTTTTTCTAAAGATTCTTTTCACTCTATTCTCCTATTGTCTTTTTTTGAAATCTGTTTTCTTGTTTCTGGCTAAATAATGCTATTTAAAACATGTGTTACTAGTATGATTTGCTCTGAAAGTGTTAACCTAATTTTAAAAAATTTAAATTTAGTTTTAATATCTCAGTGGTATTATGCTTTGTTAAAATTGCATTTCTGGAAAAAACTCACTCATCTGTAACAGTTTAAACACGAACCCTTTACCCATATACTATATTAGCTGAGTAAAAAATGAATTTCCTTTTTACTGTTTTTCTTTTCAATACATCTTGTGAAATCATAAGAGAATTCTGCAATTTATATAGGGAAATTTGGCTGCCATTTGCTTGGACTGTGACATATGACTATAATTTGTAACTTTCCTTCCAACACTTGGTTATTTGTTATACAAATATCTGAGTTTCAAAAGTATGAATTAGTGTATGTATGATGAAAAAAAGAAGGTTTTCTGCAATTCTCAGGGGGCATGGTATGTTACTGTCCTGAGAAATATGGGCTAGGAAACACATTTAAGTGCAGAATTTATATTCTCCTTATAGTTGTGATTTACATGGCTCTGTGTGACTTGCATTTTCATTTTATTTTTGCATCTTTTTATTTGCCTGTTATTCATCCTGTTTTGTGTTTGGGATTATGCACATCTTCTGCCATTTCCAGTTGTCTTTGCAATTTTATCAAAATCACAGCCTATTCTCTGGGTGCATTTTGAAGAAAATATATTAGAGACACATAGATCTTGCAGAGTTAAGCATTTATTCTTTTGATAACTATTTATCATGCAACTGCCATGTGTCCGTTACTGAAAAGGGTAGTGGGAACATGAATTTGAACAAGGCAGGTGTGGTTCCTGCCTCAGAGAACAAATAGTTTCTTTGGTAATATGGAGGGTCCAATAATTCCAGACACTATGTATGAAGAGACAGGATGGAAGAGTTGAGACACACAGGAGGGAATTTGTGGGTCAGGTAGGGTTTCCTGGAGGAAGTGATTTGAACCTGAGACTGGAAAGGTGTACAGGAAAAGGTCCAAAGGAGTTCAGGACTTGGATGGGGGAGGTAATGGGTGTGTAGGTGTGTGGGGCAATGTTCTAGTCTGAAGGAATAGGTTTGTGTTACAGAAGGCTAGAGATAACAAAGAACATCACCTCAGAGAGAAATAATTCACTGGTGGTGAAGGTGGAGCACTGTAGGCAAAGTTAAGATGTATTGGGGAGATAGTTTTCAAAAGGAATGACAATCATTGATTGGAATGGGCATGGGAGGGGTAAAAGTAAAATTGAAAACCAAAGTTATTGTTTGAGTAACTGGACTGTTGAGGAAGAGTTAGTTAATTGAGGACAAACAAGGGAAATTATCTTAGCCATTTTAGTGACATCAAAGATATGTAAAATGACCATAGAAGCTTTCGGTGGAAATGAACATTATAAACATAGAGTTCAGAAAAGAGAGCCGGGTGAGGTCTATATCGCTTGCTGGAATTCCTTATCATGTAGATAGTGTTTGAAGACATGGGAATGAACTGGATGAAGAGGTTTGGGGCTTGATATAATTTCTGGGAATTGAATCCTAGATAATAATGTGTAAAAAGAGTTGGTTGAGATGTCCAAAAAACAATTGAGGCCCATGCATATGAGCAATAGGTTTATTGAGTTATAGTAAGTTGTCATCAAAGAGTACCAAAGAACCACAAAGGTCCTCTGATGTTGCCTGCTTAAAAGCCTTCATGAACAGGAATGTTGTGGCAATACAGTCACAGCTTTGGTTTATGTTTCAGAGGGAAACATCCCTCAAAAGTGGAGACACCATTATGATTTGAATTAAAGTCTGAATAGCCCTTTGGAGAGGTCCACTGTAGTGCCGGACATGCTAATAGCTTCCATTTATGGAAGGTGCTTTGCCCATGCTGGACTGGCTGTGGCAGCCACTCTGGGTGGTTTTGAGTCCTATTTGAGTGGACCAGGGTGGTCCTATCCCTAACCAAGCCCTAGGCTGGCCAGTGTCCTAGGAGATGGTTTGGCATGAGAAATTGCCCAACCAGGCAAAATGGTAATTAGTTGGGTCAAATGTTCTTGCTCAGGAATTTGAACTAGGGGATTTGGGGAGGGAGTCAATTAGTTGGTTTTGGGAGGGAGTATAAGCTGGAACGAACCACAAGAAGGGGCCTTGTGGCCGCAAAAAAGATGAATAAACTGATGGGATAAGTAAACAGAATTTGTGAGTATGCAGAAACTGAAACAAATGACTGAGAGCTGGAGTAAGGTGGTTAATTGCTACTAGTGGTATGAGTAGCCATAGTCAGAAAGGAGCTGAGTGACCACAGGAAAAAGAGCAACAGAACTCTGCTAATTAAGGGTCAATGTGGTTAGTGGTCACTTCAGCCATGTTGAGTTTTTCTTGCTCCAAATATACCAGTTTCTGAGGGGTATAAGGTGTCTCATAACATTCTCCTTTTCCTTGTGTGTTTGAATATCCTTATAATGAGCTCTAATTAATCAAAGTAACCACAGTAAGTCTTTATGGGGAACAAATTGCTCTACTAAAGAAACCTTCTACCCCCAATTTTCTCTCAAGCTTACCTGGTGTACTGCAAGATAAAACACACCATGAGAAGTGCATTCCTTTAATCTAGAAAGAAAAGATGGCATGAAAGTAGAAGGGAGATATATGAGAAGTGGGCCAAGGGAAGAGGGGTGAGGGCTGAAACAAGATGATAGGCAGGGTGGATATGAATCTATTATTTTGTACATTTAATATGTGTTAAAATTATAATAAAAAGAGCTAAAAGAGTAAATGCATTCATTTTGACTAAGATGTTAGGGGCTCTTTTTTTGGTAAAATGTAATTATTTGTGAGTGGTATAAGATAGAGTTATTTTCAAGCATAAAGAACAGCATTGAATATCTATTAAGCATTGAACACGTTGTGTGAGTGCATAGCCATGCATGAATTAAGATGGAGATGGCCACTTGGTGTGGTGGCACATGCCCCTAATCCCAGTACTTGGGAGGCTTAGACAAGAGGATCATAGATTCAAGGCCAGACTTAGCAGCTTAGTGAGATTCTGTTTCCAAATGAAAAATAAGAAGGGCTAAGGATGTAGCTCAGAGTTAGAATACCCCTGAGTTCAATACCTAATGTAAAAAAAGAAATAGATGGGGGTGGTCATGAGGGGAATAGAAGTAGGAATTTTTGAGGAATATTGTATATGCACAAAGCAGTTTTATACAAGTTTACAATTTATCTGGGGATATATTTAGCACAAAAAGGCCAAAAAGGCCTTAAAGAATCAAGATTAGAAATTGTAAACTCAATGTCTGCTAGAATCAAGCAGTGTTGACTGAGGAAGTTGCAGTGGACTGTGAATGTGAGGACCATCTATGAAGCCATGTACACATGGTAACTGGATGGGAAGGCCTACCAGTACCTACATGTCCAGTTTCTCAAGAGAGACTTGATTTTTATGTAAAGAGCAGTTGCCTTAAATTTTATCCTAAATTTAAAATATTGGTGTGTAATTCCGTTAAAGCAAAACACAACACAACTTTTTGGGATCAAACAAACAAACTGTTGGGGCTGCATTTAGGCCGTGGCTCAGCAGCCTTTGATCTCTGGTCTATATCAGTAGATTTCAGAATGTTTACAGATTCAGAACCATCCTACCAAAGAACTTCCATGTGTGAATGTTGACATGGTGATATGCAGAAAGATTGAAGCAGATCATCTGGGTTGAAATCGGGAAACAGTTTTGCTGCTCTCACCATTGACTTCTACCCCAAACCAGCCAAGAGCCTGACCGAATTTTGAATACCATTGCGGGGGTTTTGCACAAGGGACAAGATAGATCCCAAGCAAGGAAATTTATAGATTAATGGAGATTAGGTCTAAATACAGACTCTAGCATGCAAGCTGCTAGAGGGGCTTAATTGTGCCAGTTCTAGAGCCATGTTTTCTAGGTTTGAATCTACTTTTTAAGGGCAAATTTAGGAAAATGCCAATTCATCTCTCTGCATAAATTTCTAGATGTTTCATATGGGAACAATAAGTAGTACTATTTACCTCATTAGATTGTCATGAAGATTATACCACATGTACAACACTCCTTGGGGTACACTAAGTGCTCAATCAACATTAACTATTTCTATGATAGGGCATCCTTACCAGTTGTCAATATTGCAGCAAGATTTGTTTCATGTGACAACTAGATGATGCCTATGGAATAATTCTGGGAGAAAGGACAGAGGTAAGAAGGGGAACATTATAACGTGAATATGGGAATGTTAGGAAGGACAGATAGTGGTGTGATGGTGTGTGGGGGAGCCTGGATTTTTTCTCTGTAGTTCTGATCCTTGCAACTCCTTGGACTTGAGGATTGTATAGTCCACTGAGAAGCGTCTACCCTTCACTCCTGCACATAAGCCATCACTGTGACATAGAACTCTGCAAAGAATACCCTCTGGCAGGGTTCACAAGATAAAGGAATTGAAATCCTTGCTCTAGAGCTATTTATTATTATTATTTATTATTATTATTATTATTATTATTATTATTATTAGTCCTGGGGATTGAACCCAGAGTTGGTCTAATACTGAGCTCTATCTATAGCCCTTTGTAATTTTTTTTGAAAATTTTGAGATAGGGTCTAGCTAAGTTGTCAAGACTGGCCTTGAGCTTGTGATCCTCCCATCTCAACCTCCTGCGTCACTGTGATTACAAGTGCGTGCTGCTGTGCCTGATTTCATTCTTCATAATAGGGAGAGTATGAAGATGTAACTTGACATGTGGCTCTAGGTCCTTTCTCTACCCACGACAACAGCCATTATATCTAACAAAGTGCCTGAGCGTAGGGCTGGTAATAGAGGAGAGAGTGGTAGAAGCCTTTCTCTTGGCTGTCTTCTTGGAATAATATCAGAGTGGATTTGAATAAGTCATTACTGGGCACCTATCATATGCTCAAATCTAAGGTGCGTCAATTATTTCCCAGTTAGGATAGCTAGCTTAGCTTTTCCTTGGCTTCGATGGTCCAGCCAGGGCCCCACCCTGCACCAGCCCTCCTCTGCAATGAATGCTCTTTTATAAGCCTGGCACTTTAGGGCCATCTGGTCAAAAGGAGATTGGAGCCTCTTGGCAGAAGGAAAGTTAACAAACAACCATAAAAGGATTTTCTAAATATGTCCACAATCCAATATAACCCTCGGTAATTTGATTTGTAGGAAATGGAGAGCAGAACATTACACACAGAGTGCTTATCTATAATTCATAATAATTACTATAACGGGGAATCTATTGTGTAGATGGAGGAACACAAATTATGCTCCCAAGTTGCAGAATGCACTGCTGGCTTAAGAACCCCTCACACCCTCCTCCTCTATCTACCCTTCAGCCACTATTCTTTAGAAGACCAATAGATTGAAAGCTTTTTCAAGCCACCTGTTGAAAGCTTAGAAGTAGGTATTTCTCCTTTAAATGGGAGAGCGTGCTGACCCACTTTTGCAGGAGAAGCCCAAGCACTTTCTTAGCCTCACTGTTCTCTAGACTTTGGGGCTTTGGGTGTTCATGATATTACACTTAACAATGTATTGATCTGGTAGGCTGAGACAGGAGAAACACAGGTTCAAGTCAGGCCAGCATATAATAACCTAATAAGACCCAGTTTAAAAATAAAAATAAAAAAAAGACTGGTGCTATAGCGCAGTGGTGGAACATCTCTGGCTGCAATTCCCAGTATGCAATTCCCAATACAAAAACAATGTTGATATTATTGATGTATTTATTTGTGACAGTTATGATCCAAAGTTATGACAGAATATTGTTTCTTCAGTGGAAATAAAAGGGCTTCTATGGTTGCCTGTGCTGAAGGTTCAGATTCAAAAGAACTGAAGGCTAATATGCAATTAGAGGATGTTTCCTGTTGGAAAAGGGCTGGTAGGCAAAATAGATGTGCAAAGAATGATACAAAGTGGAGATAGCTGGGTGTGGTGGTGCACACCTCCAGTACTTGGGAGGCTGAGACGGGAGGATTGCATGCTGGAGGTCAGCCTCAGAAACTTAGTGAAACCCTCAAAAAAATTTAGTGAGACTATGATTCAAAATGAAAAATAAAAAGGTCTAAGGGTGTAGTGCAGAGGTAGAATGCCCTGGGTTCATTCTCTAGTATCACCAAAAAAAAAAAAAAGAAAGAAAAAAGAAGATAGCCTTTTAACCTTTAGGTTGATAAGTGTTATCTATCCATATCTTTATTATCTATTTATCTAATCATCTCCAGTATCCCATGAGGAAGAGTAAGAGTAGAGAGTAATAAAGGCTACATATTTCACAAGAAGATAACTGGACTTTTGTTCATTTAAGCATCTTTTTTTCCCCCCTGGCCTCTCTCTTTCCCATCTTCCCCTTCTGACCTTCACATTCCCTGACAAGAGGGCTTTTGGTAGCTCAGTTTGATCAGTCTTTTTCAGTTATTCGTTTTGCAGTTCGTAATTGTCCAACAGCATTACTTCTGGCCCGTCTGGGAGACATTCAGAATGTAGCCACTACTTTATTTTTAGTGGTGGAGCGTGTCTATTCTTCAGCTGTTGGGAATGCTGGTCCTGGCTGCGAATCTTGTTTGCTTTAAGCTGCGATGCTTTCGGCCCCATGTGTTTTAGTTTTTGGAAGCAGCTGTATTGGTAAGGCTTCTGGCTGAATTACTGGACAAAGCCTGCATTATAAAAATCCTCAACTTGTTTGCTCTTCGCTTCAAAAAGGCTGTGGGCTGCCAGCCTGTCATACGCAGATTACCCACATGCCTGCTAAAGTTTTCACCAACAGGCATGAATCCATTGGTCCCCAGGTTGTTTTTTTTTTTTTTTTTTTTAATTCGTTGGCCCATAGCTATTTGGTTTGATACTGATCTGTCGAAGGCAAACCATAAAGGCTCTGCCACAAGACACTGGCAGGCTGTGGCCCTCTCATTAGTGAGGATAGGGGTTTTGAATGGCGGACTTTATATTTTTCCCATGGTCAGCATCTTCAAAATAGAGCTGATACTGGTGTAGGACCTCCTGGCTTTTGGAAGGCTCATTGCTCAGACCTTGAACTCATAGTGCGTGTAGGGTGACAGTGTGTGAAGGCATCAGGATCGTAGGGCAGTAAAGCAGGATAATGGAAGGAAGTGCAAGCATGCTGTGGTTTGTAGACAGAGGCCTATAGTCCTTAACATCAAGAGGAGGAAATTTCAGTTGCTCAGTGGCCCATGAAAGCCCTGGAATGCCATCAACACTCTGCAGTTGGGGTGTTGCCTAAATTACCACCATACCTCTGCTTTTCATTGCCTCTAAATTAGTCCTCTACTCTCCCAGTCCTCAAAATGCTTCCCCGGGCCCTTTCACTACTCTTTCTTTCTTTCTTTCTTTCTTTCTTTCTTTCTTTCTTTCTTTCTTTCTTTCTTCTTTCTTTCTTTCTTTCTTTTTTTTTTTTTTTTGGTGTTACTGGGGTTCCTGGAAGCCCTTCTACCTCCGGGATACACTCCCACGGGCTACACTCCCAGACTTATTTTTTAACTTTTTTTTTTTATGTGGAAACAGGGTCTCTTAAGCCAGTGAGTCTGGCTCCAAACCAGCGTGATCCTCCTGTCTCCGTCTCCCAAGCGCAGGGATTACAAGCGTGCAATACCATGCCTGGCGTTTTCACTACCTTTTCTGATTTCTATTATTATCACAACTCGAATTGTTGTTCATCTTTTCTTAAGAAGTTTTCCCAGTCCTGAGGACTTCTGGATAGTTGAAGCGATTAGTGGGTGGAAGTTGGGTTGACCTGCTGTTGGTTATTAGTATTTCCGCTGGATATCATGGATTCCATCCTCCAGTATTCAAGAGAAATGACTGGTGACAAGGGAATTAACTTCCTTTAGGTTTTTACAGTGTCTGGCTCTGACAAGAGACACAAAATAGAATTGAAAAACAGAACTCCAGATTTAGTTTTCTGAAACTCCTCACCAACAAAATCTTAGTTTACATAGTAGTGAATCTTGTGCTTACATTAAAATCAGAGAAATAAAACACAGTTTTAAAAGTATTGCCAAGACTAAAGGTGCAAGCAGTCTTTGGGCCTTGATTTTATCTGAAGATGGGAATTTGTTCTGAACATATATAGGTCACCAAATGTCTATTTTTTTTCTTTCTGTTAACTTAATTACCATCACTTAAAATTTTGAGAATTGGGAGACGTTTCATAAAAATCTTGATTTGCAAGGCCTGGCAATTCCAGACTTATATTCTTGCCTGCAAAACTCTTACGTGGAGTTTAGAAACCACTGGCCCTTTTAGATAGGGCAACTTCACCACGGGCTCCAGGACACCGAGGTCAGTGTCAATTGCCACTCATCCTATTTGCAATTTTGCTTTCTTAAAGGTAGCAGTAGGAGCCTTTACCACTGTACCCGTGGCAACTTGCTTTCCTCTTTCATTGTAGTTACCTGCTTGGCACCTAAAAAGATCTGCATTTGTATTGCCTGCCTTCATCTCTATGTGAGGCACCAGAAGGGCTGATCAGGAAGCAACACTGCCCTCTTATCAAGGAACTCAGGCTATAGTAGTGTCTGTTAGATTTATTTTGTGCAGGGTTTTTTTTTTTTTGTAAAATTCTGGCGTATGGATACTTGTGGTATCAAAAACAATATCTAAGGCAGATGTAAGAGAGACTTTGTTATCTCTGTTAGATGTAAGTGATTCAACATGGCGATTATACATTAGGAATGGGGGAAGAATCTAAGCAGTCATAGGACTACGGAAAACATAATGAGCTGTGAATTCTTTGAAGAATGTTGGAAATTACAAAGGGGAACCCAGGCTTGAACCCTACCTCCTCTTGAGACTACATATAATAAGGAAATGTAAGAGCCATTGTCTTGGGACTCGGGAGAACACAGATTTCCTAGCCAAGTACTATGTGTGTATGTGGAGAGAGGACCATGGATGGAATATCCTGTTACAAAATCATTCATTTTACCACTTGACCCTTGGATTTGAGGAATCTTTAGCCCATCTAGTCTCTCTGTGAGTAGAGGTACCTCAAGGGGAAATCATGTAAAATATGCTCTAGGTACTTGATAAATCTTTCTAGATGAATTTAGCAGCACACTGTTTGTTTGTTTTTAACAAGGAAATCAGGGGCAAAAAGTAATCAGTGCCTGGCTTTTAAAGATTGGCTCCCCAGGAAGATATTGCCATTTGAAATTACTTAACATTTTCCCCCAATATAAATGCTTAAGGCAAGAACTAGATTTTATACCTAGCAAATAGCAATGTAAATGTCAAAGAACATATTCCAAAGCATTACACTTACAGCTCTTAAAATGGCAGCTTAGAATGGTATTAATCACTGTCAGTTTTGTATACAACATTTCATCAATTAAATAGCAAGAAGACCTGTCCTTTCATGGAAAGCAAATAACACATATGGATTTCCTCTTAGCAATTAGCTGAACATTCTGCATTTCCTTCTTGCTTGCAAAAAAGGGTTTGGACTGAAACCATCAACATGTTTGTGTTCTTCATTGGAAAAGCAAAGCAGATGTGTAACAGCTTTCAGTAGAATCCAGATTTATTTAAAAAGTATCTTGTGAAATGTCTTGATGTGGAAGCATTTCTGTATCGTTAGATCTTTTAGAGTTGGATAGACGGTGACATCCCACGAAAGTTATGAAGTGCTGTAAACTTTTTTTGTGTCTTAGGCTGAGGTTTTTCAAAACTGTGTCACTATGTGTACATAGAAGAGAGTTTAAAACTTTCAAGTTTAATGTGAAAATTTTGTTTCCAGCAGGGACTAGTTTCAACTAGGTCTCTGGATTTAAAAAATGATGAGGCAATTTTATGCAGCAAAGACTGATGATAGAAATGCAGTTTACATAAATGGCAATGGATTAGCACTTAAGCCACTCTTCATGTATGTTTAAACAATCTCCTGTGACCCTCAAAAATCGCCTTTTATAAACTCCATCATTTATCTGGGATTAAAAGGGCAGTGTTTTGACAACACTGTTGATTTACATGTAACTCATCATTTGTTTATCATTTATTTGAGATGATTAGTGTCTGAACTTTATGTGCCTGGAATGTCTATTACACTTATTTACATTTTTGGTAGATGATGCTTATTTTAAAAGTACTTTCTTTGGACTCAGGAAAGCTTGGTGACTTTTGATGATCTTTCTAGTTATCAGTCCCATCTAAGCCTAAAGGAAGTTGATGGCTTATAACTTTTCAGCACAGTTCAGTTTTTGTGATAATCCATCATATTTTTTAGTATTCTTCTCAGATCCTAGTCTCAGACCTTGTCCATCAGGGTGCATTGGTCTAAAAAAATTGGCCCTCTGTGTCATGAAATCCTCTGGAGAGTAGCAATACAGCTCGCTCTCCGCATAGGGATTGCCAGATACTGTAAGGAGTGCTGTAAATAGCAACGTAACTGCCAATAGAGGAAGAAAATTTTTGTGTTGCTAAAATGTACCCAAGTTCTACATAAGATGTAATTATCATACTTTAATTTACTTATGTATCTAAAATAGCTTTATATTAATTCGTATTTCCTATGATAGTATATACCAGTTGCCAACTCTTTGTTATGATTTTTTTCCCCTTTCTAGGACCATCTTAAATTGACTTTGTAGCTTTAAATCTGAAAGATATGTCCAGAGGAAGTGATTTAAAGTAATTTATATTTGTAAAACAATTTCCGTGTTTGGGTGATAGGATGAATGATTGTACACTTTATAAATCGAAAGTTAAACCAGGTGGAGAATTTGTATTCTACAGGATTCCTTTGAGAGCTGACTGTTGTGAGAAACACATTCTGATCAAGAAACAAACTCCATCTTTGCGCGCTGCAGATAAGGTAGAGATCCACATGTCAGGAGCCCTAGGTATGTCAGCTATGGCAGAGGGAGGAGGATGCGAGAAGTGGAAGAGTATGGAGATCATAAGAGGTGATGTCCTTGAAAAGAAGAGCTGGAGTAAAAGGAAGATATCCAAATATAATATTTAGAACGATTTTTTTTGTGTGTAAACTTGACACATTACCCATTTAAAGCAAGTCATAATCAAGATCTATCGAATATGGCAGGTGTCTTGATGTCAGGATGCTGTTTCATTGCATACAATGTTACATAGAAGGGCCTAAATGCCATTCAGTTGTATTTGGCCAACAAATGGGGAAGCTTATTTGAGAGTCTGAATTCTAGTCATTATTCTTGAACTAAATTCAAAGTGCATCTTCAGCATTATCATCTATGTTTTGGAATTAAGTAGAAATACATAATATGAAGTTTGGATTGCATAGTTATTTCAAACTAAGAAAAAGATAGTTGAAACGATACAATCTAATGAAATATGGGCATACAGGGATGTTCCTTTTAATATGCATATACCATTACATCAAATATACCTATTTTATGGAGAAGGTTAGATGTTAAAGTTTGGGAGAGATAGGTTCTAGAAATGGACCAAATAAATATAGCTCTAAAACTGGAACCAAACCAGGAAGAAGTGATCAGTCTCAATATTTATACACAATGGATAGGCAAAGTGTAGAGTCAACAGCACATTGTTAGATGATGGATTAGCTAAAAGTAGCCAGAGAAAAATTGCTGACTGAATGGACTCAATCTATTATCTACTAAGAGATCATGTCTCTGGATGATCTTCCCTAAGATACTAAGAAGGCCATAAGACATCGATAAGAAAACAATAGAGGAAGCAGGAACATTCAACAACTGGAATTTAAGGTCATCAAGTGTGTCACTGAGGGAGAAACTGATGGTTAGCAAGGGCAGAGAGGAGAGAAGAACAGTTTCTGTATATTATGTATAAGCCAACATCACTCCCTGTGTCTTTGATTTTGACCAGATTCGAATTCATTAAGGATTGCTTTTAGAAACATTCAAAAGCATAGGTGCCAGATGATATAATGTAGCCCCTGTTGGATGGATATAATATTCTGAGTGGAAAGATAGTGGCCACATTTGGCTTGCTGGGGAACTGTTCTCTGTTTGGGGTGTATCTAGTGCTATCAACCTGTGCTCTGTAATATTGTGATGGGTGGTTTGAGGTTAATGGCCGAGAGTCAAGAGAAAGTCTTAAAAATTCCCTTGTGAAAAAGCTGGATAAAAATTGGGTTTGAGTGGACTCAAGACACCCATGTACTGAGGAAATTGGAGTGGTTCTTGGAAAAGAAGAGGTTAGTGACAGCCAGGTATGGGCTATTTGGATTCTTTTGTTTTACCTCTCTAGACAAGAATAAAGGTCTGGGGACTTGGCTGCAACTGTGGGACTGGACTCAAGCTGGCTTTCTGACAATGGTAGAGGCCAGCTCTCTGAGAAACTTGAGACATTCGTAGGAAGCATTATGCTAGGACAGGAGCAAAACTCTCTAAAATAGATTAGAAATGCCACCAAAATGGAACAAAGATAAATCGCCTCAGAGCAGGGAAATACCTCCAATTAAGAGTGTGTAGGTGTTCAGGTTATTCCTAGATTAAAGTTCAACCAGACATTCCATAGAGAATAATAGAGACTCCATGTTTTTTGAATTGACAACTATAAATCAATGTAAGGAAAAGATTTAGACCTGTGTTCAAACTAAACCAATTGCAATTGTGGTTCAGCCACCAGGGGGCAGTGGATTAAAGTGTGGTCAATCAGGATTTGTTGAAGCACGTGTGCTATCTATAGCCAATTTTCTGAATTATATTTCCAAGCCAAGTAGCATCATGATTCATTTTGGCGGGAAAAGAGGCAATTCCATTAAACCTTTGAAAATGCAAACAACCAAAGTGTAGGCCTCTGAAGATGGCATGACTTGAGTAGTTTGAATGACATGAGAACGCTTCCATTTTATAGAATTGGACCCCCAACTAATAAGGTCTTTAGTGTGCAAACCCTATTATCAGTTAAAAGACTTCGTCCCATTTTTCATTTTAGGAGTGACATGACAATCATAAGCAGTAATTATCAATTCCCTAGCAATGCATCCCTCCATGTTTTGAAGACTTGGTAGCTGGTAGCTCAGAAAATTTGAGCACATTCTCATTGCTGTGATCCAAAACAACCAGCCACACAACTTAAGGGAAGGAAGATGTATTTGCTCAGTCTGTGGAATTCCTAGAGTTTAGCTTATATCAGGCTGAGAAACTTGAGACATTAGTAGGAGGCATTATGCTAGGACTGGAGCAAAACTCTCTAAAATAGATTAGAAATGCCACAAAAATGGAACAAAGATAAACTGCAGAGTGCAAGCCATGGCAGTGAGAGGCAGACAGAGGAAGAGAGCAAGGGCTATGCTCTCACATCGTGGAGGCTGGAAACCAGAGAACGCAAGCAAGCATGGGGATCCAAGGACACAGAACAGTCCCCAATAACATACTTCCAGGGAACTCCCTCCACCAGTCACACCCACCTGCCCAGGTTACCATACAGTAAATCCATTACAATGGAGTTATAGACTGATGAGATTATAACCCTCGTGATTTTATCATATCAACTCTGAAGTTTAACACATTAGTTCTTCAGGGGACATTTTATATCTAACCATATTACCCATCTTTGCTTTATCACCAGGCTTCTAGTGGCTGTGAGCCTCCAAGAGGTAAAGTATTAAGTGAATATACTTTTTCTGGTCGTTGAAATCAGAAAGGTAGATTTACCAAGTCAAAGATCAATAACAAAACATGAGGAAAATCAAATGTTCCAGAGATATAAAGTTCCAAAGAAATACACTGTAAGTTAGAAATTTAAAGTGAGACCATGCTTTGCACAACAAGTTATGCCCATTTCTGCATTTTCTCAAGTGTGTACACCTTTAAACTGCTTTCATTAGAGACGGAAACTCTGAAGAAAGCTGCCACATTTGAAATCTGTCAGGTTTTGCTCCTGGACTTGATAGGAGCATCTTTGAAAGGTCATAGTGCCTGAGAGGAATCATGTTCAGTCCAGCAAAGTAAGGGGAAGAAAATAGAGTGTGAAGTACTAGATCTGAATAAGGTGAGTCCCCAGGAAGCACAGACAGAGAATATGTTAGCCTTTGTGGGATACTATGAAGATGTGGCCAGAAAGATACTGTCACAGTATGTAATAGCTGGCACTTATTTTGTACTCTTTATGTTTTGGGCAGTATTACAAATTCTTATATATTTAAATATTTAATTTATTTAATCCATGTGAAAACCCTATGGTGAGATACTATCATTATTGTATTTTATAGGTGGGGACAGTTAAGATACCACAGTAGGACTGGGAAACTCAGCTTGAAACCACACTTTTAACTTATGTCTATTCTACTCTGCTTTGCAAATGATTCTGACAGTTTTATTCATTATAATTTTATGGAACATAGTATCAAAGCTGGTTATTATAGAAATGCAGTTGTAACCTTAGGAATGAGAGAGATAAAAATAAGATACTCAGAAAGAACTTTACACCAAATGTTATGTATCTCTTGTCTCTGACACCCTGATTCTTTGTTTTTAAGAAACTATGTGTAAATATCAATATTGTTCTACAAGATATCTGGAATCAAGCTTTTATATCTTTGAATGTAGCTATGTAGAAAATGATCTATGAGAGTGACCAGCTATATTCAAGTTGCAGTGGTTGGCTAGATTTGCATTTATTTTTCCTTGTCTTTTACAAAGACCATTTCTGAAAGTTATTGAAAAGTTTTGAAAGTTGGAAATTCAGAATGCTGGAGACTGCTGAATGGTGAGATGTTATTATCATGGCAAAGTGATAGAACCACAGTGTCTGATGTTGGTCTGAGTTGTATGTGTCTGATGTTGGTCTGAGTTGTATGGACTCAGAAAAATTGTAAGAATTCTCTGAGCTTCAGGATATATTCTACAAAAAGGTGCGAGAAACTTTATTTAATAGTATTTTTTTTTCTTCTTGCAGTACTGGAGATGGAACCCAGGGTCATTCTAGCTTTGACCTATACCTCCAGCCCTATTTTTTATTCTTTCTTTTGGAACAGGGTTTCACTCAGTTGCAAAGGGCCTCACTAAGTAGCTGAGGCTGTCTGAAAACTGCGATCCTCCTGTTTCAGCCTCCCAAATGCTGGGATTACAAGGGTGCACCACCATGCTCAGTTAATAGGGGTTTTGAAAATATTGAATGTTATGATTGTAAAATTTATGATATATAAGAAAGGTATGTGACATTATTATTAGCACTTCTCTTTTCTTGTTTGTGGTACTGGGGATTGAATACAGAGTCATTCTACCTTTGAGCTATACCCTCAGCCTGATTTTATTTCTTATTTGCAAAAAGGGTCCTGCTAGGTTGTTGAGAGTCTCACTACCTGCTGAGGCTATCCTTCAATATGCAATCCTCCTTTCTCAGCGTCCCAAGTATTGGGATTACGAGCATGTGCCACCGCACCTGGCAGCACTTCTATTTTCTGATTGCTAACATCAACTTTAATATATCAAGTTAGATTAGGCAGCAAGTCACTTGATGGTAATAATCCAATGTTTTAATCATTAATAGTTATCAGCGGTATTAGAAATATTGATAATCTTCAATTTCTGAGATAAGTTTTTCATCTGGCTTTTCATGCCTCCCCACAAACACTGGGCACTTCTTTTCACCTTCTTTCCTGGTTTCTGTTCATTTTATCATCCTTTGAATATTGAAGAGTCTGGGGCTGAGTCCTCGAAAGCTTCCACTTGTCCATCTGTAGTCCTTCTCTTAGGGTCACCTTTTATTATCATAATAACCTTGTCTACTACCAAATTTACATCTTCAAACTAGAACCCAATTATGTACTCATCCATCCAATTGTCTATTAAAATCTCTAAGCAGACATTTAACAGATGTATTAAACTAATCATGCTCAAAACTGAACACTTGGTTTTTCTCCCAAAAACTTGCTCTACCCACAGATTTTCCCATCTCCAATTGCTAAGAGAGCAAAACACCAAAGACAACAACAGAAAACTTGAAATCATTGTTAGCTCCTCGCTTTCATCCTGTAACACGCTCATTCCTTGGAGAATTTTTATGGCCTCTGTCTTCAAAATGTTTCCAGGATCGCCCGGCGTGGTGGCGCACGCTTGTAATCCCCGCGCTTGAGAGGCGGAGACAGGAGGATCGCGCAGGTTCGAAGCCAGCCTCTCTGGCTTAAGAGACCCTGTTTCCAAATAAAAATATAAAAAAATAGATGTCTGGGAGTGTAGCCTGGAGGTAGAAGAGCTTTCAGGAACCCTAGTACCACCAAAAAAAAAAAAAAAAAAAAGTTTCCAGGATCTTACCACTTCTTACTCTCTCTTCTGCTGCCATCCTGGTCCAAGGTACCATTATCTTTTGTCTTTATTCTTGCAACTACCTCCAATTGGTTTGATTGCCCCCACCTTGTCCCATTTAATCTATTCTCCACACAGCGCTCAGAGTGGTACAGTGACGTTTTCCCCACTGGCTCCCATTTCAATTAGACTAAATCTAAATTAAAAACAAAACACAACAAACTACCTCCAAACCCCTCCATGATCGTGACCCCTTACTTTCCCTCTGCTTTTCTAATTTCTCTCCAGCCATGGTGGCCTCTGTTTTTCCTTGAGTTTATCAGGCCTGTTTGTTCCTCAGGGTATTTGAACTGACCTTTCTTACTGCTTTTAATACTTTGCTCCCAAATACTGGTAAAATGCCTCCCTTCGAAGTCTTCAACCATCCTAGTTACAATTGTAATCCTATTTCCTACATCAAAGTTAAACAGGACCAAGAAATTATCGTATTTCAGTGGAGAGCACTTATCACTTATTCATATGCTCACTTGTTTATTCTTTGTTTTTCTCTGTTGTCTGCCCCCTCAGTTTGCATATTTAAGCTCCAACAGTCAACTGTTCTGAAGTTATAATTACTGTTGTCCTCCTGGTACTAAAATGGTTCATGGTTTTGCTGAATGGTAAAAACTGCCCCAAGTGACATTATAGACATTCAGTTAGTATTTTTTGAATAAATAAGTGATCATTTATTATTGATGAAATAGACATAGGGCTTTTGGTACCTTATTGAACTGCTCACTGAAAGCTTGCGGAGCTTCAGTCAACAGGTATGACTGCATTTTGTGAGTGAATTTTAGTTCATTACAAGGCTGATTTCATATATATATGGCATGTATGTGCATGTATATACATAGATCTTGGCCTCTGTCATCTTTAATTTTTAGACTAATATTTTCTTCTCCGATGGGCAGTTAGACAGCACCTGCGCTCTGATCTCTCACCCTCTATAAAAAAATAGTGGAGAATGCCTCAGGAAAGCTGAAAAATATATATTTGTTTTTCTTCCCCATTTTGCTTGTAATTATTTTTTTTATTCTCATGTGTAATGCCAGTGGTGCTGCAAAATATAGAAATTAGTACTAAAATTTTCCTGATCTTTGGAATTCAGGCAATAGCTGCCTTAACACCTGTTCTTTTCCTGTAAGATGTGGAGGAGCTATTATATGACATGCACGGACTGTACAATGAGCAAAAGGCCAGGTGTCACTGTGAGTGACAGCCTTCTAGTTTGCAAAAGCCACAAGTCTGCTCATTCTATTGAGTGATTGTGTGGCTGTATGTCACTTTGCCTTCAGAATACCTCCTCTCAGCGTCCATTGTTTTGACTGCATTCTGGAATTGATGCTTCCAGGAGAGGGTGGTGTAAGGCAGAGGGCTCTGACAGTTTGAAGTGTCTGCAAGCTGGGGCACATCTCCTGCTGCAACATGCATATCTGTGGCTA
Organism: Muscardinus avellanarius; assembly: GCF_963383645.1. Taxonomy (NCBI): domain Eukaryota; kingdom Metazoa; phylum Chordata; class Mammalia; order Rodentia; family Gliridae; genus Muscardinus; species Muscardinus avellanarius. Next base: position 92,925,713 of record NC_137786.1, on the reverse strand, counting down.
ATAGCGATATAATTTCTCCTTTTCAAAAGTGACAGGTAGTTGGGAATTTGAGCTTTTGTTCTATAGAAGAAGATGCAGACTCATGAAATCTGGAAGACTAGAATTTATCTAGTTTTAAGATGTAGACCTAGTTCCTCCACATTCCTCTGTTAACTTGGTTGAATAGAAATAATAAGACTATGGCTGTGCTAACCTGATTATACCTGTCATCTTGCTCAGAGTAAAGATAACATTGCATGGCTGATTTGGCTGCAGTTGGTCTCATTTGATGTTATTCAGTGTCAAGGCAGCCACAGGGATGAGCCTGGATGAAGTGGTCTGGTTAATTGGCCACAGGTGATAGCAGCATTTAGCAGAGCTGTTTTGTCTCAAGTATCCTGTGATGTTAAGTGAAAACATCTATATTTCTATGGGTCCAGTTAGCAGTATAGCTGTTTTTCTTAGTTCAACAATCTGTTAAGAACTGGGAAGAATCATTATTCTTTAGGAGTGAATTTAGAAATACGAAGGCATTTCTGTCTATGATAAAACTGGAGATGACTCCAGGTAATTTATCTTTCTTCCAAACACCAGTGGCATAATATTATGGAGGCCTTGACACTTAGCTTGGGTCTCAACATTTTTTAAAACTTTGTTCTTGAAGAAGGGTATGAGTCTTGCTTTAGAACAATAAATATGGCAGAGATTGCTTTGCAATGACTAAAACCTATTTTTTTTTTCTTCTTTCTGGTAATAGAACTACACTAATTTTCCAGTCTTCTTTATGGTTATGCGAGACTATGTGATCGATTTTTGGCCAGTGATATTTGGGTGGAAGTGAAATGTGCCACCTAATTGCTAACATGGTCAGGGAATTGAAATAATTTTTATTTCTTTTCTGCTGAATAGAGGCACTGGTTGATGGAGGCACTTGGTAGAAAGATAATGAATTCTTGAGTAGTGACTGCTTGGCTAGAAGCATCCATATTGAAGTACAATCTGAGTGGGTATAGGTATACTAATCCATTGAGATTTTAGGATTTTCCTGCAAATAACAGCTGGAATTATTACTTTGCCTTGGCCTTAGGCAAGATGAATGAGAAAGAGAAGATTTTGAAGTGAATAGGGTCAGTTGAGCTACTCTTGCAGAGATAAAGTTGGGACAGCTGATTTTAGAGTTGAGGCAGTAAAGAACATGAATGCTTTTGAAGAAATAAAATTAAAAATAGATAAATTAAAAGAAAGAGATAAAGCCAACCACAATGTTTTACACTGAGAAAGTGTAGTAGTAATTACCTTGGACCAAAAGAGAGAGTTGGAAAGAATTGCTGAAGTTAAAGCTTACGCAGTGGGGAGTGGTGCATGGATGCTGTTAAGCACATGAGTAATACCACAGGGAGCTGGAAGTGCTGGATGGGGATGTAGATGAGAGGTCTGGTAGCCCCAGGTAGCTCTAGGTTTTAGAGTCACTGATATCTGCAAAGAGCCATATAGTAGTGATAGATAACAAATGTGATGGTAGCATTTGAGGATAGTGCTGTGGAGAGAAATACTAATCAGTAGGAAGGTAGAAAAATAACCACTAGCCTAGCCAGGCGTGGTGGCGCATACTTGTAATCTCCACATTTGGGAGGTGGAGACAGTAGGATCATGTAGGTTGGAAGCCAGCCGCACTAGCTTAAGAGACCCTGTTTCCAAATTAAAAAAAATATATAAAAATAGGTCTGGGAGTGTAGCCTGGAGGTAGAAGGGTTCCATGGTTCCATCCCCAGTACCACCAAAAAAAACAAAAATAAAAAAACACTAACTAGATAAATAAAAGAACAGAAATATGTAGTAGAGAGGAATTTTTAAAATAATTTGTTTATGACAGATGATTCACATTATCAACAATGATGAAGAATGAGAAAGGACCATTCGCTTCCTCTTTCTATGGTAGCTATAGAGCTATATGTACATGCTAGTATAATATAGCTTTGCTGGGTAGTCATTGGATCCATCAAGTGTAAACCAAGGGCAAAGGAAGCTTGAAAGCTGGAAGACATATTCTGGGCATAAGATATATTTCAACAATATGAATTTGTTGATTGTCTTTCATGTGTTGAGCATTATATAAAGAGGATAGAATGGAAGAACATTAGATTAGTCATAACAGAGTCCTAGCTGGCATGATATGCCTATACATAATGGTCATGGGCACATAGTAGTGGGGTTAATCGAGTTTGTTTTAAGCCGGTGAGAATGAATCAAAGAGAGAGTTATATTAAAGCAAAGTGAATTTCAAACAGAGGGTACAGAATGAGCAAAGACAAACAGACATGTGGATATTGAAGCTTTGAGGAATGGCTAGAGGTCATGGTGGCAGAATATTTTAAGAAGCCAGAAAGGTAATGTCTTTGGGGCTTGTGTCGAGGAAGCGAGTTTCCATTGGGGATTTTAAACTGAGGTCTGTGCTTTGGAAATGCCATCCTTGTAGCCTTGAGGAGGATGGATTGGAGGTAGGAAAAACTGGAAACATGGAAGTCCATTAAAAGATTATAGCCATTGTCAAGGTAAAAAGCAGTGAGGGCTTTCAAGTAAAGTGGTCAGTGCGGAAAGGTGTGAATGGATTTAAAAACGTTTTAAAATTGAAAAAAGAATTTTGTAACAGACTGGTCATGAAAATAAATGGATGGAGGCTTAAGAAAGATTCTGTAGTGCTACCTAAATTTAAAGATGCCATTATGGATGTTGTGGATGGGAGCTGTATTGTGTGTAACTAACTTCTTATATACCACATTTGATCTAGGTGAAAAAACCTGCTCTCACTCTCATAAAATGTCTATAATCCACCTGCTTCTCTACCTCCTTCTCTACCTCTCCAGATCAAGCCACCAGCCTTTCTTGCCTGGCTTGTAACAATGCTCTCTTTCTCTCTCTCTCTCTCTCTCTCTCTCTCTCTCTCTCTCTCTCTCTATATATATATATATATATATATATATATATCAACCAACATTTTTCTAAAAATTTATATTCTCATCTTTCTATATTTCTATATATAAATTTTCCTAGAAATTTATTCATTCAACAAATATTGAGAAGTAGCTATGTATGCTTATATGCGAAGCACTCTGATACACCAGTTTAATATAGTTTCTGATACACCTATACGTCTATATTTCCAGGGATATTGAACTAATAAAAAGTATAAAACTGGAGAAATTATTCTGCTAAGAATGTGCACATAGCCGGTATTGTGGCTCATGTTTGTAATCCCAGTACTTGGGAGGCTGAGACAGGAGGATCAACTCAGCTACTTAATGAGGCCCTCCGCAACTTAGTGAGAACCTGTTTCAAAATAAAGAATCAAAAGTAGAGCTGGTGTTGTAGCTCAGGGGTAGAAAACCCTTAGTTCAATCCCTGGTACCATTAAAAAAAAAAAAAGCACAGATTGAGAGATAGTCTTAGCTCTCTATAAATCACATAAGTTAACATATCTCCAAATGCTTTAAAATGATGTTTCAATTCATTACATAAATAATAAAATGATGTCAAAGAAATCTTAAATTCTTAGATATTGAAACGGATTACAGGAAGATTTCTGAGGGCATGTAGTATCAGAAACAGCATCTTAGAAACATATCTTTTGGGTGTGGTGAGGAGAGGAATCAAAGGAGAGGACTCAGAGGGCTTAATCATACCACCTCTCTGAATTCCACCTCTACCCTAGGCAGCTGATATTAAGAGTTAGTAGAAGGATGCAGCTTGCTGGAACATCTCAACGACTTCCTTTTATGTATGCCTCTTTGAGACAGTAAAAAATTAATCACTGATTATTCTCCATTTTAATCCATTACATTGGTAATCATGAGGCAGCACATGCCATCACGCTCCCAAAGATCCCGAGCAATCACCAATGATGCAACTTGAACTATAACCTTTAGAGGGATGTGTTTATGCAATGAATGAATGTGAGAGGGAACAGTGCTAAATGTGTACCTTCTGAGCTAACAGATTGTTAACAGTGAAAAGGGTGAAGGTAATAAGGTCAGTCTTAAGAATTGCCTGATTGAATCATTCAATTGCCATCATGGATTGGATTATTCCTTCATGATAGATGCTGCTCTGTATGGTAGTGTTCAGGATTAGTAAAAAAAAAATGCTCATTGTAAATAAAATTCTCCTTTAAATTGGAGAGCACATTCAGGTAAACTAATAATTGCTACATAAAATATTATGGTAGCGCTGTATAAAGGTGCTGAGGGAGGCAATAAGAAGAAAATTGTCCAATCATGGAAGCATGTTGTTCACAGGATCTGGGGTGTAACTGTGAAGAGCTGGCATATGAAAACAAAAAGAGTATTTGTGGTTTCATCTATATGTATAGGGGCTAACAGTAATGTAAAAATAGAGTAATCCATATATGTCAATTAGGCCATATTATTTTTATTAATGAGATTGATAGTCAAATTTATAAGTGTTGCAATGTCTTTGTAAAAGACTGTGTTCAGAAGTTGAAAATTGGAAACCGAGGTTGAGCACAAAGGTTAGGGCCAGAAACCAACATTTTGATATTGTTGATTTATAGCTGATAGCTAAAGCTATGCAAATCAATGAGATTACTCAGAGAGTATAGAAAAAAATTTTTTTTAATCTTTAATAATGGCAGGTAGAGGGAGAGAAGCTTGGGAAGGTAATGGAAGAATATCCAAGGAATCTTCAGTAGACCCAGGAAATCACTTTCAATGTCAAGAGGGGACATTTTTAAGAATCCAGAATTTTATCAAATGTTTCCTAGCATCAGAGGGAATGACTGACATGAAATATTATTAATAAAAGGAAATACTGCAAATGCCTTTTTTGTGATACTGGGGATTGAACTCAGGGGCATCCTACCTTTTGCTACAACCTCAGCCCTATTTTATTTTATTTTTTTTTGAAACAGTGTCTCACTAAGTTGCTAAGGGCTGTCTTGCTGAGGTTGGCATCAAGCCTGTGACTCTCCTGTCTCAGCCTCCCAAATACTGGGATTACACGTGAGCTTAGAGGTATGACCAGCTGCAAATGGCTTATTTATTTGATGAACAGACTATAAATTTTCACATGGTATTGTTACTCTTTAGGCACCCTTATGCCTTTAAGAAAGTAATTCAGGAAATAAAGGGGAAAAATCAAATATTAAGCTCCCCATGTAACCTTCCCATTGTGTAAGCAAATCCATTACCAGCTTTTTATTCATCCTATTAATTGATGAGGGTTTTCCTTCCCCAAATTCAGGTTTTGATAAAGTACATATGATTTCTAGATTTTCAAAACCTACCCTGTAAGGCCATAAGGACGGAATAGCATGGATTCAATTTTATACATTTATTTTTTCCCCAGGTCACTTTTTCTTGCCCTCGTCTTTCTGAATATTTCCTATAAAGTTCCTCTGCGGTTTTAAAAATCCCGCTGGCATATTTTTGTACTATCCGACATTCATCTTGTCGTGGGCTCAGATATTTCTAAAGGATCAAATCACAGGGACTAATCAAATGCAGACAATGGCATCATTGCCCATGTGGCACGTCTACTTCTTAATGAACTTGAGGACTGTTGTACAAGGCAAATGGAGGAGCTGGCACTGGGGAAGTTAAGGGCACTGGCGGTGGCAATGAGATTACGGGCTGGAGGAAATGTGGATGAGTTGGTCTATGTCTAATCCTTCTGTGGCTTCCTGTGTGACACACTGTAATAAAAAACATCACCGCAAATTATAAGAATTGTCAAAATAGGCTACCAGAGATTTTTTATTTTTTGCCCTGGAGTTTGTTAACCAAAAAATGAACAATTCTTTGCCTTATACATATTATACATATTGGTTGCTTGCTTTTCGTGAATAGACACAGGAGTAGAACAATTAACCTGATGAGAAAGTCAAACTCACTTTAAAGTCAATGAGTTGAGGGCTAGAGGCTAGTTGTTTCATAGGATAGAATTCAGAGATGGGTGTAGTCAAATTTTGCTCATGGGGCTAAAAATCATACTTGCTTTGGAATGCTAGGTATTTGGTTTGAGTATTGAAGTATATTGTATCTTTTCCATAATTAATCCTATTGAAGAAGTGTTAGTTATATATATTAAATACATGCAAACTGTTTTCTATTTTATTGGTGTAATGAGGATTAAACTCATATGCATTCTACCTCTGTGCTACATCTCTAGCCAGATTTTATTTTTTATTTAGAAACAGGGTCTCACGAGGTTGATGAGAGTCTCACTATTTGCTGAGGCTGTCCTTAAACTTGTGATACTCCTGTCTTAGCTTCCCAAGTACTGGGATTACAGGGATGTAACACCATGCCCAGCTCCAAACTCTTTTCTATAAAGCTGTTTAAGCATTTGGTCCTTTGGGGGGATTTATATATTAAATGTATGCTTGGGCAATGCACTACAGCTTAGAGCATTTTGAGAAATTAAAAGATCTTAACAAATTTTTCATCGAAACCATGTTGTTAAAGTAATAATAGGCAGATCTCTAACTGTTGTTCATATATTTTCTTTTACTCCTTTCAAGAGCACCCAAAAGGCTGGGTGTGGTGGTATAAATACAGAAAACTTAGTGAGACCATGTTTCAAATACAGTAAAATAAAATAGGGCTGAGGGTAGCTCAGAGGTAGAATGCTCCAGGGTTCAATCCGGTCTCCCCCTAAAAAAAATGAGTTCCCAAATATGTCCTTTTTATTTTCCATTAAACCTTTTTACATTTTCCTTTTATATAGGAGGTGTCAAGGAACAAGGAGCAGCGTAATGATTCACTCAAAGAGTCTGACTGCAGAGCCCTGGTCTTTAACTGTCCATGTGGTTTCTGCACGGTTCTCTATGGTTTCTGATGTACTGCCATGTACAGTCTTATATTTGGGTCTCACAACAATTTAAGGAAGGGAAATAAGGGCAGCTATCCCTAGTCTGAGGATGAGGTTTGTAGACAATTAAATAACTGATACAAAAATTCATGACAGACTGGACTAAATTCCAGGCTTAGCACTTCTATTTTAGGCTTGCTATCTGTTAAGCAACTTACTCTTTTTTAGACTAGAATTTTTTTTTCCTAGCAGAAAACAATGAAATGTTCTGTTGCATATTTGTATATATATACCATTAACATTTCTTTTAAAGACAACTATGAAAGTAAACTCACTATTCTTTGATGCATTAATTCTATAGGTAGTTGCAAGACAGTATTTTTGAGCCATGAAAAAAATTTGGGAGTACTTGGTTTTATAGATAATAGCTGACATTATCAGAGAAGAATGAGCTCTCCCAGATCATCATGTCATTGTTGTCAAGGAAATGAAACAAAAGAAGTTATTTTTGCTGTTGTTGTTGTTGTTGTTGTTGTTGTTGTTGTTGTTGTTGTTGTTACTGGGGGTGGAACCCAGGGCCATTCTACTTCCAAGCTACACCACAGCCCTATTTTTTAATCTTTCCTTTGAAACAGGGTCTCACTAAGTTGCAGAGGGCCTCACTAAATAGTCAAGGCTGTCTGAGAACCTTGATCCTCCTGTCTCAGCCTCCCAAGTATTGGGATTACAAGCATGTGCCACTATGCCTGGCTTCATCTATGCTTTTTATTATGAGTTTGAAATAATTTAAGACTATTATTACCTTTTAAATGGCTTCTGTTGCCCTTCTTAAAACCAAAAAGACCAAGTCAGTTAAACCCACACTCAAAATACTCTTAATCTGTCCAAAGCACTAGGCAAAAGAGGCCGCAGATGACTGAAACCCTGCCCCAGTTTCAAGGAAGTTGTTTTGAATAAGAAATAGGCAATTTGGCAATAGCATTAATATGAGACAGAATGTGAGAACTGCCATAAGAAAAGTGAAACGTACTATGGGGTTCAAGAAAGGGTGAGAGCACATCTGGCTGGGGGCAATCCAGAAAGTTTTGTGAGGAAACTTTTTGTAGGATGGGTAGAGTTTCAGAAGAGAGACATGTGGGTGAGGGAGGGGAGTTTTTAGCAAAGTGGCTTTCAACCTTCAGGTTGAGAAAGAGAATGGAAAGATGTTTACACTTCATATTTACCCTCACATATTAAACTACAACTGCTTTTAATGGTCTGTAAAAAAGAGAAACATGAAACACATGTTAATTAAATCTACAGCTTTATATTGATAGAGATTTTCTTCCAAGGAAGTCAAAGAACTGTCTAATCAAGATAATCTGAATGATTACAATGTCTCTTGTAGTAAGTGGGAACTTATAAAAGAAAAAAAAAAGAGAAAAAAGGGAAAAAAATAAAGTACACAAATATTTGGCCTTTTTTATTTAAAAAAGTCACTGGCCAGCTAAAAAGAGCAACATTTTTTGGAGTTTCTTTTACCCCTCTACTTCTTAGTATAAAATGATAGAGATTATAAAAGCTTAAGTCTGGAATTGAAAAAAATGGATGATATTAATGAAATGAGTAGAAAATTTTTTTATAATATAATTGAAATCACAACTTTTTATAACTTTTTTTTTCTTAAACCTGGTTAAGTTGACAAAGGCTTTCTACTTTTCACACATCCAAAACTTGTTTTTCACCTGATAAAAATCTCTCAGCTCATCATGCTAGAATGTCTGAGACTCATTAGAAAATACCAAGTACATTCCACTTATTGAATGAAAGAAAGTTCCAGAGGCTGCTATGCTGAACACAGCCTGTGTAACATGCGTGTGGCAACTCCCCGAGGACCTCCCTTGTGGTGGTAACAGACTGTGAGCTCAGCTCTTAGCTAACAGAGACCCTCCCTTGTCTCAGGGTGGAAAACATAGGTTCCTTGGAATTCTTACTCAGACATGTTTAAATTATTAGCACTTAATCATGCTGTAGGCAATAGAGCCACCATCATGGCTTCGAATGAGAGAAATTAGGGGCAAGGGAACCTGCAGGAGGGAAATTGGAATTTAAGACCAACCAAACAGTTTTTATACAATATTGTCAAGTTGATTTAAATGTAGTTTGAAACTGTCTTAATGGACCTAGTACCCTCAGATCTTTTGTCCTTCTTTTAATTGGTTTGTTGTTTTCCTACTGTTGAGTTTTAAAAAAGAGTTCTCTATATGATTTGGATAACAATTTTTTATCATTTATGTCTTTTTGACATCATTTTTTAATTGCAGCGAAGTCTAGATGATCACTTGTTTCATTCATGGATTATACCTTGGTGTTGTATCTAAAAAGTCACTGCCATACTCGATGCCATGCCATGCAAATGGTCTCCTGTGTTATCTTCTAGAAGTTGAATAGTTTTGTGTTTTGCATTTAGATCTATGACTTGAGTTGACTTTTTGTGAAAGATGTTAGATCTTGGTCTATATTCTTTTTTTTTTCTTTTTTCATTGGGTATCCATTAGTTCTAGCACCATTTGTTGAAAAGACATATATCTTTTCTCTATTCCCTGCCCTTTGCTCCGTTGTTAAAGATCAGTTGACTATACTTATATGAATCTATTTCTGGTCTCTCTATTCTGATGCATTGATCTATTTATCTATTCTTTTGCCAGTATGAGGTGGTTTGTGTGTTACTGAAGATTGAACCCGGGGGCATTCTATCTCTGATCTATATTTTCATCCATATTTTACTTTTTGTTTTGACACAGAGTCTCACTAAGTTGCTGAAAGCTTTGCTAAGTTGCTGAGGCTGGCTTCAAATCTGAGACCCTCCTGTCTCAGCCTCCTAAATCCTGGGATTACGTGCACCACTAGTTCTGCTGGGGTGATTTTCTTTAATGGGATTCAAACTATAAAGAGTTGTTATTCTATATTTATGGAAAGAGGAAGACATTCTTACATGTTCTTCAAAGAGCTCAAAATATTCAAAGCTATATTAGGGAAAAAATTCAAATCTATGAAGCACAGTTGGCAGAAACAAATTTAATTTTCTTGCCAGTGGGTTGTAAAATGGGATAAGAAAGGTTTGGAATTTTAGTCTGGGAAGGTGGCATTCTTGTGTCTTTTCTTTTACAGCCACCAGCGTTCTCACTTCGCCCAGGCTCTTGGCTGGGGCAGAGGAGACAGTTTCTTAAGAGCTTGTGCTCTCAAAATGAGTTAGAGCATTAAAGAGCCAGCTCAGCTGGGATAGAAGCCTGAGGTGGGAAGGGATTCTACAGTCCCAAGACTGCCTGGGGGCAGAAGCAAGTGCTCTGGTTCTCCCTTTTCACTGCTTTTCCCTCTCCTCTAGCTTTCCCCATTCTGTCTAATGAATGATCCTTTTGTCGTGGTGCACAGTGCAAACGCGATGGCTGATTCTTATGTGTAAGTGCTCATAAAGCCTTTATTTAAAAACACAGATGTTCATACCTCACCTCTCAGAAGGAACGATCCCATGGTTTGATTAGGTCATAGGAACCTGTATTTTAAGCAAGCTCCTTATTACAGAAAGCACTTTGGATAAATGTTGACATAGAGTTGGTTGATACTAAAATTCAAATGCTAGAGCAAATAAGTAAGAAAAAGTAGCACAAAAACGTGCTAAGCACATGTTAAAATTCAAGATACTACTAATTAAAATTCACACAATAAAATCAAATAGCAGTAATATTTCTAAGAGATAGATGCTTCCAAGATTTTCCTTTGGGAACAATGGACGTGTAAAGATGTGTTACGTCCATACAGGTGATGAATGGATAAGGATGGTATAACTAGGCTCATGAGAGGGTGCTGCAAGCGGCATTCATATTTATTGGTGTGGTGTGAGAATGAGCTGTCTTACTTGATAGTGCTTCTTCCCTAAGATGATTTATATTTCCTTTACTTTGCTTTTTTTTAAAATCTGAACTGATCTGCAGCATCTTCCAGGGCTGGTCCTACCTGTTGAGTCTGGTCAGCCACTGCTCTCAGGCACATTATTACAATCTCTGTGCATCTGTTTACTCTTCCATGAAGAAAGATATTTTACTTTATTTTTATATTATTATTATTATTATTATTATTATTATTATTATTATTATTATTTATTTTGGTGGTACTGGGGTTCCTGGAAGTCCTTCTACCTCCGGGCTACACTCCCAGACCTATTTTATTTTTGTAAACAGGGTCTCTTAAGCCAGTGCGGCTGGCTTCGAACCTGCGCGATCCTCCTGTCTCTGCCTCCCAAGCACAGGGATTACAAGCGTGTGCCAGCTTGTAAGAAAGATATTTTAAAAAATATATCCCAGCTCGAAGAAAGATATTTTAAAAAAATATTTTACTGTTACATTATAATTGTACATGATAGTGAAATTATTAGTGATACATTCATATATGCATATAATATTACTTGGTCTGTTTTCTCCCCCATTTATTCTTTTTCTCTGCCCTCTTTCCTCTTCGGATCCCCTTCCATTACTCTACTGGTCTCTCTCCAAGGGGTCCCTTTTCATGAGGCCCCTTTTCTTTCCAGCTTCCACATATGTGAGAGGACATGAGACCCTCAATTTCCTGAGCCTGGTGTATCTCATTTAGCAGGAGACTCTCCTGTTCTATCCATATTTTTTTTCTTACAAATGATATAATGTTGTTCCTCTTTATGGCCCAGGAAAACTGCATTGTGTGTATATACCACATTTTCTTTATTCATTCATCTGCATGGGCAGCTAGGTTGGTTCCATATATTGGCTATCGTGAATTTTGCTGCCATAAACATGAGTCTCCATGTGAAATTCATAAAATTTGAGTAAACACAACCTTAGTAGGTCTAAAATGACAATTTAATTTTCCAGACAAATTGTGTCCAAGTGCTGGTACTTTATAGGTACTTTCTGTTACAGATTGGGAGAATATGGTTTGAGGAAACTGTTCCCCGGGAACCCCTGCGAGGGTCCCGGACACACTTTTCCCCAACCCATAACAAAACCCCAAACGACCCCAAACAGAAGAAAAAACCGTGGATTCTTGTCCTAAGCTAAGAATAAATATGCATAGCTTGGATAGTTGCTGAAGATTTAAAGAAGTTTATTAGAAAGAAATACAGAAAATAGAAATACGGCTCCATACCAGACTGGCATGGAGGGGTGACTCGAAATGAATACACCAAAGGGATTACACGTGGACTCAGCCTTTTATACCCATGACCTCCATCTTGTTTGCATGACTCTGAGGTAGTGAACGTCCCTGTAAGGCACCTCGCCTTAACCCTGAAAGGTATCTCCCCCAATAAGGTGCGGTGAGGTGTCTCCTTTCATGAAGGTCGACCCCTCCTACCATCTTAGCTAGCTTATCCAATCATGTAGATCTGTCTTTAAAGGCCTATTTCTCCTCAACTAAGATCTGTCTTTAGATAGAAACAGGCCTAGTTCTCCTCTTCTATTGACTGGTTAGTTTCTTTGAGCTAGGTTAATTTACATTGGAATAGCCTGTTTTAGGCAGAAATCAAGTCCTTTCTTTACCCATGTCTGCCGCCATTTTGATACAACTATTTTGAAATATATCAATTGCCAAGACATCCTGCTGCCTCGGCATCTATGTGTTGAGACTCCACTCCACATAGTTAATTCGGCAAAAAGCCCCGAGAAGGAGGTGTCGTCTCTGGCCAAAGTACCCCCCACTTTTACTATTATTCTTTTAACTCTCTACACGAATTGCTCCAATGATGTGAAATCAGGACTATGATGAAATTGAGTCCGTGGAAATAAAATCTCTAATAATTTGCCTAAACGTCCTTGGCTCTGCTCAATAATAATAAAAACTGGCCAGAATTCAGATGCTGTGATAAGCATTCCAGCTGCAGCAATCACAAAGGGTCTCCGACCCTCACTATCACTAACTTAGGTTAAGCTATTAACTCCGGTAAGGTAGCTCAGTTTAAGGTAACTTTGTTTACCCTTGAGATCTTGCCTAGAGACAGAAAAGATAAAAACCTTGTGTGTGACCTTAAAGCAATTTAGTTGATAAACAACTTAGTTGCCCAAATACAATAGACTCAAGGAAAAATATTGGTGACTTTTACGCCCAGTGTAAATATTCCTGAAGACAGAGAGGCTGACCGCATGGTTAGAAATGCATATGACAAAATAAAGGACAGATGTTTTAAGTATATATGTATGAAGAAAAGGAAATACCGTAAGAGTAAGAAAAGCATTTTTGCATGAAGAAGAGCTTATCATAAGAAAGTCCCAACTGGGAAAGGAAGGAATTAGAAGGTTAAAAGCAGGTTGCAGAGGGTTTGTGACAGGGAAATGGATTATTAAAGATGGATAGACCTTTAATAGGCTTGTTGTCTAAAGAAGAATGTTCAGCAGTTAAGGAAATACATCTGACAATTAAAACCAAGAACCTTGTGGTGTTGTTTGTGGTATTTTGCCTGCCAAACTGTGTTGTGTGTTTGCTTAAGCTTTCAGATTTAGAAGGTAAAATGCCAACACCTGGAGAGAGTCCCATCGCATCTCCCTGGACCGCCACATCTCCCCATGCTTGTCATATGGATATAGATGGAAACTTCAAAAAAGAAAGCAAAAGAAGATTCCATGAGAAGGCGTATTCTCCAAGCCCTGGGCCTTGGGCGTGCCTGTATTGCCTTTGGAATTTACCCTTGGACCTGCCCTGCCGCAATATCAAAGATCCGGAGCTTATCTCCTAAATGCTGGATTAGTCATTTACTTTGTTTATATGTAATTCACTATTGTTTTGCTGTGATTGCCCCCCTTCCCTTTCCTTTTTCTCCTATTATTAATCTCACTGGTGAAGGGTATAAATTTTTCGGGGTTTTTGTAATAAAGTGTCATTGGCTCAAGAAGCCTTTGTCCGCCTCAGATTCTTTCCCAAACGTCGTACCTAAAAACTTAGGGAATTCATAGAGGGGAAAGAATCGCTGCAGATAAGTTTCTGCAGGACATCACCTGCCTTTTGCCCCATCTTTCTGAGGCTCCCGGCCGCGAGTGGACTTGCCCCCCCACAAGGACTGAGCTCGTCGGTAACAATCAATTATTTTCTTTTTTGAAATACATTAATAATCAGAACTTTCCTAAATCTTCCTAGGCCATTCCCAATACTGGTACACTTTCTATACTTTTCTAAGTCTTCTTTAAAGTAGAACTTGATAGAAGATGAAGGTGAAGCATATTTCAATACTTGGTCTCATTTTGAGATAGCTAAATGTTTTCTATGATTCTACTTTTTTTTTCCAGTTTATCAAAAATCCACCTAAAGTATCTAAGACATGTGATCTGTATGGGTTGAATCAACTCGTATTTTCAACTTAACATAGGACTCAGTTCTTCACTGAAATAGTATGTATTTAGAGACTTTTTATTTAATAGCACAGTGCCCTTTTTAAGATTTATTTGAAAAATACTAAGAAAAAGATGGTAGATTCAAATCATTTATCTGTAAAATTGAATAGGATCGCAAATTTTTCATTTTAAAACTGTAAGATCTTTGGTATTTTTCAAGGAATATTTTTAAAAAAACACCCTACCAGTGATTAAATATATAATTAAAACTATTTTGGTAATAGCTAATTTAATTTTGTTATTCGCTTTTCAAGAACAATATGAACAAAGCCTTTTTATGATTTGTCCCTGGAAAGCAAATGTCAGCTGTCAATTCTGTTACTACTGAGATCTCTTTCTGGGTGAAATCCAACGTTAGTACCTCCTCCCTCAACCTGTGTCCTAATGTGTTCTGAATGTAATAGCTCGATGTACTACTCTTTAACCACTGTTTACTGAGAGCCTACCTCTGTGGGGCATTGTTCTCAACACTTAATGCAAATGAATTCATTCCAGGTTCCACCATTCATTGTTAACAACTTTTTTTTTATTAAAATCATTTATAGGAGTGAATCATTCAGGCTGTTAGAAAAATTACACAATGTCCTATTGTGGGAAGGAGAAAACAAAAGCTTCTCCTGTTTTATCCTCAGTTTGTATCCAATTCCCCAGGGTTAACTCATTTTCAGATATTCAAAGGTATGCACCCAGTTTTCAAAGCATGCACTAGCATGCAAATATTCTATATATTTTATGTAGAGAAGTATCTGCATAAGTTATTTATAACAAAGTGGAACAATATTAGAAGTAGTGTTTAGCAATTTGCTAATGTGTTAAATAAAGAGTAATTAAAGACAAAACATTTTGTATCATTGGTCCAGTGTTAAAAGTTAAACTAGCAATATAAATTGCTATAACATGTAAAAGCTAGTTTGGGCTTCTTTCTTTAAAATTTACATATAGCAATAAAGTATTTTATTTATACACAATTAATGTCTCATCCCCACAAAATACTGTGTTTTTAGACACCTATACCATCAATAATTCAAAGGCTAAAAATGGAGCCTGGTAGCAATTATTGCTATTTTTAAAAAATCATTATATTTAATCTTTACATGCTGATCGATGAATCTTGGAAGGCATACATTGATATTTTCATGTTCATTTTTTGGTTCATATGTAGTTTAGGTTCATTTGAGCTATTAAATTGTATATGTTGTACCTAACCAAACTTTGCTTTTGTTTTAGAAATATCTATTATCAATTGCGGAATGGTGGCACATGCTTGTAATCCCAGTTCTTGGGAAGTTGAGATGGGAGGATCTCCCAGGGTCAAAGACAGCCTTAGCAATTTAGCAAGACCCCCTGCAACTTACTGAGACACTGTTTTAAAATAAATAAAAATAAAAAAATAAGAATACAGATATAGCTTAACAATAGAATACCCCCCCGGGTTAAATCTTCAGTACTACAAAAGAAAAAAAATAAGTCTATTATTATATCATTTTTATTTGGTCAACAACAGAAAGCTAGTTGAACAGCAAATAAATTACATTTCTTGGCAAGTCCAGATATAATTATTTTCTATATTATTATTATTATTATTATTATTATTATTATTAATTTGGCACTGGGGATGGAACCCAGAGACATTCTACCTCCGAGCTACACCCCCAACACTATTTTTTATTTCTTATTTTGAAACAGGGCTCACTGAATTGCAAAGCGCCTCACTTAAGTAGCTGAGGCTGTCCTTGAACCGCAATCCTTGTATCTCAGCCTCCCAAATGCTGAAATTAAAAGCGTGTGCCACCATGCCAGCATGTTCATTACTGAATGCCTTATATGTACTCTACAGAGTACCATCTTAGTTACTATCCATTGTTTTAATAAATGAAAACAATTATATAATTATATCAATAAAATCTAATAATATTTTTAGAAGGCTCCTAAATAGTATTCGATTTTATTGATATAATTGATTTTATAAGTATAATTTCCACTATAGTAAGAAACAAACCTCTAAGTTTTAATGGCTAAGTAAACTGAAGTTAATACTTACTCATAATTCTTAAAGTTAATTCTTACTCATAATTCTTAAAGTTAATTCTTACTCATAGAACAGTCTTCTGCAGGTATTTCTGATTAGTTGGGATCTTTCTCTTATGTAGAAATTCAAGGATCGAGGCGTCTATGTACTTTGTGGGAGCCAAAACCTCCTACGACATGAAGATTCTCTAAGTCAAACCCGTAACAGGAAAGTCCCCAATAAAATAGCTAAATTTATTAATTGCTTCTGCAAGAATGTCAGACTATGTGTTTGGCCTGTGATTTCAAGAAGGAGCTCTTAAATTGAATGAAAAAGGTGGTGTTTACGTGTATCTGTGTGTGTGCCTGCACACACATGTAGTAAAGGGAGAAGGTAAGTGATTGTGTCATTGAGAAAGAACAAAAAGGAAGAAATATGAACCGTATCTTACAATGAACTGTGGGCATTTCATTAAAGAAATCTATCTGGGTTTTCAGGGTTCTGTTATTTATTTATTTATTTATTTATTTATTTATTTATTTATTTATTTATGGTACTGGGGGTGGAACCCAGGGGCATTCTACCTCAGAGCTACATTTCCAGTCCTACTTTTTATAATTTATTTTGAAACAGGGTCTCACTAAGTTGCAGAGGGCTTCACTAAGTAGCTGAGGCTGGCTGCAAACCTGTGATCCTCCTGTCTCAGCCTGCCAAGTACTGGGATTACAAGCATGCGCCACCATGCCTGGCTCTCTCTCTTTTTTTAAATCACACTGTTAAAGGACTCGTTAACCTGGAGGGAAGATGTATTAAAATGGTTCTTAATGGACATGATATATATTAACAAACATATCAGTGTCAGTCACTAAGCCAAACACAGGAAGGAGGGAGGGGGAGGAGGTGGGGTGGGAATTCTGTAAGGGCTAATTGGGTGATGTGTGCACGTATGCCTCCACCATCTTGTACCCCATTAAGATGTATGATTACAATGCATCAATAAAAAATGGTTCTTAGCTGGGTGTGGTGGCGCACGCTTGTAATCCCTGTGCTTGGGAAGCTGAGACAGGATAGCACAGGTTCAAAGCCAGCCTCAGCTGCTTAGTGAGGCTCTCAGCAACTTAGTGAGACCCTGTTTCCAAATAAAATATAAAAAAACAGGTCTGGGAGTATAGCCTGGAGGTAAAAGCCTCTGGGTTCTACCCCCAGTACCACACACAAAAAAATTGGTTCTTGAGGCCCTATACTTCTCATATGGAGGTGACAGAGAAGTCTGTGTATCCCCTCTGGGGCTTATTCTAATCATCACTTCAGTTGCAGCCAAAGAGAATACCAGGAAGAAAAAAACAAAAACAAAAAAAAAACCTCTTAGAAGATGGAGCCAGAGAAATCTTTACAAGGTGTGGAATTAGGCCTACTCAAGGAAATGCCCTTACCCATTCTAAAAGACCTCAGGATGTCTGCCCAGCAGGATTTCAGCATTGCTCCAGGCTGGTGGTTCTATGTTTCTCTCAGCCATCTTATTTCCAATAGGATCTGTGGCTACTGTTACATTACTGTGCATTGACTGAGTGTAGGACAGATGGGTTCACATTTGAAAGTGATTTAGAGATGATTCTGCATCCCTCACAGATAATGGGCTTTGATGAGCATGCCAAGAGGGTGGGCCTTTGACTTTGCCCTTGAGGAGGGCTCTAATGGAACCCAGATGTGAAAAGAGGGGAACAAAGAGAGAAGGGAGAGTGTTTGGTGCCCAGAAGGGCAGACTGTGCCACAGTGATGCTCACCCCCTGTTTCATCTGCTGGCCTCCACATCCCAGCCCGAGTCCCCATCATGTGGAGCAGAGCTCCTCACCCACACCGGCTGGGCATGTAGCATAAAGGGCAAGGCATGAAATGAGAAGAAAAGACAAAAATAGCAGGCAGGGGTATGTTTCAGAGAAGTTTTGCTTATTTAAAAAATTAAGAAGAACACAAAATTCCTCGTCCACATGTATAAAAATCATAGCAAGCAATACCGAGTGAGCACGTGCGTATGCCAGCTATGATGTCAGCTCATTTGGCCTCCACAATAGCCTTGAAATGGGACTATCATTATTAATCCTATTTTATAAACGAGGAAACTAATAGAGAGTGAAGCTAAGCAGCTTTTAAGTGGCACACGCAGCTTAGTAAGTGGCAAAGATGGTGTAAGTGACCCCAAGCAGATTTATAAACAGAGCAGGAGGCAAAGCCAGGAAAGGTTTAAGAGCTGAGGTTAGAGTGCCAGAGGCTCCGTTTTAGAATAATTGGTGTGTTTGCCTGAAGACATAAGTGAAGGGCAGAAGGCACCAGAGACTGGCTGTTTTCAACTCTGCATTATGAATTTCTCTAACTAGGTAACAGTTATTTGATAGAATAATTTTATAAAAAGTTTACTACTTCTGGTTTTTTTCCTTTCTTTTTTATGGTTTAATCATGAAATTGTGTGATATTTGTTTAGCTGAGATACAGGATAGATGCTTAATCTATCAAATTTCAAATTCTAAATATTACTTTATTACTGTACACAATTGGAATGGAGCTGAACATTGTACTCACAAACCATGTGTAAATGACATAATGTTCTTGGTAGCATCTTTTAAGAAAAAGGAAACGAAATATAGTAGTTTACATCGAATGTTGGCATTTGGTGATATCTTTCCTTTAAGTTGAGATAAATATATTCTTTTTTTGAACTGAGGATTGAACCCAGGGGCATTCTACTTCAATCTATACCCACAAACATTTTTATGACCTATTTTTTTTTCTGGTAGTGAGGATTGAATTCAGGGCATTCTGCTTTTGAGCTATACCCCCAGCCCTACTTTCTAATTCTTTGTTTTTGAAACAGGACTACTTAGTAGTTGTGCAAGGCCTCACTAAGTAGATGAGGCTGGCGTCAAACTTGTTATTCTCCTGTCTTAGCCTCCTAGTACTGGAATTACAAGCATGCACCACCACACCTGGCTAAGATTTTAAATTTTGGTAATCACATTACTGGAAATTTAAAAAGCAAAAAGGAAAAAGTCATTTGGAATAACACTGCTCATCATGCTACACTTTTGTCTCTTTTTTGGCTAGTGGGGATTGAACCCAGGGGCATTCTACCTCTGAGCTACATCCCTAGCCCTATTTTATTTTGAAACAGAGTCTCACTAAGTTTCTGAGGGCCTTGCTAAATTTCTGAGGCTGGTCTGAAATTTTCAATTCTCCTATCTCAGTCTGCCAAGTAATGATATTATAAGCATGCCTCACCATGCCTGGCTTGATCCTTTCTAAATCTAAAAGATATGTATACTTATGTTGTTGAGATAATATTGTAGGTTTATTTTTAATTAATGAGGGTACATGAATAGAAGATGGAACTGAACATCAGCAGTAGCTTAGGACAAACATTTGAATTTGGAGTAGTTCTCCTTTAAAGGTCCCTTAAAATTTATTTCATGAGATGCCTCATAACAGTATCAGGCACAGAATTTTTGTGACAGATAAAAACATTTTCATCCTTTTAGCCACACAAGTTCACTGTAAGCTTCAAGTTCAGAACTCACAGTGCCAAATTAAAAACAATATTTTAGTTCAAACAAATACCTCTTGTTTCAGAAATGACTTAATTGGCATGACATAATAGGTATACCATGTTGGATGGAGCAATCTCACTTTAGCACTTTTTTTTTCTGCGGTTCACATCCAGGTTGTATAAGGGTTGACTTGTGTAATATTAACAATGCTTGCAAAACCGAACTCAAGAGACTGGCACATAGATCGCTGAACAAGCACATTGCAATTAACGTGGGAATCTTTCATGATTCAAAAGCAAATTTTGTCTGTCATTATTTTGCATTTCGTTCCTTGGGATAAATTTATCTGGCATTAGTGGAATATCTAAGGAATGCCCTGATACTCTAAAGGAGAAATAAAAATGTTATCTTGCTTTTTTGCATATAAGTTTTGTAGCTTCTACCTTAGAAGTTGGGACTGGAATGCCAGGCGTGGTGGCACACGCTTGTAATCCCCGCGCTTGGGAGGCTGAGACAGGAGGATGGCACAGGTTCGAAGCCAGGCACGCTGGCTTAAGAGACCCTGTTTCCAAATAAAAATATATTTAAAAAAAATAGGTCTGGGAGTGTAGCCCGGAGGTAGAAGGGCTTCCAGAAACCCCAGTACCACAAAAAAAAAAAAAAAAAAAAAAAAAAGTTGGGACTGGAATGAGTGAAGGGCTTGTTAAAAAGAATTCCAGAGCTGTGTTTGCAAGCTGAAATTATTGCTTGGTGGTAGGTAATTGGTAACTCTCATGAAAAAATATAGCTTAAGAATTATTTACCTGATACTATTCATAGAGTTAAAAATGTTAAAATATTTACTTTCTAGCTTCCTAAAGCCTTTAAAGATTATATAAAATGAATATTAAAGAAAAAAGATCTTGTCTAGTTTTTACTTTTTTAAACCCAGAAATCTAGTTACTAATAATAGTGCTTCAGATTTTTATTAGGTAAAATGATGTTTAAATCTTCTTATTATTTTCAAATAATTGAAAATAATAAGTTCAAATAATTCAATAAGAGGTCATACAGGAAAACATGATGGACGAAAGATCATAATGTATTTCATTTATCTAATCGAAAGCCGAGAAATGCAGAAATTATGATTCAGCCAAGTAAACATACCAGGTAGACTGTAAATTTAAGCTGCCAATAGATGTTTTAAAAAAAACGAATTAAAGAAAAAGCTAAAGGGAATACAGCGTTACAATAGAGACAGTTTGGAACCATTAACTGCTTGAATGATCAGTACCAGAAATAATAAAGCAGACAACAAGATCTATTCATGGTGTCTAGAATATTGAAAAGATATTTTGTTTCACAGAAAACGAATTCTTAAGCTTGTGAGAAGCTGATTATTAATTTTACATGCATATTTAAAATACATGTTTTGATCATCCAGACGTACATATTTAAAATGATGCTATAATCTTTCCACTCTCTGCATGCACTCTGTGAGAATAAGATGTAGCCGTGGCTTGGCTTGCAGAGACTGACCCTCCCAGAGGGTCAGGCTTACAAAACACGAGGCTCGTCATCGATGCTTCATCAAACTCTGTTAAGGCCATGATTACTAAGAATGCTGGCTGCAATGTGTATTTTGGCAGAATTTATTACAGATAACATTGTATTTCTGGTGGCATTACAAGGGACGAAAGCTCCATTAACCTGTTAAGCACAGAGGGAATAAAAATGCAAATAGCTAGAAAATCATGGAGACGAGGAGGAAAGACTTTGCTGCAGGGCCGTGTTCTAAATCAATAAGAGCTGCAGATAGTGGCGCTTCGGATATGCAGCTAGGTCTTAATTTCTTTGTCATAAGAGAGGAGGGATTTTTAAAAAATGGACACCTGCTCTGTCTCCTCCCTCCTCAGGAAGCCCTCTGGCAGCAGCACAAGTTATGTGATTCCAGTGTGGGCCTGTGAATGTAGACTTTGGCTACACTTTCCAGGACATATTGCTCTCTGCAGAAGTCTATGCAGTCGTATGGTTGTCCCTGGGTAGCCATCTGTGGCCATTCTGCAGTGTGTCAGTACTCATAGAGTGTCTCAAATGTTTTTCTAGAGAACTGGTGGTTTTTCATTTCTATTGGGGCACTTTTGAAATAAAATGTGGAGATCTGTTTAATAGAGTCAAGGGCTGCCCCTAAGCCTGCATGCGATAGACATAAGCCTTATTTGAAGCAAAACAAGGACTCAGAAGTATCTAGTTTTGCTTAAAGGAATTTGGAAAGAAGGAATAAATGGAATATCAAAGTCTGCTGATATGAAAGACAAATTTATCTGGCTGCTTTCAGGACAGGTAGGAATGTTCACCGATTGAAGATATTCTTTTCCTTTTCCTTCCTGTCCTTGTTCCTGAAGTTCTACCAGTCAAGTATGTATTCAATGGGAGTTGGGCTCAGCCCATTCTAGAACTAATCTTTGAAAATCTATTTATTTTTATGGGGGAAATACATTTCTATTCATTAGTTTTCTGCAGAAAATGTGGGATCCTGAAGGAAAGGAAACTTGAGATAGTGAGGATGGAAGAAGAGATGGGTTCATTTGTTTACATTTATTTATTGAGTCATTTGTGCAACAAATGCTAGGTTTTATGGTGGAACATACAGAGATTAAAGGTGTTGCTGATTTCAAGTTCTTGTAATATGTGAGAAGTGTTAATAAAAAGTATTTGAATTATAATAATTCATGGCAAAATCTAAGTATTGGCACACACAATGGTTTCTCCAAACGGATTCGATGCCAAGTTGTTTGCTAAGTATCACCAAGGATGCCTGGAAAATAATTGTTATCACCAAGTATACTTGGGAAACAAATTTAAAAGTCACTAAGCCTATAATGTTGGAGCCACTGTCCTAAAGCTTCTCCTGTTAGCTCACTGAATTCTCACAATAACTTGAAGAAGTTAGCCTTATTTTACTGTGTCTACTTTATGAAGAGATTAAATAACTTCTCCAAGGTCATACCATTAATGAGAAAGAAAGCAGATGTCTGAGCCATGCCCAAACCGAATGCCATAGACAAAGAAACAGGAAAAAAAAAAAAAAAGATTGGAGTACTTGCCTAAAAAGAGCAAAAGAGATGTTGTTATCTATGTACCTGCATATTTTATTGAATTTAACTTTCTTCTTTCTCCCAAATGGAATTATAATCATTTTCTCAACCAAAGGGCCCCTACAGAAAACCCTTCTATTGAGGTCAGTTTGCCTCATCTAGTAGGGTACAATTTATTAGCATCACCTGAGACCAATTCATCTATGTGAAAGAGCTATTTATTTTCATACATGAGCCAATAGTATACTATTTTTGTGTGTGTTACTGGAAACCCTTCTACCTCCGGGCTACACTCCCAGACCTATTTATATTTGTTTTATTTGGAAACAGGGTTTCTTAGGCCAGTGCGGCTGGCTTCGAACCTGCGTGATCCTCCTGTCTTCACCTCCCAAGCACGGGGATTACAAGCGTGCGCCACCACGCCCAGCAATAGTAGACTTTTAGAAATAAATAAATTATTTACTCCATTTTCCCCTTTGTGCCCCATTATTTCTAGTCCTCTCCTTTTAATACTGGATCATTCCTCTTAAAATTGCTATATTTGACTTGGGTATTATGTTATTAAAGTCCCTGTTAAATGACTTTAAATTTATTGCTTTTTTCTTCCCCAAACCTTATTTAGTCTTTGGAGAAACATCTCTAGTCTGTTTCCAGTATAGGTAGTGTAAAGGTGGGACACACTCCTTTCATAGGAGCCTATATTATAGGCTTGACCAAGTGAAGTGGTAGATTTTTATGTTACCCAGACAAAGCTAATGCCACTCAAGATTGAGATCCTTGTGAAAACATCTGGAAAGGAGATACATTTTCTTTTCTATTTATGAGCAGAGTAGAATGTGGGTTTTGGATGTTGAAAGCCATCCTATCCACCATGTAGAATAACCCTAATGGATTCTTCTATCAGAGGAAATCAGAATCTAGGGATGATGAGAGGTATCTTCTGACCACATGGCTTGACTGTCTAAATCTAGATAAAAAGCCTCCAGATTTTTAAAATTCAGGAGCCAAAAGTTTCTTTCTTTGTGTAAGCCAACTTACATTGTGTGTATGCGTGTGTGTGTGCGCGCGCGCACGCACGCAATTGAAAAATTCCTTCTTTTTATTTATTTTTATTTTTATTTTTATTTTTTGGTGGTACTGAGGTTCCTGGAAGCCCTTCTACCTCCGAGCTATGCTCCCAGACCTATTGTTATACTTTTTTATTTGGAAACAGGGTCTCTTAAGTCAGTGCGGGTGGCTTGAAAAATTCCTTCTTGATGCAATGGTCATAGCCCTTTGTAGCACCTGAACCTACAAGGAGCTATTAGCAACAAAGGGGTCATATTTGCTAAAATTTGAGAAGAGAGAGATTGGTTAAGAACAAGAGAGTGATAAAATTAGAATATTTTCTTAAACTGATCAGAATATATACTATATACTTAATCTTGGCCCGAAGGCTAAGTTGTAAGAATCAGAATCTTTTAATAACAAAAGTAAGGAACTCTCCAGGATCATGGATTTCTGGACAGGGGAAGTAGACCTCCTGTGGACTAGTTTAGTCCTAGATTTATACCTAAGGGCAAGCATGAGAAGTTCACTGTGCCTACCACTGCATTCCGATTACCAAGTACAACTTATGGTGCTCAAAGGGAGTCCATTAGATTTCTGATGAGTGAGTTTATGGGGATATGGTGCTGAAGGGGTCATGAAGAAGTTCATTACCTCACCATTTGGCAATTCTGGTTATTGTGAGAAAGTGAGGCCAGGTTTCATCTTTGCACAATGGTGCCACTTGTAGGTAAATAGAGTGAGTCATACACAGGAGTCCGTGGAGTGGAGAGGTCAGGGCACACACTTTAAAGACAGGCAGAACATATTTGTTTCTGGCCACCCATATTTCCTATCTAATTTTCCAGCTCCTTATTTTCCTACATTATAAAGCTGGAAGTGTAATATCTTATGTGATGTTCTGGAAATTAAATGCGGTAATGGATGTAAAATTTTAGCACGATGTTTGGCCTATTGCAAGGGTTATTATCATTTCTATTTTTTGTTGTTATTTGTGTCATTGTAATCATTATGACTATGAATCAGAACTGTAGAGTGGGGGGAGCTCCAGACCTCATTGCTCTATTCTCATTCATTTTTTTTTTTTTACTATATGTTTAATCTTAAGCAACAGTGATCTTCTAGGCATTATCTTTTTTATAAAATACACAGAAATGAGGTTACATATAAAAGAACTTGGTCAATGGTAAAGTATCAAAAGAATGCAAGACAATATTACTTTCTTCTATCTGACATTGTTTTCTGATTTGTGCTTTGTCACCTCTTGTTTAGTTTGCTTGACCTTAGCTCTCCAATGCATATTCATAAGAATTGATGGAATATTTGAAAGTACAGATTCCTGGGCCCTACACTTTGGGAGTTGGATTCAATAGGACTTGGGTAGAGATAAAACCGCATCTTATAACAAGCCTTTCTGTTGATGCCAATGCAGCCAACTGATATCCTTAGAACAGTATTGCTCTGTGATGTGTAAGGATTTCGAAGACTGCCGTGGCCACTCCAGAATTCTAGATCCTGCCTGGTCTTGCAGCACTGGCTGGTGAAGGCTACGACGAGAGTTGCGGCTCACTGTGTATCATCATTTCTATTTGTAGCTGAGTGGAGCTGGCAGCAGGCACAGGCTGGCAGTCACTTCCAACACACTCCTTGTCAAAGCACATACTGTTTCTGCAGCTGGCATCTATTCCCCATACATCCCAATTATAACAGTATTATGGAGTCTTGTGACAGTCACACATTTCCTCACCTTGGGGGACTGGGCAAAACAGGTTTGCAGTGGCATGGATGCCCTGCTCCCTCCTTTTCTCATATTCATCATTGCTTCAGAATCTTGTTGGTCTTGCTTGGCACCGAGGGTTTGCTGTTCCTAACCAGGAATGTTTGGAGCCCAGAACAGGTCAGAGATTATGTATAACCTGCGGGCTGTGAAGCTGGAGGTTGTGTCTGCTGGAAAAACACTAATTTTTGAAGCACTCTACTATTAAGATTGTCAGTATTACAAAGATGGCCATACTTCTCTCTTTTTTTTGGGCCCGAGTGCCTCAGCAAACCACCCCGCCTCCTGGATGCACATGGCTGGTTCTCTGTAATTTGATAGAACTACAGGGTGCATTTCACACTCTCGGTGCAATGAAGAGTTCTGACTCCTGTGTAGTAGCTTTTTCCACTTAAGGGAAGTAAAAAGACTTAATAAAATAGATGCTCTACTCTTATCATGAAACATCTTGATATCTGATGCGTACTCAAAGTGCCTCTACTCAGTAACCTGACTGTAAAATCGGAGTAGCAAGCTGGTACCTGGAAAAACATATATTGAGAGTACCCATCATTTTGGGTAATTACTGGCAGTGTGTTGTTTTTAAAGGTTATAATTAACAAGATATTAAAATTATTTATTTTTGGAAATGGGGATTGAACCCAGGGCCATTGTACCTCTGAGCTACACCCTCAAGTTCTTCTTAATTTTTATTTTTGAGAAAGGGTCTCACTAAATTGTTCAGGCTCTTACTAAGTTGTTAAGGCTGGCCATGAACTTCTACCTCCTAAGTACTGGGATTATAAGAATGCTACCATTTTGCGGGCATGGTGGCGCACGCTTGTAATCCCTGCACTTGGGAGGCTGAGACAGGAGGATCCCACAGGTTCGAAGCCAGCCTCAGCTACTTGGTGAGGCTCTCAGCAACTTAGTGAGATCCTGTTTCCAAATAAAATATAAAATGAGTCTGGGAGTACAGCCCAGAGGTAGGAAGCCTCTGGGTTCTACCCCCAGTACCACCAAAAAAAAAAAAAAAAAAAAGAATGCTACCATTTATGTGAGATTGATAATTAGTGTGATTTTCTTTGAGAGCAGTGTTTTATAAGTTAGTTAATACTGATGGTAAAATCTCAGAGAATAGAATGACTACAATTAATACAAGAAAAAAGAGTGACTAGCAAATATAAATATTCACAATAAATACACTAGTAGCAATATTAGAAACACAACGATTCTTTCTATGTAAGGCAGTAGCAGAATCTTTCCATTAAATAAAAAACAGTATGGCTTACAATGTAAGAAAAACACAAAATCAACAAAATGCCTTATTTGAGTGTTCCATCCTCCATGACTAAAATGAAATGTAAAGAATTTTTTTTTTTTTTTTTTTTTTTTTTGCGGGTCTGGGGATGGAACCCAGGGGCATTTGATCTCTGAGCTACACCCCCTGCCCTATTTTTTATTCTTTATTTTGAAACCGGGTTTCACTGAGTTGCAGAGGGCCTCACTAAGTAGCTGAGGCTGTCCGCGAACTGGGATCCTCCAGGTCTCAGCCTCCCGAATGCTGGGATTACAAGCATGCGCCACCATGCCTGGCTGAAATGTAAAGAATTTTGAAGAAAATAAAAAAATTACGCTGAATGTGGGGCACATACCTGCAGTCCCAATATTTAGAACAGGAAGATCTCAGGTTCAAGGTCAGCCTGGGAAGCTTAAGTGAGACCTTCTATAAAAATTATAAATATTTACAGGGAAATGGATGGATTTGAAGAACATTATACTAAGTGAGATTAGTCAAAAAAATAAGAAATCAGATGTTGTCCCTAATATATGAAATCTAGGGAGAAAATGGGTCATAGGAGGAATCTAGACAAAAGGAAATACTATAGATGAGAAAATAGGGCTACCTAACTGAGGGGATGGGAGGGGGGAAGAGAGAAATTCTCTAATGTTCATGATGTACATCAGCAAACATATCAAAGTCAATCACTAAGCCAAACATGAGAAGGGATGGGGGGAGGAAACAGGGCAGAAATTGGGTAAGGGCTAATTGGGTGATGTGTGCATGTATGCCTCCATCATCTTGTTCTCCATTAAGATGTATGACTACAATACACCAATAAAAATTTTAGAAAGAACTGAAAAATCATAAATAAATAAATAAAATTAAACTAAATAAACTGGGGGCGGGGTTGTAGCTCAGAGGTACATCTTCCCTCCCAGGATTCCTAGTAAGTAGCGTGTACACACACACAAACACACACACACAGTCTCTCTCTCTCTCTCACACACACACACACACACACACACTCACACACATACAGTTCATTTATTAAAAATGGAAATCCAACCTTTGGTGTTTTAGTTCCAAAAGTCAGGGCTAATTTGATCTGAAGGAGACAGCTATGATCTGAGTTGACTTAGAAATGGCATTTTAGAAACTATATGAAAATTAATTCAGAAGCGATAAGTTTTATATAACTCCTATCCTACTTAAGCAAAAGCAAGAAGAAAGTGTACCTTACTACATAGGCTGATAGATTTAGATTCAATGGCAGTGTTTTAGAACAGTTCCTGAAGGGTGGAATTCTCAGAAAGAGCTTAAAGGCAACAAAACCCACAGCTTTTGTTAGGATGGGTTGTGTGTGGCTGTGCTGATATTGGAGAGGTCATGGTGCTTTCTAAGGTTTCTCAACCCTAGAATTTTATGATGAAGTCTCTTTATAGGATGGTGCCAGGAGGAGCAAGCAATTGCCCTGAGAGAGGTTCTCAGAATGCCTCAAATGCAAAGGTTAAAGGAAACGGCAGGGCAGTTTCAGTTTAACGTGGGGCAGAAACACTAGAGCTGTGGGCAGGATGGCGACACGGGCTGATTAGAGGTCAATTTCCATTGGAGAACTGCCACACAGCCTGTTAGAATGTGGCCTGGCTGTAAAATCAAAGGGGAGAGTCTTGAACCAGAAACTTGACTACGGCAAAGTCTATTTCCAAATTTTATCCACCATGAGGAAGTCATTTCTTAGAATACAACAGATACAATTTACTTCCTTATTCTTTAAAAAAATGATAATTAGCTTTTCTTTAAATTTAAAAATTTTTACTGTGATATACAATTTGCCAGTTTATTTTTAATATGCTTTTATTGGTGTATTATAGTCTCACATTATAATGTAAATCATGCTGAGAGTGACATACATGCACACAGCACTTGGTTCCCTGGCTCCACTTCCCCATTTCCCCCCTTCCTAATACAGAGTATTGAGACTGATGTTGGTATATTCACACATGTACAGACCAGTTGCATGAAGTGCATGTACATTGTTATGTGACCATCACCACTATCTACCTCCAGAACTTTTTTATTTTTCCAAACTGAGACTCTGTACCCATTAAACAATAATTCCTCGATCCTCTCCCAAGAAAGTTACTTTTATAATTAATTATATTAAAACTGCTATTAGAGAACACAGTTGTTTTTGCAAGTGGAGAAAATTAATTATTATCCTATCTTAGAGTAAAATTATAAACATTTGTTACTAGCTGAAGAATATAGTTGTTTTATGATTGTCAGTTTTAGGGCTGGAGGAGGAGAAAGATCTATCATAATTTTTTTAAAGACAATCTTTAAAACAGGGAGCATTTGCCGAACGTGGTGGTGCAAGCTTGTAATCCTAGCATTCGGGAGGCTGAAGCCGGAGGATCGCGGTTTGTGGGTAGACTCAGCTACTTAGTGAGGCCCTCTGCAACTCAGTGAGACCCTGTTTCAAAATGAAAAGAACAAAAGTAGGGCGGGAGGGGGGTGGTTCGGAGGTCAGATGCCCCTGGGTTCCATTCTCAGACCCGCAAAAACAAAACAAAACAAAACCAGGGATCATTTGAAAGATTTTGTTTATTTATTTTTATTTTTTAATTATTATTAGTTTTATTTTTATTTTAATTTTTTGTGGTACAGGAGTTCCTGGAAGCCCTCCCACCTCCGGGCTACTCTCCCATACATATTTTAAACTTTTTTATTTGGAAACAGGGTCTCTTACCTGCGCGATCCTCCTGTCTCTGTCTCCCAAGCGTGGGGATTACAAGCATGCGCCACCACGCTTGGGAAGTCCTTTTATTTTTGAAACAGGGTCTCACTGAGTTGCCAAGGGCCTTGCTAAATAGCTGAGGCTGTCTGCGAACCGCGATCCTCCTGTCTCCTCCTCCCAAACTCAGGGATTACAAGGATGCGCCAGCACACCCTGCGAGCATTTGAAAGTTTACAGGTGATTCTTTCCACCCTCTAAATTTGTACATGAATTCAGGCTTTGCCTGGAAGTAGACTCTCATTTGTAATTACATAGCTACTAGCTGTACTTATAACATAGACCATAGTTTGGCTTATATTAGTAGAACATTGGCACATAGGTTAACAGATTAATTTTGCAATACAAGAGTCTGCAGATAGCGGTGTCTTCCAAGGTGTTACATTTTGGGTTTCTAATGATCATAATTCAGGTATGGATTCAAATTATGTTTAACTTCGATGAAAAGTATTTAACATTCTTTATCAAGTCTAAATAATTATGGGTGTTGTAAAATGTTTGTTGTTCATTTAAGAAAAAAATAACCAGTGCTATTCTTATCCTCATTATTGGCTATAAAACTAAAACTGGACTAGTTTAATTAACACATACAATTTTCTGTAGAATGTGGAGAGCAACTAACAAATATTGAATGGGATATTTAACTACACAAGCAAATACTTTTTTTAGGCAAGGTTTTTGTTAATTTTTATTCATTTAAAAAGTATCTTTTCCTCTAGGCATGGTAGCTTAAGCTGGTAATCCCAGTACTTGGAAGGCTGAGACAGGAAGATCACAGGTTCGAAGACAGCATCATGCAATTTAGGCCCTTTGCAATGTAGCAAGGCCCTGTTTCCAAATAAGAAACAAAATTGGGCTGTGGTATAACTTGGAGTCAGAATGCCTATGAGATCAACCCCCAGTACCAAAAAAAAGAAAAAAGAAAAAAAAAAAAAAAAGGAAAAAGAAAGAAAAAAACAACCAAACTCCAACAACAAAAAAATCCTCAAAATAAATAAAAAAGTATCTTTTCTCATTTAACTCATCATCTATCCTGATTGTTCTGAAATTCTGCTATAATGAATTCAGGTTGTATCTATTTCTATTGATATTTTTTGCATTTTAAATCTCAGAAATTTCTCAGGTATTAATTATCCTTTTACATACAGTTAATCTTTCATTCCTATTTGGTGGACCATATTAATTTATTGCTGAATTCTGAGTAGATTGAATCTTTTAACTAATTGAGTTTTCGTTTATGCTCATACAAACGTTTTCTCAAGCTCAATAAGTTATCTTTTTACTTAAATTTCTAATGGGATCATTTTTATTTATCTGTTCTTGATTTATTTATGTTTATTTTGTTTCCTTTTCTTTTCACTTTTTAAGGCTCAGTGTATTTTCATAAAGAGCTTAAAGGATTTTTATTATGGCAATTTTGGATTAAAAAAAAAAATGTTGTAGCCGGGCGTGGTGGCACATGTTTGTAATCCCCGCGCTTGGGAGGCAGAGACAGGAGGATCGCGTGGGTTCGAAGCCAGCCGCGCATGTTGGTTTAGGAGACCCTGTTTCCAAATAAAAATGTAAAAATGGGTCTGGGAGTGTAGCCCGGAGGTAGAAGGGCTTCCAGGAACCCCAGTACAACCACACACACACACACAAAAATTGTATTTTGTTGGCAGTGGACGAGCTAAGTATTAATTATATTTCTCAACTTTCTTAGTGGTAATCCCTATTAGCTTTGGAATGATCCTTTCTAAATTTATCTTGAGTGACCACCACCCTTTTTTCTTGCCTTCTTGCCTTTCCTTTCCCTCTACTCATTATTCCTCGTAAAGAGCTTTAGGGTGGCTCTCCTTGGCCTGAGATGCTGATCTTGATGCCAACCCTCAACTGGCAAGCAGCACAGCATAGGTCCCCACAGGAAAAAATTCTTTGGTCCTCCAACCTCTGAAAGTTCACAGCTTTCCTGCAGTGTAGCCTCAGGCAATGGAGACGTCTTTCAGCATCCTTCCTCTGGCCAGCATCCCAGTTTAATGATGCCTTTTCCTGTGTCTATACTTGAAACTGAGCAAGTCCAATGATTCAGCCTCTAGTTCTAAACCTGTTTCTGGTGCATAAATTTTTATTTCTTTGAGTGTGCTTTTGTTTTACAATTCACTCAGTTTTGTTTTTTCTTAAATGCACTCTTTGGATTTTAGGGCTAAAAAAAATAAAAACCCCAAACTAGAGGAGTGATCTCAGGGTAGATTTGCTTCTGCATGCCCAGGTATCTATGTGAAGGCTATCAGGATAATTACTGCTAAAATCTGTTTATTAACTTAACAATTCAACTATTCTTTGACCTCAACATTTAATAAATCTTTTGTGTATGCCTCAGCTTGAAATCTGGGACATGGATCAATTGATTTAGAGCACAGCACTTCCAATTATTAAACAATTATTTCAATAAAAATGTATAAGAGACATGACTGATATAAGGCAGTTTGGCCTCTAATAGCTAGATAATTTATAATTATAGATCTAGAGTCTATTATTTTCATATTTGTATATTTATGCAAAAGTAGTTTTTGGCTCGAATGACTTGCATAATTATTCTAGTTTTCCACTTTAATTTGTTTATGTAGAAAAAAGTAAAGTTGAGGAAATATGTTTGGGGACATGCATTATGATAAGGATCAAGCCAGGCATGGTTGCACACCCTTGTAATTCCAGTACTTGGGAGGCTGAGACAGGAGGATTGCAGTTCATGACAGTTAGCCTCAGCTACTTAGTGAGGCCTTCTGCAACTTAGTGAGACCTTGGATCAAAATAAAGAATTAAAAATTGGAGCTGGGGGTATAGCTCAGAGGTAGAACACCTTTGGTTCTATCTCCAGTACCTAAAAAAATAAAAAAGAATAAGAATTAAAAATGGAAATAGCTGCAAAAATGAAAGTAGCAAGAATATAAAACTAGTTAGCTTGAAACTTAAGTGGACCTTTATCCTGAGTCACTAATTTAGCAAAGTTTTTTTTTTTCTTACCTATTTTTCTTTTGTAAATCAGTTGTCACAAGTGCTTAATGTCAACAACCAATAAGATGGTTCTTTGTGGGACTTAAAACTGGTCACATTTGCTTGAAATATTGAGCATATGAGTCATTTACAAAATCTTGTATAATAATTAAATTGGAGTAAAAGTAATGAAGTATAAAGATCACACTCAATAACTAAATTTAAGAGTGATGCTTTGTTGAGTTGCCAAGAAAATTAAAATTAAAATATTTCCACATAACTTTATGAATGGCATAGAAAACCTTGACAACAGTGTGATGTTGTTGCACCATTTTTAAATTAAATGTTCAGCCAGATGTCAGCAAATTTGATCAAATGGAACTGGAAAAGGCTCATGCCTTTAGTTATTATTATAAGTTTTTAAAAACTCCGTTTTTCTGAGATACCATTTGCTCAACTACTGCCTAGAGGAAACTGAGACTACGGAGAGCAGAAGGAACATGAAGCAGATCATGTTTTTCAGTTGACTTGCACATAAAGGATATCTGTTTTGGGAGTGGGCAGAAAAACAGGGGTTATGTAAATGTTTCTCTTTCTATCCTTAAAGAAGAAGAGCCTAGGCAATTGTAAATATATATATATATATATATATATATATATATATATATATATATATGCGTACTGGTGGCAGAATAATTCTAACTGTGCCTTAAGCCTGATTTGGCACATCATGTAATTCTTCTGGGCAAAACGAATAACCTTCATGTATAGATTCAACAGAAAGATTCCATGCCATTTTGATCTGCCTTTCAGCTGACTCTGAGTGTCACTATGCAAGATATATTAACTCTGGTTTTATGCAGAACTTTTATTTATTTATTTATTTATTTATTTATTTATTTATTTATTTGAAAACAAAGAAGATAATGAGGGATTCACAAAGGATTTCTGGACATGATTTCTAAAAGCAGTGTTCTCTCCTTTGGTTACTTTTAATTGCAAGTGGAAAAATTATTGAATCTGGTTATTTTCGGCAGTTCCCATGACCCCAGTGGTTTATATAATCAAATCAATATAAACTATTTTTTGAATATTCATTGTGACATTCAGAAAATCTAGTAACTATATATAAACATTTTTATATATACATGTTAACTCCCTTTATCTCTTCAAGTAAGAACTTAGTAGAACTTGTGACTTGTTCTCCTATGTTTTCACTGGAAATACTAACTTATGTTTCAATATTACTATTATTACTTTTGTGCATGAACACACGACATAATTTTTGAAAATCAAAATATTAAAATATTGATATTAAGTCAGGCATGGTGGTGCATGCTTGTAATCCCTACGCCTGGGAGGAGGAGACAGGAGGATTGCGCTGGTTCGAAGCCAGCCCCGCTGGCTTAAGAGACCCTGTTTCCAAAAATAAAAAAGTAGAAAATAGGTCTGGGAGCATAGCTCAGAGGTAG
Organism: Muscardinus avellanarius; assembly: GCF_963383645.1. NCBI lineage: Eukaryota > Metazoa > Chordata > Mammalia > Rodentia > Gliridae > Muscardinus > Muscardinus avellanarius. The sequence continues at coordinate 92,891,567 of NC_137786.1, read as the reverse complement.
AAGGGCTTCCAGGAACCCCAGTACCACCCAAAACAAAATTGATGTTATTGATATTTTATGTTCTTGACTATGTTAGACACAATGAATGTTCTACTCAAAGGATAAATTAATCAATTTTACTTTTTTTTTTCTTTTTGGTAGTACTGGTAATTGAACCTAGGAGCATTCTGCCTCTTAGCTACCCCCAATTCCTTTTTTGTTTTTAATTTTGAGACAAAATATTGCTAAGTTACTTCATACTTTCATGCTGTGATCCTCCTGTCTCAGCCTCCGAAGTAATTATAGGTGTGTGTCTTGGTGCCTGGCCTCAATTTTATATTTTTTTAATGTAGAAAATTAAGTGTGACAAAATTTCTATATTTCTAAAGAAGTTTGAGAGATTAGTAATCAAGAATAGTGAATTAGATATTGTTTTGAGATTGTCTTTGTTTGCCCAAGCAATAGGAACAATAAAGACCTCTCTGATTTAGCATTAATAATAATATTAGCTGAAAGTTTTTATTTAAAATACTCTCCCCTAGGTATCTAGGTTCCTCTATTTTCTAATCTTTATTCATAGGTTATTCAACTTTGACGAGGAGCATCAAATAATCTTAATAGCATTTCTCTAAATGTCTTTGATTTCTCAAAGAGTGTGAACAAAAATTATCTTTATTAAATGAGGAGGACTGCACAAATCAGTGATTATCTTTAATAATGATCATAAAAATAATGTCTTACTTACAACACAGAAACTATGTTTTCAACAATGCAATAAAGTTTCCAGCTTGTCAATAATTATGCATTGTAATCAAGCAAATGCTAGCAGATTTTAATTCTTCATCATTCCATTCTAAAATTATTTTCACATAAATCAATGAAAACAACAAAGAAAACAAGACTGGAGAAAGAAATTTAGTCACTTGGTCTAACATTGATATCAAAACCACAAGAATCTACTTTTACATATTTTGTTTCCCTTAAAGAATTAAAATTAGACTTCCAGGAAGATGGCAACCGAGGGAAGGAACACATACCAGCCCTGCTGATACCTGATCTCCATTGCCTTGGAAACAGCATCTTACAAAGCCAGAAAATCCTAACAGTAGAGGAATAACATGATAGGTTCAAGCTAGAGGAAAAGAAAGGCTAGAAGACTGATCAGAGAGCAGAAAAGAAACCCACCTGCCTTGTGGCGGCAGGCGCCTCAGCAGTGCCATTTTGCCTCACTACATCGGACTCCAGAGACAAACAGGAAAACGGCCAAGAACCTTAAGTGAGCAGATGCAGATCATCTGAGTTGTGGGCCATCACTTATTTCTGTGCAAACACCGGCTGCACCTTCCAGCAATGGTGGCCGAGTTTGCCACATCCGCCAGGGATATAGAGCACCAGTGGGGAAACCGGCCTGCCTTGCAGCCACAGGCATCACACCAGTGCCAACTTGCCTCACTGCACCTTACTCTAGGGATGAACAGGAGGGCAGCCAGGGACCTGAAGTGGGCATCTGAGATCATTGGAATTGTGAGTCATCCATTCCTCCTGTGCAAACATCGGCTACAACTTGCACCACTGGTGACCCAGCTCACCACACACTCCAGAGATCCAGACCAGTGCCCAAAAGCACCGTAAGTGAAGCCACAGTTTCTGTGGAAGGACACCAGTGTGTTGCCCCCAAGGAATCTTGCAGCTGCAATAAATTCCTTGGGTCTGAGACTTTTCTGTTCAACCTGGAGGAGGTGATGGTGGAGTCTGCTGTTGTACATAGCAGAGGCTCAGATTCAGGCTCTGCATCAGTTGAAAGTGTGGGGAGAGACCTACAATTAATACAAGGGACCCAACAAGTAGACTCTCTGGGACCACCACAGACCACCCAGTTGTGGTGAATGGGGAGAAGTCAGACCAGACCAGCTCTAGCTGTGAAGAACAGAGGCTCTTACATTGAGCTTGGTCTCAGAGACATCTGCCAACTATGGAGGCAGGGAGAGACCAAGATGCCACATCTGTGGAAAACGTGGAGGGTGACCTGGGCTTAAAACTAGCTCCAGCCCTATTGATACCAGCCATCTGCATAGACTGAGAAAGACTCAGAGAACCAGGCTTACAGCTGGAAAAATTCCAGTGGCATTCAGTGTCTGCATAGGGAGAGATTGCAAAGGCCCAGTTTGGTGAGTATTTATATATTTGTAGAGTTGAATTAATTTGTTATGGGTGGTGTGTGTGTGTGTGTGTGTGTGTGTGTGTGTGTGTGTGTGTGTGTTTATGCCTGTCTTTTGACCCTCTCCCCAAACTCTCTCACAAGGTTTTTCCCTTGTATATACCTACTGTCTTCTCTCCATTGCTTTTTTCTTTTTTCCTCTCTTTATTAAATCCACTTCATATCAGTATACTAAAATCTCCACATTTGTTACTAGAATACAACTACATATTTACTATGTCTAATTTCTACTCTATACTATCTTACCAACCCCATGCTCTCATTCTATTTGATTCTCTCTGTGGTTCTACCCTGTTCTTGTATTTACAATTTTATTTCCCTCCACACTCAACATTTACTATTAAATACAACACAACTTGCCGGCACCTAGAGACTGAGAATATCTATCAAAAGCAATAGATACAAACTTCTGAAACCATGAGAAGGAATAACAAGGAAGCAGTGAACTCCCACAACACCACAATAACAAAACCTGACAACAGAATTGCAGGGATCTCTTGTAAGGTGTGTTTCTTGCAAGCAGCATATAGATGGATTCTGATTTTTAATCCATTCTGCCACTTTATATCTTTTTACTGGGGAGTTGAGGCTATTTACATTCAGTGTGATTATTGAGAGATGATTTTTAATTCCTAACATGTTAAGAATTTTTTTTCTGTTTGAAATACTGTTTATTCTTCTTTGCTTAGTTGTCTGCTGGATGTAAATTCTTATTTCTCTGGTTCTAGCATGTATTACCTATTTCTTGTTAATCTCTTTGAGTGTTTTCTTTCAGAGTTTGGAATATGTAACTCCAGGCCCTTCTGGCTTTCATGACTTGGTTTGGGAAGTCTGGAGTGATTCTAATTGGTTTTCCTCTTAATGTCACTTGGCCTTTTGTTTTTGTTACCTTTAAGATTCTCTCCTTGGCTTTTACATTTGTCATTTTGACTATTATGTGGCGTGGGGAACTTTTTCTCTGATCTTGTCTAAAGGGAGTTCTATAAGTTTCCTGAACCTGTGTATCAACCTTTTGCTCTATGTTTGGAAAGTTTTCTGCTATTACTTCTTTGAAGAGATTATTGATCCCTTTGGTTTCTCTTTATTTTCTCTCCTCTATTCTGATTATTCTTAGGTTAGCTCTCTTAAAATGGGCCCATATTTCTTCAACGTCCAATTCATGCTGTCAATTTTTTTTCTAAGTTATAAACTATGCATTTTTTTTTGGAGTGATCATCTTCTTGGAGCAAGATTCTATTCCCCATGTGGTCTAATTGATTGTTTATAGTTTGAATTGAGGCCTTTACTTCAATGATTGCACCCTTTATTTCTTTCAGTCTCTTTATAAATTCTTTTCAAAAGTCCTATAATAATTCTACAGTTATATTCCTGATTTGATCTTCTGGAGATCTCTGCATTTCTTTGTTATCAGGTTCTGATATTGTGGGGTTGTGGGAGCTCATTGCTCAATTGTTGTTCCTCCTTCCCATGATTTCAGAAGTTTGTACCTTCTCTGGGTTCTTCTCTGGGCCACCGCGACTTTTCTTATGGTACTCTGGATATCTGGAGTTTGTGGTAATCTCAGCCTAAACTACTCCTTTACTGGGTTGTATCGCAAAGTCTCAGACCCAGGGAGTTAGTTGAGGCTGCATGAGACCCTGGGGGGCACCAGGCTGGGAGTTTTCCTATGGGGAGCTGTGACTAGGGTGTGATATCTGCCAACACTACTCCTTCACTAGGCTGAACTGCAAGATCTCAGACCCAGGGAGTTTATCAAAGCTGCACTAGTCCCTGGAGGTGCAGCGCTGGGATTTCTCCTGTAGGGGCCGTAATTTTACTTATGTTTTTTTTTTGTGTGTGTGTGTGTGTGTGTGTGCTGGTCTGGAGCGCTCACAGGTGTGGTGAACTCTCTGCAGCTGCTGGTAATATGGCGCCGCCACTACACCCTCGGCTGTGAGGCTGGCATTTTTTTTTTTTTTTTCTGGTTTTGAGCTCTGCTCTGAATTCCTGGAGGGCATGATGAGCTTGGCCGCTGGAAGTTTCAGTGTTTGTGCTGAAAGAACTGCTGCATTACAAATGACTGATTCACAGCTGCTCGCTTCAGCTCCTTGTTTACCTTTTCCTCTCTGGAGCCTGGTGCTGTGAGGTAAGATGGCGCCAGCATGGCTCCCGCCACCACAAGGCGGGTAGGGTTTTTTTTGTTCTCTGGTTGTTCTTCTAGTCTTCTTTTCCTCTGTCTCTTGTATTTATAATTTTTATTTCTCTACTGATAGTGTTTTCTGGCTATGTAGAGCACTGCTTTTGTGGTAATAGTGATTGAGTGTTAGAAGGACTTGGAAACGCGGCTTTTCTCGATTGCCATCTTCCCGGAAATCTCACGTCTCTAATTTTATATGATAATTATGTTTATGTTTTAGTTAAATGGTAAACTGGATGTACACTTATGATCATTGTATTGTTTAATATAAATATTGTGACCCACACATGTTGGTATATGAGCTCTATATTATTCATTTTCTTTGTATTGGATGAACGCACCATTCACTTATCTCTTCTCCTGTATGAGAATATAAACTATTTTAATTTTTATATTATGAATAGTGCTGCCATCAGAAGTCCTGTCTTAGTGGTACTTTTGTATCATCTTTGAAGTTTTTGTAGAAACTATATAATTAGATAGGGAATTGCTAACTATTTGCATATTTATTTGTATTGAATAGAGAGATATTTATTAAAATCCTTTGTCTAATTTTTAATTAAATTATCTTTTATTATTGAATTTTAAGGGTTGTTTATATATTTTGGATTCAAGTCCCCTTTTTTAAACTCTAATTTTGTTTGTTTTTAAATTACTTTCTTCTTTATGTCTTTTGAAGCACACAACTCTTAAATTTTGATGATCTCCAATTTATCTGTTATTTTTATATCTAGCTATGAAGCTATGCAATCACTGTTTAATTCACAAAGATTTATGCCTATATTTACCTCTAAGAGATTAAAAGTTGTAGGTATTATATTCTGGTACTTGATTAATCAGTTTTGTATTGATTTTGTATAAGATATAAGTTAGCAGTATATATATATTTTAATTGAGGCTGGAACCCAGGAGTATTCTACTTCTAAGCTATACCCCCAACCCTTTTTACTTTGAAACAGTATCTTGCTAAGTTGCAGAATATCTTTCTCAATTGCTGTGGCTAGCCTCAAACTTGCAATCCTCCTCTCTCAGTCTCCTAAATATTGGCATGGGGCACCACAACTGGCCTAATTTCATTATTTTGTGTGTAGTTAGCTAGTTTCCAAACACCATTGGTAGAAAAGATTTTTTCCCTCATTGAGTTGTCATATACTCTCATCAAAAATTAATTTTGACCAAGTAATGTTTTTAACAGTATCTTTTGATGAATAGAAGACTTTTAAATATTTGTTTTTCCATTTATATATGAATTATGCTAAAATTATTGTATATACCATGCTTCTGCTTCTTAAAAATTTTCAGTGTTTTCTTCTTTCTTTCTCTTTTCCTCTTTCTTTCTTTCTTTCTTTCTTTCTTTCTTTCTTTCTTTCTTTCTTTCTTTCTTTCTTTTGTGCTGAAGATTGAACCTAAGACCACATGCATGCCAAACATACACTATCACTGAGTTACTCCACCAGACCCTCATGTTTTCTTTTTACCTATACTGTTTCTTTCTTTCTTTGTTTCTTTCTCTGCTTTATTTTTATACTTTTATTGGTGCATTCTAATAACATACATGCACATAGCACTTGTCGGCTTTCCTAGCTCTCTTCCTATTCCCCCTACCCAAACAAGGTATTGAGATTAACATTGGTATTCTCACATATGCACATACTATCAATGAAAGTGATTTCTTCATTGATACCCCCACCTTCCCCTGGACAACTTCCCTGGCTTCCCTGGAGTCTCTCTTCCATTATTTGAAGTCCCTCTGGTATCCTAATTACTCCCCAGCTTCTGCATCTGAGAGAAATCATGTGACCCTTCACTTTCTGTATCTGGCTAATAAACACAATGTTCTTCAGGTTTATCCATTTTCTTGCAAAGATGTAATTTTGTTCTTCATTGTTGAGTAGAATTCCATTGTGTGTATATATCCCATAATTTTATAATCTATTCATCTGTTGATGGACACCTAGGTTGGTTCCATAATTTGGCTATTGTGAGTCATGCTGCTGTACAACTATATACATGGAAATGCATATATTACTAGAGTTTTCTGAGTTTGGCCCCTTTGCAATGATACAGAGTAGTGGTATAGCCAGATCATATGGTGGATCTATTTCCAGCTTTCTGAGAAATCTCCACTCTGATCTCCATAGTGCTGTACTAATTTTCAATCTCACCAATAGTGTAATAGAGTTTCTATTTCTCCACATTCTCATCAGCATTCTAACTTCTTGATGATTGCCATTCTGATTGGGATTAGATGGAATCTTAATGTATTTTTGATTTGCATCTGCCTAATTCCTAAAGATGTTGAACATTTTTATGTATTTATTGGCCATATTTATTTCTTGTTTTGTGAAGTATTATTTAGTTCAACTGCCCATTTCTTGAGGATTATGTGATTTTTTAGTGTTAAGTTTTTTCAGTACTTTGTATATTCTAGATATTATTCCTCTATCAGAGGAATACCTGTTTTTAATCCATCTCAACCACTTGCATTTTTAAGGAAAGATTTATTATTAAAAATTACGTACAAAAGACTAATTGTCTTAGCACCATGTATTTAATTCTAAGTGCCTAAACCACTGATCTGAAATGCCATATTAGTTGTGTTTCAGGTTTTACATATTCAGGATTCTGGGTTTTTTTTTTTTTTTTTTTTTTTTGGTGGTACTGGGGTTCCTGGAAGCCCTTCTACCTTCGGGCTACACTCCCAGACCTATATTTTATACTTTTTAAAATTTGGAAACAGGGTCTCTTAAGCCAGTGCGCGCAGTTGGCTTCGAACCTGTGCGATCCTCCTGTCTCCACCTCCCAAGCGCGGGGATTACAAGCGTGCACCACCACGCCCAGCCCAGGATTCTGTTTTTGTTACCCTGTCCTTTATCCTTATTTACTTCTGCACCAAAAATTAAAAAAATTTAATTCTTATTATCTTCTAATATGTCTTAATATCTGGAAAGGCAATTCCTAACCATGTTCTGGCTACACTTATGTATGTCCTGTCTTGTGATTAACTGTTCACATTTTAGAAATAGATTTTTGAATTTTGATTGTAATAAGTTATCTTGTGAGCTATTTAACATCTTAATTATGTGCTTTTACTTATCTGTAATTTTATATCTATTTTTCTTTATTAATTTTTTTTTATTTTTTTTATTTTTTTATTTTTATTTTTTACTTTTTATTTTTAATTGGTGCACTGTATTCATACATCATAGTGGGGTACATATTTTTGTAGACATACATGCACACATTGCCCAGTCAGCCCCCACCCGATCCCCACCCCATTCTCTCCCTATCCCTCCCTCCCATGCTTGGCTTAGTAGTTGACATCTAGTATTATAGCAATTTATCAAAAATTAAAATGATAATCTCACATAACAGTTTCATTTGTCTGATACCAAGCTTTTGATGACTTAAAGATAACATTTCAATATTTCTTTTTGCTTTCTTACCAGAGAATCTATTTTTTTCTATTTTTTAGGTGAAACTATCATATATTTATATATTTATTTTTCAGAAAAAAAAATCTATCCTAATATGGAATATGGACTCTAGGTACCCACAACGATCTTGAAAAAGAACAAAGCTAGAAGATGTATATTTTCTGATTTCAAACCATATAAAGCTACAATAATTGAAACAGTGTAGTACTATTCTAAAGGCAGATATATAAACCATTGGAGTTAAATAAAAGCCTAGAGCTAAATTCTTCCCTATATTGTCAAGTTATTTTTGACAAGGTTTCCACGAACATTTGGTGGTGGAAATAATAATCTTTTAACTAAATATTGTTGAAAAATAATAATTACATGGAAAATAATAAAATTGGACCCTTACCTAATCCCATATACAAATATTAACTCAAAATAGATAAAAGACCTAAATATAAATCTTAAGACTATAAACTTTTAGGAGAAAATCTGGGTCATAAAACCTCACAACATTGAAATTGGCAGTGATTTCTTGGTTATGATTTCAATGGCACAGGCAACAGAAGAGTATACAAATTCCCTAAAAAATAAAAAACATATTGTATATCCAAAGACAATGTAAACAGAGTTAACAGTTACTAATAGAATGGGATAAAATATTTCCAAATGCTATATCTGAAGGTATATTAATATTCCAACTAGAAATCCTAAAAAATAACAACAATAAAGGCAAACAATACCCTTTAGAGATAGGTAAAAGACTAACATAAATAATGAATCTCCACAGATAACCAATCTTAGTTGTCTGTTGGATGGAAAATCTTGTTTCTCTAGTTCTGATGTGTGTTACCTATTTCTTCTTTATAGTTAATCTCTTTGAGTATTTTCTCTAGTGCTGGTTTTGAAGACATAAATTCCTTCAGTTTCTGTTTGTCATGGAAGCTTCTTATTTCTCCATCTAATTTGATAGAAAGTTTTGCTGGGTAGGAAATTTTTGGCTGGAAGTTGTTTTCTTTCAGAGTTTGGAATATGTTACTCCAAGCCCTTCTGGCTCTCATAACTTGGTTTGGGAAGTCTGGAGTGATTCTAATTGGTTTGCCTCTGAATGTCACTTGGCCCTTTGCTTTTGTTGCCTTTAAGATTCTCTGCTTGGCTTCCACATTGGTCATTTTGACAATTATGTGGCGTGGGGATCCTCTTCTCCGATCCTGTCTAAAGGGAGTTCTATACGTTTCCTGGACCTGCTTATCGACCTCTTGCTCTATGTCTGGAAAATTTTCTGCTATTACTTCCTTGAAGAGATTGTTGATCCCTTTGGTTTCACTTTCTTTTCCCTCCTCTATTCCAATTATTCTTAGGTTAGCTCTCTTAAAATGGGCCCATATTTCTTCAATATCAGATTCCTGCTGTCGGATATTTTTTCCTAGATTAGAAACTATGCGTTCATTTTTGGAATGATCATCTTCTAAGAGCGAGATTCTGTTCTCCATGTGGTCTAATCGGTTGTTTGTGCTTTGAATTGAGGCCTTTACTTCATTAATTGCATCCTTTATCTCTTTTTGGCTCTCTCGAAGTTCTTTTCGAAGCACCTCTATTATTTCTACAGTTATTTTCCTGATTTGATCTTCTAGAAATCTCTGATTCTCTGTTTTATTGGGTTCTGATGTTGTGGGGTTGTGAGCATTCATTGCTCCAGTATTATTCCTCTTTCCCATGATTTCGGAAGTTTGTGCCTTCTCTGGGTTCTTCCCTTGGGTCACTATGACTTCACTTAAGGTGCTCTGGATCTCGAGTCAGTAGTATCTCAGACCCCACTACTCCTTTACTGGGTTTTATCACAGAGTCTCCGACCCAGAGAGTCGATAGAGGCTGCTTTAGACTGTGGGGGGTGCCAGGTTGCACGTTCTCCTATGGTGTGATATCACTGCCACCGCCCCTCTCCCACTGGGTCAAGTCCCAGTGAGTACAGTACTGGGATTTCTCCACTGTGGCCCACAATTTGACTCACTGTTCTTGAGTACGCAGATGTAGCTGTACTGAATTCGGTGAATTCGGTGCTGTTGCCGCCGGTGGCAATATGGCGTCGCTGCTACGCCCTTGGCTATGGGGCTGGCGTTTTTTTTTTCTTGGTTTTGATTTCCACTCTGAATCCCTGCAGCATGTGCTGAGCTCAGCCACTGGGAGCTTTAGATGCCCTCTGCGCCGAGAAATCCCGCCTGGCTGTTCCACAGCGGCTCCCCTCGGCTTGCTGTGGCCGTCCCGTGAATTCGCCGGTGCCGCCAGCAGTATGGCGCTGCTGCCGCGTCCTCGAGCGTGAAGCCGCGTCCTTGGGCGTGAGGATCTCCTCTGTGGCTCTGTTCTCAGTCTGCTTTCTCTCTGGAGCCTGGTGATTTTTTTTGTTTCTCTGGTGATGTTGTTTTCTGGCTTTGAAAGGCGCTGATTTTGTGGTAATGGAGATTTGTTGTTAGCGGGGCTCTTAAGCCCCGCTTTTCTCGGTCGCCATCTTCCCAGAAGTCCTTTATTAATTATATACATCAATAATTTTATAGCATATTCAATAAACTGAAGAGATGTACTTTGTCATATTAGTTGTATATATCTTTAAATTGTTTTGTGGCAATAATAATTTATCCTAAATATTACATATTCTTATAATGTTGCTAGTAGAAAAAAAATGAAGTTTAGGTTTATTAATCTTAACTCCAGTAGACTGATAAACTCAATAATTTGTTAAATACGTTCCTACATTATTTAAGATTAATTTATAGTTTTAGATTTACTTGTGGGTATGAGTAAATTCTAATAAAATATTTTCTTATGTTAAACCATCCTTGAATTCCTGGAACAAACCCAGGTTTATCATGGTTTATTATTATTATTATTATTATTATTATTACTATTACTATTATTTAGTTTTTGATTTTCTTTATTAGAATTTTTGAATCAATGTTAAGAAATTGTTTCTTTCATTTTCTACCTATATAATTTTATAGCAATTAGATCCCAATGAACTTGATCCAATAAAAATTTTTTTTTTTTTTTTTTTTTTTGGGGGATGGAACCCAGGGGCATTCGACCTCTGAGCTACACCCCCTGACCTATTTTTTATTCTTTATTTTGAAACCGGATCTCACTGAGTTGCAGAGGGCCTCCATAAGTAGCTGAGGCTGTCCGCGAACCACGATCACCGGGTCTTAGCCTCCTGAATGCTGGGATTACAAGCGTGCGCCACCATGCCTGGCTAAAAATGTATTTTGTTCTGTATATTATTTGTTATTTTCTTCTCTTCTCATTTTCTTCCTTGTGGTACTGAAGATTGAATAATAGGGCCTCAGTAATATTAGGAAAGTATACTACCATTAAACTATAACCTCAGCCTCATAGATTACTTTTTAAACCTTCTTAAAGAACAAGATGGTATGAATTGTGATCTCTGAATGTTAGGAATGCTTCCCTATTGTTTTTTAAGGATTTCACCCAAATTATTTTATTTTTATATTTTCTTAAATCCTACAGCTATTTTTCTTAGATTTTATAGCTTTCTTCCCTCCCTGATCTGTATTAGCACTCACAGGCCATATAATTTATTTATTATTTGTACATAATTTTCTATATTCTTATATTATTATTCAGGTTATAATTTATTTTGTGCTTTTTGTGTTTTTTCAAATGTAAACTATTTTATTCACATAATCTATTATGGAGGTTTTCTCTTATCAGAGTCAATAGTTCTTTTTAGTTTTGATCTGATTTTCATTAAGAAAAAATATTCAAATAATATTTTGGTGATCTAAGTATTTTCAAAAATTCTAAGTATATTTTCAATTCATCAGGTGTGTGTGGGGGGGGGGGGTAGTAGGGATGGAACACAGGGACATTTTACCTCCAAGCTACACTCCCCACCCTATTTTTTAATTCTTTATTTTGAAACAGGGTCTCACTGAGCTGCAAAGGGCCTCACTAAGTAGCTGAGGCTGTTGGAGAACCACAATCTTCCTATCTCTGCCTCCCAAATGCTGGATTACAAGCGTGTGCCACTACACCTGGCTAGTTTTTGAAATTTTATTTTCATACTATCTTTATTTTTTCCTTTTCCTCATCTCTACTACTCCATCACTCTTTTCCCTGTCCCAGAGATTACTGGCTGACACTTGTAAATGGTCAGCCTTTCCAAGTTATTGATTGGGTCACTGAGGTACATGTCAGAAGAATGAAAGATGTTTTGGGTTATAGCATCTCATTTTTCTCATTTTTGCCATATTCACTTGTTTATCAATGCATGATTGTCAACAGAATTTCAATGAGCCTCAAACAGCTTCTGAAGGCAGATCAAATCCTTTCACCTTAAAGGCAACACAAATCTTCTTAGTGGGAAAATAAATGATTGAATCTCAACTCATCCCAAATGAATTAGAGTTGGCAGGCTTTGGTGTCTGGAGCTGACTGGCAGTACTTGATGCTAAAATGTAGTTCCTTGTAGTAGTTTATAATAAATTAAGGCTTCTGTCAGAGGCTGAAGTCATGAACGTTAAAGGAAAAAAAAAAAAAAAAAACCCATACAGCTACCCTTTATATTTTGGGCTCTGAAAGTAATTTTGGTCTTCAGCAGGTTGACAGAACAAAATAGACAAACCCAATATTTTAGGAAACCGTGCCAAATTTCATGTGTAGAAGCCTGTAAGTGTCTTGCATTAAGCCATGAGTTATGGCAGTGAAGGCCGTGGAAGTGAGAAATGGCATATATCTTGGGGGCCTTTAGGGCAGGCAGGTTCCACAGTTCCCTGTTTTGAATGACAACATCGCCCAGCTTCCCAGTGAGTAGTGTGCTGCTGTGTTTCTCTTCCTACTCTTTTCTGAATAATGTGAAGGTGTTGTTAATTTAAAAACTGTCACTCACCAGGCAACGAAAATATTTTTCAGTTAAAAGTCCAGTGACAGGCAGAAGACAATAACAGCAATGGGCACTCTGAGACAGGTGATAATTTTCAATGGCTAATTATCATTATTTTTTCTACTTGGAGAAATGTTAAAAGCATACAGAATAATACATGCCTTGATAAGGTATGCTTTGTAGAAAGTGGCTTTCCACATTGACTTATCTAATAACTGCCTTTTATTTCTAAAATTTTGCCCAGTGTTCTTTAGCTTATATGTTTATTTATATTTTCTACTTTTATTGGCGCATTGTAAGCATACATCTTAGTGAGGCTCAAAGTCATTTAGTGGTCATTTAGTGGTCTCATTCACAGTTGGAACACTTTTTCCTGAGATTTTTTTTTTTTTTTTTTTGGTCTACTCATCCATTTTGTCTTTTTTACTGTGACCACCATTTTTTTTTTTTTAAATGGGGGCAAAACCTAAAGGCAAACTGGAAGTTGTTTCAAGGTCTTAGTGTTCTGAAATGAAATCTCTTTTGATTCCCCACTTCTGTCTCTCCTGGTAGATTTCATAGTGTCCAGGACTCTTGCTGCTTCAGAGCACCACAGCAACAGAAAACTTTCCAGACATCTTCTAGTGTCTGTAGTTGTCCATTTGCCAATGTACTAAAAATAATTTAAATGATGTGACTCATTTGTTTTTCCAGTTATTATTTCTTAAATTGTGACAGATTAAGTGGGCATCCTCTAGCTTCAGATGGAGAAGGTGAAATATTAGCAGCAGAAACAAACTAGAATCTTACTTCAAAAACCTAAAAATGGCTCAGTTAACTTTATAATTACCACAAAACCAATAATAACAGAAATCAGTAACAGTTCATATAGCTTCTGGTGCTGGGTATTAAAGGGCATGTAAATAGAAATTAATTTTCTGACTTCAGAGGCTAACCCAAGTAGAAACAATGCCTTAGAAATAATACGGAAACAAAAACTGTAAAGAAAGCACAAATGTGACTTATATCTCATTATATTTTGAATTTTCAGTGGAAATCTCCCAAGGTTTCATTTTCTCTTGGGGAGTAAAATGGTCTTTTAAAAATGCATTCATCTATGCTGCTAAAGTATCGTTTACTAACAAATGATTGCAGCTGCATCCCAGTGGCCTCAAAGAGTTTTAATGTTGCTTCCAGATGTGCTTAATTTATTTCCAGGGTATAATGTTTGCCATGGGAGATATAGGTGATTTTTCTCACTTATCAATGCCAATTTCTTGGAGGTAGGTACAATTTTAGTACTCTTCTTGATGGAGAAACAAAACAGGATAATACTATGGCTTCATTAATATCAAATGAGAAGCCCTTAACAATCTTGAAGAAAATATTAGGTCTGGTTTGTACTTCATGAGCTTACACATCTGGACTTTTGTTCCTAAAAGCATTTTTTATGACTCCTCTGGCCAATATTCAATTTTATACAACTAGCAATGTTTGATAGGGATTTTAAAAATTTAGAATTTTGAAAATTGCCTTCTAAGCTTAGTTTTCAAAAACTTCAGTGGTTGATTTGTTATAAAATATTAAGAGGATGAAATGAATCTAATTATTAACTACTTGAAGAACCACTGAACTGTAGCTATTCACATTCTTTGAATATTGGATATGAATAATAATATAAGGTATTTATTACAGAGCACTCATCAATGTAAAATTCATAATGTATCTAGAGCAATTGTGAGTAGTTATTAAGGCGACTTTGGTGATGTGCAAACTTGGTAATAGGATTTTAAGAGATTTTTCATGAATATAAATCAAGTTGTTGAAGATATTCAAGTGTGTTCAATTGAGCTTAAATACTTACTAAAATAGATTGTTTAAACTAACATGTGTCAGAACGATCAACTTGTGAATGATCAGTGTCAGTACTGGACTATAGTCTTGGTATTGTGTCCTAGACTTTTGGTTTTCTTTGTAAAGTAGTATTAAAATAGATTCTCTATCCTTTGTAACAATGAATGCTATTATCCAAATAGCCATGAAACTCAGTTTTGGAAGGGTTTATAAACTAAATTTCTTATTTCTAGTAACAACATTACAAGAGTGTTGTTATCTTCTCCAAAGAGTTAAAGTACTTAACGGAATTATAAAAATTATCTTTCAAAATACTTTATTGTATTTATTAAAGAAAACACATTTTATTTCTCTCTCATTGGTCAGGAAATTCTTACAATAACCTATATGTGGCTTAAATGCATTAAATCAAGTATAAAAAGTCTTTCAAAGTGTATTGTATACAAAATCTGATTAGCATAATGTTCAAAAATTCTTATTGTTGGTAGTAAATTTCTCATGTTATACAATTAGAATATTTTGGTAGAATTTAAGATGATGGGGGCTGAGAATTTTGACTATTTTGTTCACCGAGGTAATCCATTTCTAGAACATTGATGATCACACAGTAGGTACTAAATACATACGAGAAAAATATGTTGAGTAAATAAATAGAGCCGGGCGTGGTGGCACACGCTTGTAATCCCAGCATTTGGGAGGCTGAGACTTGAGGATCAAGGTTTACAGACAGCCTCAGCTACTTAGTGAGGCCCTCCGTAACTTAGTGAGGCCCTGTTTCAAAATAAAGAATAAAATTTTTTAGGGCAGGGGGTGTAGCTCAGAGGTCAAATGCCCCTGGGTTCCATCCTCAGACCTGCAGAAATAAATAAATAAATAAATAAATAAATAAATAAATAAATAAAATATGAATTAGATATGTTGAATAAATGAGACAATGGTAGAGAATATATCTACTTAACCCAGCTTGCAAAAATTTTACGTTAATATTAAATATCTGACTAAAATATTGGTTATTCAAATTTACATTAAATAACCTGTGATTTTTTGCTTTTTAAAAGCATTCTTGTCTTGTTAGTAATCTTATTTAGGTAAAGTAACTTAAATAATTTTTAGTTACCATAAATAGGCAACTCAAATTTAGGTTACTTGCATCAGATATTTAACCTCAGAATTTTATATGGGAGGGAATGAAGCCTAAGGTACTTGTAACATAAGAGGAAACACCCTACCAATATGTCCACCGGGTCACATAGTTTGCCAGTTTTCTAAATAAATGTATTGCAGTTATGTACTGTCTTAGCATGCTTCCTGCTGCTGTGACAAAATATCTGAGGCTGAGCAATTTGTACAGGGAAGAAGTTTGTTTGGCCCACAGTACTGGAAGTCCAAGAGCATGGTGTGTGTGTAAGAGAGTGAGGGGAGATGCCAGGTTCACTTTTGAATAGCCCACTCTCATAGTATAAACAATACAGTCTTGCAAGACTTAGCTCACTCTAAGACCTAGTGACTTAAATGCCTCACTACCTCTCAATGCATTATGCTGGGAATAAAATTTCAATAAGAGTATTGTAGGGGTAAACCATATTTAAAATATGGAACATTTTAATGTCATAGTCAGTATCAATGTTCCTGTATACTATCATCCTCTCTCTCTCTCTCTCTCTCTCTCTCTCTCTCTCTCTCTCTCTCTCTCTCTCTCCCTCTCTCTCTCTCTTTCCTCTCTCTCTCCCTCTGTCCCTCCCTCCCTCCTCCCCTACCTCTTCTCCGGTATTGAAGATTGAACTCAGGAACATTCTACCTCCAGGCTACTTATTTTGAAATAGGGTCTGGCTATAGTGCTGAGGGTTTTGCTAAATGCTGAGAATGGATGCAACCGCAATCCTCCTGTCTCAGCCTCCCAAGTACTGGGATTACAGGCATACACCACTGTGTCCACCTCTACTTGAATCTATTTATAGATTTTTTTTTTCCAGATAGTCCTGGAATAGTGAAGGTTATTTTTTAGACCTGATCATAGGGAAACTGAGAAAACTTTCATGTATATTTACATTGGTTTCGGTCTCCTCTCTGTTAATTACTAGCTGTCTAGGTATAGTTATGATAATCCAAATGCTCATTGGACTGATTTGCTCAGGTGGGTAGAACAGAGATTTTATCATGATATAAACATGTTTTATAAGATTTGGCACCAGAAATGATGAGAAACAAGGTCTGAAGTATATAAATTCAAAAGCCAGTTTGTAGAAAATATTCCAAGAACACACTAACGTTGACATTCAGTCAAAATGGAACTTTACTCCTATTCTCCATGAATATATTCAACAGGGTATTTTATAGAATTCAAAGCTACCTTACATTATTTTTCATTTTGATGGGGATTTTGCAAAATAGAAATTGTCAAAATTTCTGTTATACTACCCACACTTCTAGCAGTTTTGCAAATGATGATAATGTTTATGTTGACCTTTTCTGTGTTATACATTTCAACTATTGTTAACAAAAACAAATCTAAAAACATGTTCACAATATTGAATTATTTTTCATTCTTTTTATAGAAAAGTATATTGTAAGATTGTATTTGAAGAAGTGATAAAAATGTAACCAAAAATGAAAAAAAATTAGAGGCGTCTGTCACAGAGTTTATGAAATAAAATTTGTATGTATTATTTTTTCTAGATTTCATAATGTTTATGATATCTTTCAGTTTTTTTGAGATTTTGTCTTGCTGTGACTATTTTTTATCATGCTAAACAAATATTCATGGCCATACCTAATTTTACATTCATTATAGCCATTTTCTGAAAGAGAACTACCCAAATTATATATGGTTCAGGTTTTGGAAAATGGGGATCCTTGCTATGACCCAGTCTTGAACAACTATAGATGTACATAAGCATTATTGTGGATGTAAAGGGTGTTGGGAGAATGGGGTAAAGGGTGCTGAGGTCAAAGGATAGGGGGAGCTACAACTCCATTAGTTGATTTTGCTGTTCATATTTACTTCTCAGGAGGTACAGTGGGAATGTTAGGGCCATGTTTAACAGTTGGATGAGACTTGATATTCTGATATACATCTGGAAGTGCATAGAGGCCAAATATAAATTTTCTTTGAAATATGGCTTTCTGGAACATGCCTTAATTTGCTACAAAGCATTTTCAATTTCGGAGACGTCAATTTTCTCTTTTCTTCACTGGGACAGTTTTGTGTTTCTGACATGCTGCCTGGAAGAGTGTTTTGATTCTTTTGTGGCTGGCAGCATCCTGACACTGAGGAGCCCTGGTCTTGCTACTTAGCCTGGTCCTGATGCCATCCTCTGTTTCAGGGTCCAGCTCCATGGTTGGTCCTGATTTCTTAGCAGTAATCCCCTACAGTTGTTAGCCCAGCACTTTCCTCTAGGATTTCCCCCCTACAGTTTGGGAAACTCTTTAAAGTTCTCCTAGAAAATGAGTGCAAATGTTTCATCTGCTTTTGGTTTGTGGGTTCTGAGCACATGTTCTCCAAATGTTACATTCAGAATGTGGAATTCAACAGTTTTCAAACATTTTGATCAAATCATTGATTCTATCCATTGTCTTCTGTGAATGAGCAATACATGGTATTTAGCTCTTTTTCAAACATCCCTCTATCTTCTCATTATATATTATATTATTTTACTTAGCTGTCATATTCTTTTCAAAGGTGAGGAGCATTAGGGGTATGTGTGTTTTGAGAAGAAAGGTGAACTCATTAGCTTGGCTTTCTAAATATTTTAATAATATCACTGAAGCCTGGGATGCTGTCTTTATTCAGTGATCTCTCTTGTTTTTCTGCCACAACTTAGCACTTATAGTGAATGGAATACATATTAATAAGCAGGCAGCTTAATAAGACTCAGGTTAATGATGATAATTATTCCTACATGGTGTATGCTGACAGTGTGTGCAAAGATATTCACTCTTCAAAAAAGCCCTAAGGCATTACAGGTAATTCTGACATCTAGTATGTTATCTAAGACGAAGGTGAACAATGCTATGCGATGCTGAGCTTTTCTTTTCCCTTTTTATTTTAAGTGAACATTTTAATTACCTGGGGAGAATATCCAGAGTTGGAATTTAGTGAGCAGGCATAGGGTCAATAACGTTTCAGGAGATACTTTGGAGTACGTTAGAATTTAACCATTAAAAGGTACAGGCTTGCAAATATAGAAGCTAGAAATAAATAGGCAGAGTGAAGAACTAAGAAGAGGTCAATGTTTTAGCACAGTGTTTGAGCTAAAGTGGGTTTCTAGTTTGAAGCAAATATTTATATTTATTTATTTTTCTGATGGTGTGGACTGAATTCAGGGGTAAGGAGCTTTTTATTTTTTTCTGAATTACAACCATGTTCTTTTATTTTTTTCATAATATTTTGAAACAGAGTCTTGTTAAATTACCACATGCTGGTCTCAGCCTCCTAGGTACTGGTATTACAGGAACGTGCTACATGCCTGACTTGAATATCTTTGTGTGTGTGTGTGTGTGTGTGTGTGTGTGTGTGTGTGTGTGTTACTGGGGGTGGAACCCAGGGTCTTTCCTACCTTCGGGCTATACTCCCAGACCTATTCTATACTGTATTTGGAAACAAGGTTTCACTAAGTTGCTGAGAGCCTCACTAAGTAGCTGAGGCTGTCTTAGAACCTGTTTGATCCTCCTGTCTCAGCTTCCCAAGCTCTGGGATTACAAGCGTGCACCACCACTCCCGGGAATATCTATTTTTTAATGGTAAAAAATTACATTATGAAGTTCTGTTTCTTTTATTCTTCATTTTTTCCAGGTCTCTCTCTTCTTCATGCTCCTCTCCATTCACATCTGAAGTATTAATGACAAATGAGTGATTAACAGTTCTGAGCTACAGTTTACTTTTTTACTTCCAGACTGGATTTCCTTTTCAGAAATATTCAAACCTTAAAACTACAGAAGCATTAAAATCTCAAATTAGACATCTCAAGTAAAACACCAGCCTTGGACCTGTCAGGTTCAGTGAAGCTGACCAAGTGAGGTTGTAGCCATACTCAGAGTGAAGACCTCTAGAAGTGGGGTGGTCACTACCTGTTTCCAGGGGATTATTTCTACATGGATATTCTGGCCAAACATTGACTTTTTCCTAAGAAGCTTGTAATCTTGGGATTTTGTGAATTCTTCTCATGTTGAAACATCATCCATGAACTCAAGCATTCCCTAGGTTATGAACAATGTGTCTAGAGCCAAAAACAGTTCAAGGGGCACATGTTTGTGACTTCTGCTTTAAACAGAAGGGAATAAAATTGTAGTGAATACAATTTATTGCTCCTGGCTTCAAGAAATTGACAGATCGATACTTCTCTGGAGATATGATGGAAACATTAGGTCCATGCACAACTTCTGGGTGAGACTTGATACCTCATCTGGAAGCCAGTAATGCATCTGGCAACCCATGGAGGCCATGTGTAATTTTGCTTTGAAATACTGCTGTCTGAAACATGCTTCTGTTTGATAGGAAACCAGTGCATTTCCACCCCTCTGCCTTTTGTCATGTGGTTTCATTTGCTCTGGGTCTCATACTACCGTTTTTGCTTTGGGGACCTACTTGCTTTTTGTGGCCTTAGTTAAATGTCATCTTCTTTCTGTAATTTTATCAGTCTCTTCTGTTCCTCCAAACAATTTCTCCAGTACCTCCCTTCTTTATGGAGTGAATCCATTTCCCCACTATTTTGCTAGGGCATCTGGCACATACTATAATTAGCACTTATAATATGTACGAAGTATCAGTGAATGCGTTAGTCTCCTCGGTTACAATGTGAGGTCCATATGGGTAGAGTCCTTCTTTTATTCCTCTTTCAGCATCATATAGTTTCTGACCCATCATGGATACCAAGTGCTTGCTGACTGGATAAATGGATCTGCTAATGAGTTTTAGAAAGCTACTTGAAGGCTTAAGTGTCCTTATAAACCTCTCTTCCTGTAGAATGGCTGTGAATATGGAAGATATTTGGTATATATTTATTAAATGAGAAATGGATGTCAACCAATAGGGTGAGTTATTCTTTGAAGAGTTAGAGAAAGGCACTTAAGACATTCCTAGTGAATGAATTCCTTAAATCATTTTCCACTGAGAGAAGACAAGTTCTTAAATGCTCTCTCATTCTTATAGTCAGTTAAAATAATACAGATTGTCAAATGTATGTATGTGCATATAAGATTATATTAAAATAAAACTAATAAAATAAAATTAATGAAATAAATTAAAGAAAAATATATATGACAGAGATGTATTTATTGCTTTTCATGATGACCTAACATTTTCCTGAGGGCTTCCTCTAATTGAGGTAAATCTGTAAGAGCGTCACTATTATAGTTGATCAGATACTGTTGAGATAATACCTTATGTACAGTCTAGTGGTTATGAAGCATTTTTTTCAAAGCCAAATTTTTTAAATTTTTGAATAAAAGCCATTTGGCAGTACCCTATCCAATTGGTATTTATTATATATGCATAGACAATTATTTTAAGTGCACTCAGTTTAGCAAACTTTTCTAACCTACTCACCACATGGGGCCTATCCTGCTTGATCCTTTTGCCTGGAGTCTTCAGACTGAGCCTTCCAGAAATTACCTTCCTGGAGCCTGGTTTTAACTAGGAAATTTGGGTTTGTTTGGGAATAAGTTAATGATTAAGCTAACAATTGGATATAAAGTTATCCCCTGAGCAGGGATAGTGTTGTTGTGTAGATGAGTCTAGTTAGCCCAATAGTTTAGAGGTAAAAATCATATGATTTTAAGCCAGTTGGTTATTCATTTGTACATTTTGATAATAGCAAATGAGCTGAATCAGTGTGTGAGACTCGGTTGAGGAATCGGCAGTCTATGATCAGTGGTCTTCTTTTAAGGAGAAAGTCAGCTATGTGTTATTTAGTTTCCATTAGCATGCTGCATATGTAGCATGCCGCAGAATTTGGGAACGTGTGCCATTTTACCTCACAGTGGACTCTTCAGCAGTGAGCGGTTATCTCCATGCCTCCCTTTGGAGGCAATGCAAGCAATTCAACTAAATTTGAATGAATAGGTTTTCAGAGTGTATCTGAATCTCTTCCTGGGGCTAAGATAGACCTGGCTCTGGTTGCTCCACTTCCTTTGGTAAGCCCTTCTATACTGAGCAGTGGAAAATAAAACAACAAATATTATTCAGCAGAAAGATAAAAGCCCAATCCATGTAAATTGAGACAGAAGGAATGGAAACATAGCATGTGGATTTTGCATGCTGGGCCTCATAAAATGCAAGCATGAATTTCCTTTCATAGTGAGTGTGGTCCAACATTAAACAAAGCATGGGGCATGATTATGAAAGATAAGATCAGTAGTTGGAGAACATACAGCAAGCTGTTTTACCCACATTGAATATAATTTCACTCTTCTGATCTATTAGGCCCTCTTGGTGCACATCTTTGTAGATTTTTGCTAGTTCTCAGGAATGCATTAAAAAACCCTACAGGCTATAACTAAAATTACTGAATATTTTTTAATGTCTCACATGTTGACAGTCCTGATTTTCGTTATATAAGAAATCACTGCCGATAGTGCCATTTAAATCCCCACTCTTTAGACTTGTGAATGCTAATGGCTGGGCTGCCGAACTTCAGTTTTTCCTGTAATCGTTATTCCTGGTTTCCTGTGGTGGATATGTATCGAACATAAGAAATTAGCTGCAGAGAGAATTAGAGGGTGTAAGTCTGAGTCATGTAAATGCCAAAAGCTTTTTGTGACATTTTTCAGACTTTAAAAATGGAAATATGTTATTTGCACAGTAGCTCCTGATGGAATACGACATACTGCGGCGATGTGGTGAGTTTAAGATTGGGCTGCAGGCCATTAGGAACCCTCTGTGTGAGAGCCCGGGGCCCGAGCAGGGAATGGGAGTGAGCTATTGGGTAGAAGCCTGGCATTTGCTGACGAGCCAAAGAAACCTCGTTAGATCACAAACTGCTAATGAGAATTAAGGACTTGCCTGAACCTGTTATCGTAAATAGGCCCAGGAATATAATTTTCAAGCTTGATGTCACTTTTGTCTTTATTCCAGATGATCTTATACCACCGTCATTATTATAACAGCATATGAAAAAAAATCATAGGATTAAGTAGACACTCTATTTATGTTCCAACTAAGGCTGAGCCCCTTGGCTTAGTGGAACTAAGATACTTTTCTGAGTGGTTTCTGAACCTTTGTTGTGTCCTTAGAAAAATGGAAAGTGAGCATGGGCTGTATGTGGCAGAACTTCTTAGAAAAAAGCAGGGGACCCCCATCTGTTACACTGCCCGCACTTCTCGGTGCCAACTTCTTTAGCTTTAGAGAACAGCCTCTTGAGGAGGCAGAACTGTGGCCATCACCTGGGGTAGGTGGGGTAGATCTCCTCAAAGGCCATTTCCACTTCTGTGGGTCTTGCAGCCCATTGAGCTCACACTGCTGTAAGCACACACGGGGCTGGGGGCGGATCCGTTTTTTGTTTTTTTTTACCATAGTGTTTTGAAATAAGCTTATTTAACTTTCTTCTGCTATTAATTTTAGGAAATTCAGTGTTTAGTTATTGAAAGATAACAGATTCTAGATTTGGGCGTGGGGAGATGGGTTGTATTTGAAAGAAGAGAAGATGAATCCCCTGAAAGAGCATTTCTGAAGGAATTTCAAAAGAGTGGTATGCAAATAGATGACTAGTCAAGCAAAACAAACAAACAAACAAACAAACAACAAACAAAAAAGACAGGGAGCAGGGGTCTCTTTTTTCTTTCAGAAATGTCTTCTAGAAACCTGACTGGAATTCTTCTCTGTGTCCCCTCAGTGCAGTGCGTTATATCCTCAGTGATACTCAGTGATGCTGATGCGCTTTCTCCCCCAGCTGCCATCCTGCAGCCATCTCTCCATCCTCTCTTTGTCTCTCAGAACAAAGACATGTTGGCTCTGTTGCTGCACTCTCTTCTGTGCCCTGTCTCCACTTCTTGGTCCTGGCCTTTCTTTTATTTCTACTATTCTGGGCAGTTTTAACTAATCTCTCAGCCTCTTGTACTGCTCTGCTTCTTGGTCTTCGCCTTCCTTGGTTCCCTAGCAACGACTAAATTTTGTGATTGTGAAATAACAATACTTTATTTCTCACTCTACTGAGACCCATGCACCTTGTAAGTGTGTGTGAGTCTGGAAAAAAAAAAAAACAGTACTACTTATAAGTACTTTCCTGGGAGCTATAAAAACCTGGAGTCATATCCTTCTTTTCCATGCTCAATTGAAGGTCCTTCTGTTGTCCACATCCACAACTCAAGTGTCCTTTCCTCTCTGCTCAACTCATCATTCCTCCTGTGTTCTACCACTCCCAAACTAGGCTGCCGATCCTATGGCTTCAGGAATTATTGTTCATGTTCATAGCTTCAATCTTTTTTATATTTAGCTCACTCTGTCTGAAATGTCTTTGCTTATCTTGCAAACATTTAGTCATTCTTCAAGACTCCTCCTAAATGTCACTTATTTTATACTTTCCTGACTCTCTCACACTGAGTTACGGTTCTTCTCCTTGACGTGGGCCTTTGCGTTTTGGTATGTATTTACCTCCTCTATATGTCTGACTTGCTTAGAGTATTATGGGCCCGTTTATGATAGTGACTTTGCTTGAGTCATCCTTGGATAGCTGGCTTTCAGCAGTGTATTCACAAAGGAAATCAACAAGAAAGACTTGAAATGAATGAATAGAAGGTGTGTTCCTAACACTTCTTCTGCATCCATTGAGAAAGTAGCAAAAATCTAGCACCTTGAATATTGTGCAGGGCCTGTATCAAGCAGGATCCAGGAAGCTGTGTTATTTCTGGAATGGAATTTATGCTCACTTTGAGGTTTACCTATCAATGCCATTTGAAGAAATGTCTTTCTGCTAACAATGTGCCACTTTATTGAATTGTCTTAGAGAATTTCACTGCAGGTTTAATTATTGCTCACCGTGGTCAGGCTGCTTCCTTTTATTAACTAATCATCCGTTGGCCCAGTGGGGTTCCTGTGGCCTCCAGGTTTCTCAAGATATTGTCATATCAGATTATCTGCTCTTATTTTACATAGATTAAAATTTAAGTTTTTTTTTCTAAATTCAATGAAGAAACAAATCTCCCACTGTTTGATATATGCAAACTATACCAAGGCATGTATTTACATAACCTGAGCTGAGTTAGTCATTTGAGCTGTGTTAATTAGCTGTAGAAAAGACAGTTAGCTTAACCAGAGTAGTAAATACATATAGTCGAGATTTTTATTCTCTCTTACAGCATGGAGTATTTTAGTGTTTTAAAATTAGTTCTAAATTTCAGTTGTGAAATAGAGACGACAGGCCATCTTTTGTATATGCTCTCATGACAGTGTCATAGTTCAGAATTTATTTTTGCTTTAGCAGGATAGGTAGATTCTATGAGCTTCAAGTAAGTTATTATAAACCATTTTTTGTTGATTCCAAATCGATATGCTGAGAATTATTTTTTAAAGCCTAGCTTTCTAGAAAGCTTTCATGTTGAAATCTTCTGAAATATAAAGGTAAGGTACTTTGAAATATCAGGAGGTGCCATATGGCATAAAATATGTCAAAAGTACTTTTCGATTTTTAAACAGTTCAAAAACTAGAGTTCAGTATTTCATGATCTTTTCGGAGTGTACTTGAGTTCTTCTAAGTTTATGTTCTATGAAGTTTAGTCATTTATGTGTCACAGATAATTAAGTTTACTACCATCTTAAAAATATTGAAATGAAAGATTGTATATGCAGGTTAAAGATGGGGTTAATAAAGTATTAGACCTTTTCTGTTAACTATATATGATAGCAATTTGTGTGTGTGTGTGTGTGTGTGTGTGTGTGTGTGTGTGTGTGTGTGTGTGTTTATGGGTGGTACTGGAGATGGAACCCAGAAGCATTCTACCTCTGGGCTACACCTCTAGCCCTTTTTTTTTTTTTTTTTTAGTTTGAAACAGGTTCTTGCTAAGTTGGTAAGGGTCTCACTAAGTTGTTGAGGCTGGTGGCTTGGAAACTGTGATTCTACTGTCTCAGGCTCCCAAGTACTGGGATTGCAGGGATGTATCACCACATCTAAAGAGATCAGCAAAGTTCTTTGCATGAATTAGATAAGAAGCCTAGAAGTTTTATAATTTATCCATACTAATGAAATAAATTTATGTAAACAAAAGAGTAGAATGCATAATGTCTCTCCATTCCCTCAATAGATATTTCATTGCTTCTAAAAGTAATTCATATTTTAATCCGTAATTAATAGGTAATCAGAAAAATATTCCAGTTATAGTAATTATTATATCTTTTCTAATTTTTTTCTGTTATAATTTCTACTTTTTGAAATGTGATAGAATTTTTGATATAATTTTATTTTATAGCAAACTAAGATAGGAGGGCCAAACAATACTGCAAATGCACTTAAATTACAAATCCATTCCAATTTTATTGGGCTGTTTCTAGGATTGATTTTATGTTGAATTGACCTGGACTTAAGAGTGAAGGAAGACTCTAAGGCTATGTTTTCTTCTTTATTTAACAAGTTTCAGTCCTTTAGCTTTTAAAAAGAGCTTTCAGCGGTCTCTTTGATGTGTGAATTCTGTTTTTCAGTTCTTTATTTTTGTATTTGTTTGGTAATTTGTTTACATTTATGTTTGAAAATCTTTTTAAGGGAAATGTGAAACCCATCTGTCCTTTTTTTATACTCTCAAATTAATAAATCTTCTTAAAAATTTTTGAGTTTACACTAGTAAAATATAATCATAAATAGATATTATTTTATATGGAAAATGTGTTGATTTAAAAGTAAATCACAGTAAATGTTCAGCATTATGTGCACCCTATCTCATCATCCCAATAAGCATATAAAACAATTCTGACACTAGAAATTTCCCTCATTTTCTTTTGCATTTCATCTCCACATTACCTCCCACCACAGACAATAAAAGATCTGATTTTCATCTCCATTGATTAGTTTTTTCTTTTTTAGCCTCATAAATAGAATCATAAAGTGTGTACTCTTCTGTGTCTACCTCATTTTGCTTGACATAATCATGTATGTGTTTATAAGTCGTTTCTTTTTATTGCTAAATAGTATTCCATTGTGACAGTACACCACGATTATTTATCCACTCAGCTGCTCACAGACATTTAAGCTGTTTCCACTTTTGGCCCGTGAATATTAAAGCCATTTTAAATATTAATATGCATTTCTTGTGTGTGTGTGTGCGTGCGTGCATGCACGTGTGCATGTGTATGTAAATGTGTAAAGATGTTTGCATTAATCTTACATAATTACTTAGAAGTGGAATTGTTGAATCACATAGTTAACGTAATAAGAAAATGCCAAATTGCTCACCAAATTGACTGTACCATATCATATCACTGCAGCAATATATCACTGATCCATTTACTTAACAATCTCATCTATATTTGCTTTTTCTAATTTTTAAAATATTAGTTTTTTTATTTTTATGTGGATCATATTGAAAATTACATACATTCACACACAGTGCTTGGTGTCCTCCCTGCTTCCCTTTACTCCCCTCTGAACAGCGAGTGTCCAGGTTGACCATGCTACACTCACGCTTATACACATATTTGAATGTAGCTCCTCCATTAATCAACCTCAGCCTTCTTCCTCTCCTACCCTTCCATTCTAGCTTTGATGAGGTTTCCCCTCCATTATCTGGAGTCCTTCTGGTATCCCCAAGAATCCCTAGTTTGGGCATATTAGAGAAAACATGTGTCCCTTCTCTTTCAGTGCTTAGCTGATCTAAATTAACATAATGTTCTTCAGATCTTTTCATCTTCTTCCTAATGACATGACTTTGTTCTTCTTTATTGCTAAGTAGAATTCCATTTTCTGTATTTCCCATAACTTTGCAATCCACTCATCTGTTGACAGAGACCTAGGGTGGTTCCATATTTTGGCTATTATAAATTGTGCTGCTATGAGCATGGGTATGCATATGTTACTGTAGTTCTCTGATTTCTACCCCTTTGGAAAGATACCCAGGAGTGGTATAGCCAGATTGTATGGTGGATCCATTCTCATTTTTCTAGGAATTTCCAACACTGATCTCCATAGTGGCTGAACTAGTTTGCACTCTCACCAACAGTGTAAAAGAGTTCTTCTTTCTCCAGATCCTCACCAGCACAAATTGTTATTTGACTTCTTGGGGTTAGATTGGGGTTAGATGGAATCTCAGTGTAGTTTTGATTTGCATCTCTCTGATGGCTGATGATGTTGAACTTTTTTTCCCCCCATGTATCTATTGGCCATTTATATCTTTTCTTTTGTGAAGTGTCTATTCAATTCAGTTGTCCATTTTTGGATTGGGTTATTTGTTTTGCTAGTGTAGAGTCTTTTGAGCTCTTTGTATATTCTGGATATTAGTCCTCTATCAGAGTGGTGGCTGGTAAAGATCTTTCCCTATTCTGTAGGCTTTCTCTTTAGGTTTTGATGGCTTCCTTTGATGAGCAGAAACTTTTTAGTTTGATGCCATCCCACTTGTTACTTTTTGCTTTAATTTCCTGTGCTTTGGAGGTCTTGTTGAGAAAGTTATTGCCTGTGCCTATATGTTAGATTGTTGAGCCTATGCCCTCCTCTAATAGCTTCACCGATTTCTAAGTCTTTGATCCATCTCAAGTTGATTCCTGTGCATGGTGAGAGGTAAGGATTTAGTTCCATCTTTCTACAAATGGATAGCCAGTTCTCCTAGCACCATTTGTTGAAAAGGCTGTCTTTTCTCCAGTGTATGAGTTTGGCCCCTTTGTCAAAGATCAATTGACTATAGGTGTGTGGGTTTGTTTCTGTAACTTCTATTCTGTTCCACTGGTTTGTATGCTTGTTGCTGTGCCAATACCATGCTGTTTTTACTACTATTGCTCTGTAGTATAATTTGAAGTTAGTGATTTTGATGCCTCCTGCATGTTTTTTTTTTTCCCCCTGAGAATTTCTTTGGCTATTCTGGGTTTTCTCTTTATCCATATAAAATTCATGGCTGATTTTTCTAGGTCTATAAAGAATGTCATTGCTATTTTGATAGGAATTGCATTGAATCTATAGATTACTTTCGGCAGAATGGCCATTTTGATGATGATATTTATTCTGCTTATCCATGAGCAAGGGAGATCTTTCCATCTTCCAAGGTCTTTTTCAATTTCTTTCTTTAATGTTTTATAGTTTTCAGCATAGAGGTCTTTTACATCTTTGGTTAAGTTTATTCCTAGGTATTTAATTGGTTTTGAGGTTATTGTGAATGAAATTGTTTCCTTTATTTCTTTCATTGTGGATTCATTGTTGGCATAAAGAAAAGTAACTGATTTCTTTAGGTTGATTTTGCATCCTGCAACTTTGCTGAATTGGTTAATCAGCTCCAGTAGTTTTTTTGGTTGAGTTCTTTGGGTCTTCTAGATAAAAGATCATGTCATCTGCAAACAAGGATGGTTTTAATTCCTCTTTTCTTATTTATTTATTTATTTATTTATTTATTTATTTATTTATTTATTCATTTATTTATTTATTTATTTTTGGTGGTACTGGGGTTCCTGGAAGCCCTTTTACCTCCGGGCTACACTCCCAGACCTATTTTATACTTTTTTTTTAATTTTTGGAAACAGGGTCTCTTAAGCCAGCGCTGCTGGCTTCGAACCTGCACGATCCTCCTGTCTCCGCCTCCCAAGCGTGGGGATTACAAGCATGTGCCACCACGCCCGGCCCCTCTTTTACTATTTAAATTCCTTTGATATCTTTCTCTTGTCTTATTGGTGTGGCAAGAGTCTCAAGGACTATATTGAAAAAGAGTGGTGATAGTGGGCATCCTTGTTTTGTTCCTGATTTTAGAGGAAATTCTTGCAGTTTTTCCGAATTCAATATGATATTGGCTTCGGGTTTGTTGTATATTGCCTTAATGATGTTGAAACATGTTCAATTCACTTCCAATTTTCTGCAGTGTTTTTAACAAGAATGGGTGTTGGATATTGTCAAATGCTTTTTCAGCATGTATTAATATGATCATGTGATTTTTCTTCTCAGTTCTATTTATGTGGTGATTTGCATATGTTATTGATTTGCATATGTTGAATTAGCATTGCTTTTCTGGGATGAAACCAACTTGGTCGTGCTGTACAATTCTCTTGATATGGTTTTGAATGCCTATGTCTAGTATTTTGTTTGGATTTGTTACATCTATGTTCATCAAGGATATGGGTTTGTAATTTTCCTTTCCAGAGGTATCTTTATTTGATTTGGAGATTAATGTGATACTGGCCTCCTAGAAGGATTTACCAGAACAAATTGTGAAGTAATGGGGTTAATTAGTTCTTCACTGAAGGTTTTGAGCAATTCAGCTGGAAACCCATCAGGACAAGGGCTTATCTTTGATGGGAGAATTTTTATGGCTGTTTCTATTTCTTTGCTTGCTATTGGTTTGTTTAGGATTGCTATGTTGACTTTCCATTGTTTTAAAGAATTTTTTGAAAAATTGAAGACTTCAATGCTGATTGAATTTATCAGTATTTTATTTTATGGTTTGTGGGGTTTTTTTTTTTTGTTCTGCCTATAAACACTTTGCCTAACTCCAAATCATAAGACTTATCTTCTTGTTTTCTTCAAGAAACTTTATAACTTTTTTTGTATTTAAGTTTATGATTAATATTGAATTTGTGTGTGTGGTACAGATTCAGTGTTCATTTCAACTTGCAGTAGTTGGTTGTTAGTAGATAGAGCTAGATTTTGTTTTTCCTTACCTTTTTTTGAAATCTTACCCATTTGCTAAGTCTAAATAAGTTTATTTTTTAGATTTTAAGGATTTCCTATGAACATAATTATGTTGCCTGATAATAAAATTTTAACTCTTTGTTTCCAATAGTTATGTTTTTCCTTTATTTTTCTCTCCTTCTTATACTATATAGAACCTTCATCAGATTCTGAATAAAGCTGGAAAGAGCATAATTATTGACTTTTTATAATCATAAAACATTTTACATATCACCATTTAATATGAGATTACTTATCAAATAGAGAAAATCTTGTGTGTTTCCAATTTATTGCATAGGTTTATTATGAATTGATGCTGGAATTTTCAAAAAAAATTTCCTCAGTACTGAGGATTGAACTCACAGGCACTCTACTACTGAGTCATTTTCTGTTCTTTTTATTTTATATTTGCAACATTATATCACTAAATTGCCCAGATTGCCATGAACTTTCTATTTTTTTGCCTCAGGCCACTGAGTAGCTGAGATTACATGTACATACCACTGTGCCCAGCTCAAATTTTTTTTTTTGTATCTATGGACATAATATATGACTTTTTTACTCATGCGATATTATGCTGATTAAATTTCAAATTTTGAAGCAGCATTTTTAGTACTTAGATACATTTTACTTAGTCCTCATTCAATATCTATTTTTAATTTTTAAATGATATTTACCATAATTTAAAAAATATCTATTTTATATGTTATAGTTCTGTAATTTTATTTCTTTTCCTCCTATAATATTTTTTTGTGATACTGGGGGTTGAACCTAGGAACATTCTACCTCTGAGTTACAGAGCTCTGTCCTTTATTTTTAATTTTGAGACATGGTTTCACTAAGTTGCAGAGGGCCTCACTAGGTTTCTGAGGCTGGCCATAAACTCCTGAGTCTCCTGTCTCAGTCTCCTAAGTACTGGGATTACAGGGATGCACCACCATGCCTAGGTCCTTTCATGATTTTACTGAGAGTTTTATTTGATTTTGTTTTTATCTCTGTTTTCTATATCAATTATGCACTGAATAGTCATAAAATTTAGTTGCCTTAGAGTTTGCAATATATAAACATATACATGTATGTGTGTACACACACACACACACACACACACACACACACTCTAATTGTAGTTCACCATCAAATACCATTATGACCTTTCACAAGCAGTTAGTTATCTTTTAATGGAGTATATTTAATTCCTTCATCCTGTTTCTTATAAAATTACCATAATTCATTTCACTTATCCATCTGCTATAATCATGCAACAGTTGCATAAGTTCAAATAAAATGTCCCTCAGATCAATCGAGAATAAGAACAATAAAGAATTTTATTTTACCTTCATGCTTTCCTTCTTGGATGCCCTTTCTTTATGTTGAACATGTTTCTGACCTACCTGTTTTGTTCTTTTTGAGGAACTTTTTAACAGTTCTTTGCAGGGCATGTTTGCTGGTGATAAATTTCCTCAGTTTTATTCATCTAGAAAGTTTTCATTTTCATTTTACTTTCCACAGATAATGTGTTGTTTTCCTTCAATATTTTAAATATCTTTCCTTACTCTTTTCTTGTTGCATGGTTTCTGATAAGAAGTCTGCTATAATTCCAATCTTTATTTCTGTATAGGAAAGATGACCTCCCTTGTCTCTGTTTTTTTTCAATAGTTCCATTTACATTTGGTTTTTGATAGTGTGAATGTAATAGCTCAGTGTAGAATTTTTGGTGTTCATTCTGCTTGGTTATCTCTGAACTTCCTATATCTGAGACTTGATATATTGCATTAATTTTGAGAAGATGCTCACTAATATTAAGACTGTTGTTCTCTACTAATCTTCTTTCTCTTCCTGATATTTCACATACACATAGATTTACACGACCTGAAATTCTGCCAAAGTTTTTGTATGCTCTTTTCTGGGTTGTATTTTATGTTTTTTTCTCTCTTTATGTATATGTTTTAAATGTTTGACTGAAACTGTATTCGAGCTCGCTGTTGTCTTTCCTTGGCTGTGTGCAGTCTGCTGATGAGTCCTTCAGATAATTTTTTATTTCTGTTGCAGTGTTTTTTATTTCTAGCACTTTTCTTTTATTCTTTCTTAGAGTTTCTATCATTATGTTAGAGACAAAGAAATGTCCTTCCTCCAAGAGAAATAAGGCTCTGATAAAGTCTTTCCTGCTAAATAGTAGGCTTTAGTTATAGAGAGAACACTCTGGACATATATCATCATGTTTCCTTTATTTCTGTGCCCTGCCCGAACCAAAAGGACCCATCTTTTCATATTTTTCAGTGGCCATATTTCCTTTTATCTCAGTTTTCTAATGAGTCTAAAAAAATCTCTAATTTTTAGTTTAACTTTTCTTTCTTTCTTTTTTTTTTTTTTTTGTGGGTCTGTGGATGAAACCCAGGGGCAGTTGACCTCCGAGATACAACCCATGCCCTAGTTTTTATTCTTTAATTTGAGATACTATCACTAAGTTGTGGATGTCTCACTAAGTAGCTGAGGCTATTCTCAGACTGTGGTCCTCCAGGCTCAGCCTCCCCAATGCTGGGATTACAAGCATGCGCCACCACACCTGGCTGTTAACTTTTCTTATTGACTAAGGATAGGAGTGATGATTTCCAAACTCTTTCCTCTCATCTTTAAAACGAGAAGTTCTAATTTCTATCCTTTAATGTTCTTGTAGATCATTGGTATCAAGGTCTTGACATCATAGACATTTCCTATAAAACATAAGATAGGAAATGAACTTTTCTTCTCCAGTTTCTGAAATACTCTATTTAAGATTGATGTTTTGGCCCTGGGCCCCCGGGAGGGGATCAAGTGGGCACGCCTGCCCCCCAGGAAGGATCAGGCTAGGCCAGACCATAGGGCCCTGGGCCCCGGGGCCCCTGGGCGGGGATCAAGGGAGCATGCCTGGCCCCTGGAAAAACCCGACCAGCCCACAGGGCTCTGTGCCCCTGGGCGGGAGTCAAGAGGGGCATGCCTGGCCCCAGGAGGGACCGGGCCGGGCCGAAGGGCTCTGGGCCACCAGGCGGGGGTTGAGCGGGGTACGCCTGCCCCCTGGAAGGTCTGGAGGATCTGGCTGCAAGGCCCTGGGCGTCCTGGCGGGGGTCGAGCAGGGCACGCCTGCCCCCGGAAGGACCGGGATCCGTCCGCAATTCCCTGGTCCTGAGCAGGGTCCAGCGGAGCACGCCTGCTCCTGGAAGGTTCGGAGGTCCAGGCCGCAGGGATGTGGGGCCCTGGACAGGGGTCGAGCGGGCCACACCTGCCTCCCAGAAGGACCAGGGCAGGCCACAAGGCCCTGGGCCCAGGGGCAGGGGTTGAGCATGGCTTGCCTGCCCCCTGGAAGGTCCGGAGGTCCCAGCCGCAAGGCCCTGGGCCCGGGTGGAGGTCAAGCCAGGCACACCTGCTCCCTGGAAGGTCTGGAGGTCCAGGCCACAAGGCATGGTGTTGGGCAGGAGGCCGAGCCCAAGTTCCAGGAGGCCTGGTACCAAACAGGAGACCTAACCTCGGGTACAGAGGAACCCAGCTCTGCGGTGCTACACCAGGCCATGGTGCATTTAGAACAGCAGAACCTGTTCTGCACAATGAGACACTTGAACTCTACTTTTGGAAGTGAGGAAAGAAAAAATTCATTGCTACCTAGTGCCTGACAGCCAAAACTTCCTCAAACCACACATACTGTCTTCTCTTACTTAAAAAAGAAAAAGTAAAAGAAAAAGAAAAAAGAAAAGAAAATTATTGGAGAGGGGTCAAGATGGCCGTAGTGGCAATCAGGATACTGGAGATGCAGACAAACCATATCCAACTGAACTGGAACTTTTGGAAAAAATCCCCACGAAAGAGCACTGCTTCTCCTCTACATCCTTAAGAATCCTGGACATCACCTGTTAGGAGAGAGTTTAGCAGAGACCTGGGAGGAAGGCAGTGTGGGCAGCGGTGGCCGCGATGGCGGTAGAAGCTTGTATTTGGGAGAGGCAGAGATTGGATACAACCCACCCTGGTCTTCTGAAGAAATTACCCAAAAGGTGGAATGCTACCATCACACATGCTTAGGAACACTGGACAACATGCAGTGTGGGAAAATAGCTTGGGAAAGATTTGAAATGGTGGAGGCAGTGGCAATGGCAGCAGCCAGTACTCAGAGGAGGCAGAGTTCTGAGGCAATACACCTGGAACTTTTGAAGAAATAACCCCAGAAGCAGAATGCCACCACCATGCACCCTCGGGAAAGTGGGGCAACCTGCTGAGTGAAGAGGGTGCTCGGATCTCGGAGACTGCCGAGGGGTGAGGCTGGTGACAGGGACAGCAAAGCCAGAATTGGAGCCTTCCCTGAGTCAAGGCCGGTGCTGGGGCATCTGAGGCGAGGACTGGAGCCTGCCGAGGGGTTAGGCCGGTGCTGGGGCCAGCAAGGCTGGGATTGGAGCCTGCCATGAGGCAAGGCCAGTTCTGGGGCCTCCAAGGCTGCGATTGGAGCCTGCCGAGGAGAAAGGCCAGTGTTGGGGCCAGTGAGGCCGGGATCAGAGCCTGCCATGAGGCAAGGCCGGTACTGGGGCCTCTGAGGCCAGGATAGAAACCTGCCAAGGTGTTAGGTTGGTGCCAGGGTCAGCGAGACCGGGATTGGAGCCTGCCATGAGGCAAGACTGGTGCTGGGGCCTTCGAGGTCTGGATTGGAGCCTGCTTATGGGTTAGGCTGGTTCTGGGGCCAGTGTGTTTGGGATCGGAGCCTGCCATGAGGCAAGGCCAGTGCTGGGCTTCCAAGGCTGGGATCAGAGCCTACCGAGAGGAAAGGCCGGTGCCAGGGCCAGTAAGCCTGCAGTGAGGCAAGGCTGGTACCGGGGCTTCTTAGGCCAGGATAGGAGCCTGCCGAGGGGTTAGGCCAGTGCCGGGGCCAGAGGCTGGGATTGGAGCTTGCCGTGAGGCAGGCCAGTGCTGGGGCTAGCGAGGCTGGGATCGGAGCCTGCCATAATGCAAGGCTGGTGCTGGGGTCTCCGAGGTTGGGATCGGAGTCGGCCAAGGGATAAGGCCGGTTCTGGGGCCAGTGAGGCTGGAATTGGGGCCTGCTGTGAGGCAAGGCCGGTGCTGGGGCCTCTGAAGCCAGGATAGGAGCCTGCAGAGGGTTTAGGACGGTGCCAGAGTCAGTGAGGCTGGGATTGGAGCCTGCCATGAGGCAAGGTCACTACTGAGGCCTCCGAGGCAGGGATCAGAACCTGCCAAGGGGTTAGGCCAGTGTCGGGGCCAGCGAGGCCGGGATCGGAGCCTTCCACAAGGCAAGACCAGTGCTGGGGGCCTGGAACGGAGCCTGCCGAGGGGTTAGGCTGGTGCGGTGGCCAGTGAGGCTAGGATCGGAGTCTGCTGTGAAGCAAGGCTACTACTGAGGCCTCTGAGTCCGGGATCGGAGCCTGCTGTGAGGCAAGGCCAGTGCTGGGGCCTTTGAGTTCTCGATCGGAGCCTACTAAAGGGTTAGGCCAGTGTCGGGGCCAGCGAGGCCGGAATCAGAGCCTGCCACGAGGCAAGGCCGGTGCTGGGGCCTCTGAGGCCTGGATCGGAGCCTGTCAAGGGGTAAGGCTGGTGCTGGGACCAGCGAGGCCGGGATCGGAACCTGCCATGAGGCAGGGCCGGTGCTGGAGCCTCCGAGGCCGGGATTGGAGCCAGCCGAGGGGTTAAGCTGGTGTGGGGGCCAGCGAGGCCAGGATCGGGGCCTCCCGTGAGGCAAGGCTGGTGCTGGAGCCAGCGAAGTCAGGATCAGAGTTCTCTGGGTGGCCAGGCCTCTACTGGGGACGTGAAGAGTGGGATCAGAACTTGCAATGCATCATGCACAGAGAAATATCACAGAACGTAAAAACCAGATGCTTCCCTTAACTAGCAAAATCTAGGAGGAAAGGGTAACAGGAGGATGTCGAGTTGCAGAAAGGGCCCTATAGAGAAGCAATTAAGGTGACCAGTCAGAGGGGATGGGATGAGGGAGGATGGAATCTCTTTAAAACTCAGAAGGTACGTAAACAAATGTATCAAAGATATTCACCAATCAAACATGGCATCGAAGGAGAAGGAGGGAATGGGATGGGGATTGGATGAGGGCAAGTTGGATAATGTTTGCTTGTATATCCTCTCAAATCTTGTATTCCAATGTCATGTATTATTACAATGCACCAATAAAAAAAGTGATGTTTGACTTTAAATAACTGGTAGAAATGACCAGTTAAACTATCTAAGCAGAATGTTTTATGAAAAGATTATTACTATTACAAATTCAAGAGTTCCTCCTTTGACCCATTTCTCCCTAACTCTCACATATTAGGGAAAGCATCTGATTTCTTATTTTTTGTGATTGACTAATGTCACTTAGCATAATGTCCTCCAGTTCCATCCATTTCCCTGAAAATGATGTAATTGAGTTTTTTTTAATGGCTGAGTAAAATTCCATTGTGTTCATATCCCACAGTTTTGTAATCCATTCAGCTGTTGATGGACATCTTAGCTGGTTCCATAGTTTGGAACATAGATACACATGCATTAGTTTGGTGTTTGGTTTCCTATCTTTTGGGTAGATACCCAGAAGTGGTATTGCTGGATCAAATGGTAGATTTGTTCCCATTCTTCTGAGGATTCTCCATACCGTTTTCCAAAGTGGTTGCACTAATTTGCAATCCCACCAACAATGTCTTAGAGTTCCCACTTCTCCACATCCTTGCCAGCATCTGTTGTTGTTTGTGTTTTGAATGATTGCCATTCTAGTTGGAGTTAGGTGAAATCCCAGGGTAATTTTGATTTGCATCTCTCTGATTGCCAGTGATGTTGAGCATTTTTTCATGCATTTATTGGCCATTTGAATTTCTTCTTTTTGTCTAGTTTTATCTTCTTTTTGTCTAGTTTGTTTGCCCATTTTGTTATTGGATGGTTTGTTTTCTTAGTGTTGAGTTTCTTGAGTTCTCTGTATATTCTAGATATTAGCCCTCTATCAGTAGTGTAGTGGCAAAAATCTTCTCCCATCCTGTTGGCTCTCGATTGAGGTTCTTGATAGTTTCCTTTGCTGAACAGAAGCTCTTCAGTTTCATGCAATCCCATGTATTGATTCACCTTTTAATTTGTTGTGCCTTTGGGGTCTTGTTGAGAAAGTGTTTATCTGTGCCTATGTGTTGCAGTGTTGGACCTATGCCTTCTTCAAGGGGCTTCAGGGTCCCTGGTTTGATTTCCAAGTCTTTGATCTATCTTGAATTGACTTTTGTACAGGGTGAGAAAGTGGGATTAACTTCCAATTTTCTGCATATACTTAACCAGTTTTGCCAATATCATTTGTTGAACAGGCTATCTTTTCTCCAGTGTATGTTTTTGCCCCTTTTGTCAAAAATCAATTGGCTGAAAGTGTGTGGACTTGTTTCTGGGTCTTCTATTCTGCTCCATTGGTCCATGTATCTCTTTTTGTGCCAGTACCATGCTTTTTTTTTTATTATTACAATGGCTTTGTAGTATAGTTTAAAGTTAGGTATTGTGATTCCTCCTGCATGGTTTTTGTTGCTGAGAACTACCTTGGCTATTCTGGGCTTATTCCCTGTTTTTTCTATTTTGCAAAATAGTTTGAGGAGCATTGGGGTTAGCTCTTCTATAAAGGTTTTATAGAATTCACTTGGGAAACCATCTGGTCCTGGGCTTTTCTTTGATGGTAAGATCTTTATTGCTGTTTCAATTTCTTTGATTGTTATTGGTTTCTTTAAGTTTTCTATATCTTCTTGACTCAGTTTAGGAAGGTTGTGTTTATCTAGGAAGTTGTCGATTTCCTCCAAATTTTCCATTTTGTTGGAGTATAGTTTTTCAAAGTAGTTTCTGATAATCCTCTGGATTTCTACACTATCGGCAGTAATTTCTCCTTTTTCATCCCTTATTTTCATAATTTAGGTTGATTCTTCTTTTTTTAAGTTAGGTTGGCTAGTGGTTTATCTATCTTGTTAATTTTTTCAAGAAACCAGCTTTTGGTTTTGTTGATTTTCTGTATTGTTTTTTATTCTCTATTTTGTTAATTTCTGCTTTAATTTTAATAATTTCCTGTCTTCTACTGGCTTTGGGGTTCAATTGTTTCTGCTTTTCAAGGGCTTTGAGGTGTGTTGTTAGGTTATTTATTTGAAGGTTTTCTGTTTTTCTTATGTGAGCACTCGGTGCTATAAATTTTCCTATTAATATTGCCTTCAAAGTGTCCCAGAGGTTTTGATATGTTGTTTCTTTATTTTCATTTGTTTCTAGAAATTTCTTGATTTCACCTCTTACATCTTCTATGACCCATTCTTCATTCAGAAGTGTGGTGTTCAGTCTGCACATGTTTATGTTGTTTCTCTGGGTCTTCTTATAGTTGATTTCTAGTTTCATTCCATTATGGTCTGAAATGACACAGGGAAGTATGTAACATTTTTAAATTTGCTAGTGCTCATTTTGTGTCTCAGGATGTGATCTATTTTGGAGAAGGTTCATTGATCAGCTGAGAAAAATGTAAACTCCGCTGTAGTTGGGTGAAATATTCTATATGTGTCCAACAGGTCCATTTGGTTAGTACTGTTCTTTAGTTCTGAGGCATCTTTACTGACCCTCTGCCTGGAAGATCAGTCTAGTGTTGTGAGAGGTGTGTTGAAGTCTCCCTGTATTATTGTACTGGGATTTATGTGTGACTTCATGTCACAAAGAGTTTGATTTATGAAAGTAGCTGCACCTATGTTTGGAGCATAGATGTTGATTATTGTTATTTCCTCTTGCTGGATTATTCCTTTTACCAGTAAAATATGACCTTCTTTTTCTCTTCTTATAAGTTTGGGTTTGAAGTGTAACTTGTCTGATATCATAGTTGCTACTCCTGCTTGCCTTCGAGTTCCATTAGCATGGATTACCTTGCTTCAGCCCTTTACCTTGAGTTTGTTTCTATCTTTACTTGTAAGGTGTGTTTCTTGTAAGCAGAAGATGGATGGATTCTGGTTTTTAATCCATTTTGCCACTTTATGTCTTTTTATTGGGGAGTTGAGGCCGTTTATATTCAGTGTGATTATAGAGAGATAATTTTTAATTCTTAACATGTTAAAATTTTATTTCTGTTTGAGATACTGTTTATTCTTATTTGCTTATTTGTCTTAAAAATGGGAAATCTTATTTCTTTGGTTCTGGTGTGTATTACCTATTTCTTCTTTGCAATTAATCTCCT
The DNA here is from genome assembly GCF_963383645.1 of Muscardinus avellanarius. NCBI lineage: Eukaryota > Metazoa > Chordata > Mammalia > Rodentia > Gliridae > Muscardinus > Muscardinus avellanarius. The sequence goes on along the minus strand of NC_137786.1, from coordinate 92,852,094 downwards.
TGATTATTTTCCCTAGCGCTGGTTTTGAAGACATTAAATTCTTCAGTTTCTCTTTGTCATGGAAGCTTCTTATTTTCCCATCTAATTTGATAGATAATTTTTTTGGGTAGGAAATTTTTGGCTGGAAGTTGTTTTCTTTCAGAGTTTGGAATATGTTACTCCATGCCCTTCTGGCTTTCATGACTTGGTTTGGGAAGTCTGGAGTGATTCTAATTGGTTTGCTTCTGAAAGTCACTTGGCCTTTTGTTTTTGTTGCCTTTAAGATTCTCTCCTTGGCTTCCACATTAGTCATTTTGACAAGTATGTGGCGTGGGGATCCTCTTCTCTGATCCTGTCTAAAGGGAGTTCTATAAGTTTCCTGGACCTGTGTATTGACTTCTTGCTGTATGTTTGGAAAATTTTCTGCTATTACTTCTTTGAAGAGATTATTGATTCCTTTGGTTTCACTTTCTTTTCCTTCCTCTATTTCAATTATTCTTAGGTTAGCTCTCTTAAAATGGGCCCATATTTCTTCAATGTCAAATTCCTGCTGCTGGATTTTTTTTTCTTAATTAGAGACTATGCATTTGTTTTTGGAGTGATCATCTTCTAGGAGTGAGATTCTATTCTCCATGTGGTCTAATCTGTTGTTTATACTTTGAATTGAGGCCTTTATTTCAATGATTGCATGCTTTATCTCTTTTTGACTCTCTCTGAATTATTTTAGAAAGTCCTCTATTACTTCTACAGTTATTTTCCTGATTTGATCTTCTAGAGATCTCTGAATTTCTGTGTTATCAGGTTCTGATGTTGTGGGGTTATGGCATTCATTGCTCCATTTTTATTTTTCTTTCCCATGGTTTCAGAAGTTTGTGCCTTCTCTGGGTTCTTCCCTGGGTCACGAAGACTTCACTTAAGGTGCTCTGGATCTCCATTCTGTGGTGTCTCTGTCACCTCTACTCATTTACTGGGTTGTATTGCAAAGTCTCAGACCCAGGGAGTTAATCGTGGCTGCTTTAGACCATGGGGGTGCCAGGCTGGGCGTTCTCCCACGGGGAGCTGCAACTATGGTGTGATAGCTCTGACACCGCCACTCCTCCACTGGGTTGGACTGCAAAAATCTCGGACCCAAGGAAACTATCTGCGCAAGTCCCTGGGAGTGCAGTACTGGGATTTCTCCTCTAAGGGCTGCAATGTGACTCACATTTATTGAGTATGCTGATGGAGCTGTAGGGGACTTGGTGAACTCGCTGCTGCCACTGCTGGCAATATGGCTCCACTGCTGTGCCCTTGGCCCTGAGGCTGGAGTATTTTTTTCTCTGGTTTTGATATCTGCTCTGAGTCCCTGCAGGGTGTGCTGACCATGGCCCCTGGGAGCTTTAGATGCTCCTGGCGCTGAAAAAAACTGCTGAATACTGCCCAGCTGTTCCACAGCTGTTCACCTCAGCTCGCTGTCCACCCTTCCTCTTTGGAACCTGGTGGCTTGTTGAGTGCACTGGTCTGGAGTCATCTGGTGAACTTGCCCCTGCTGCCAGCAGTATGGTGTTGCTGCTGCATCCACGGCTGTGAGGCAGCATATTTCCTTTCTGGTTTTAAGCTCAGTTCTGAGTCCCCCTCCTCTCTGGAGCCTGGTGCTGTGAGGGAAGATGGCGCCGTCACTGCACCGTGTCGCACCTCTGGCCCCGGCACTACAGGCTGTATTTTTTTCTGGTGTCTGGTTGTTTTTCCAGTCCTATTTTTCTCTGTTCCTTGTATTTACAGTTTTTATTTCTCTGCTGATGGTGTTTTCTGGCTATGAAAGGCGCTGATTTTGTGGTAATAGAGATCGATTGTTAGTGGGACTCGTAAATGCTGCTTTTCTCAGTCGCCATCTTCCTGGAACCAATATTTAATTAATTAATTAATTTATTTATTTAAATATTTTTTATTGGTGCACTGTAGTCATACATCTTAATGGGATAAAAAACTTGTGGAGATATACACGTACATGTCACCCAATCATCCTCTACTCAATCCCTAACCCTATCTTTCCCCTTTCTCCTTCCCATGCTTGGTTTCCTGATTAACTTTGATTTTTTTTTCTTCCATATATGGTCAAGTTATTTTTGACAAGGTTTCTAAGAACATTTGGTGAAGGAAATAATAATCTTTTCACTAAATATTGTTGAAAAATAATAACTACATGAAAAAGAATAAAATTGGGCTAACACCATATTCAAATATTAATTCAAAATAGATAAAAGACCTAAATGTAAATCTTTTTTATTTATTTATTATTTCTAAATGTAAATCTTAAGACTAAACTTTTAGGAGAAAACCAGGGTCATAAAACTTCACAACATTTAAATTGGCAGTAATTTCTTGGATATGATTCCAAAGGCACAGGCAACAAAATTAAACAAACTTCATAAAAATATAAAAATATTGTACATCCAAAGATAATGTAAACAGAATTAAAAGTTACTTAAAATGGAAAGTTAAATAATTTATTTTGTAGCCTTCACCTTTTCTGATATTGACAGTTAAAGCTATAAACTTATACCCAAAAGAATTTTAGTTCATCCCACAAGTTTTGATATGTTTTTCTTTCAATATTCAGTCAAAATTACCTTGTGATTTATCTACCCACTTTATTTAGGAATATGCTTTTTCCTTTTACATATTAAGAATTTTTAAGAGCATCTAGTTTTTATTAATTTCTAATTTAAGTTTTTAGAGTAAAATACTGTATTATAAAATATTTCAATTATCTGAGATCTACTAAAGTTTATTATATGACAGAATATGATAATATCAGTGAATGTTTCATTTGCATAAGACAAGACTGTTTTTTGCTTTATCATATTTATTTTAATTTGATCAGAATGGTTAACAATATTTTCACATCTTCTAGCTTTCTATTGATTTTGTAGTGAAATTATTCTTTTCAATAAGATTGAGAGGTATGTTAAACTCTCAAATTATGATTATAGGTTTGTCTGTTTCTTCCTTTGGTTTCACCAGTTTTTGCTTCATATATTTTAATGCTTTTTATTAGGTGCGTAGTTAAGCATATTATATGTTCTGTTGAATTGACCCTTTTATTATTATATAAAACCTCTCTTTGTTTCATGTGACACATCTTATCTTGAATAATAGCTTCTCTCATAGGACATGAAGGTAAGTTTTAGTGCCTACTGATTTTCTAGTATATATTTAGTATCTCTTTTACTTTTAATATATTCATGATTATAATCTGCATATCTTGTTCAGAGAAAAAAGCTGGATTTTTATTTTTAGTTCTGTCATATAAAGTTTCTCTTTTGAGTGTACAGTTATTGTTATGTGGGATTAAATGCTGCTGTATTGATTGAAACTTATGTGTGTCGTTTGTTTTGTGTTCCTCTATTCCTCTTTGTTGATGCTTACTTTCGGTTTAGTTTAATACTTTTAGTGTTTTATTTATTTTTTTCTCATGGATTTTTAGTATTACTTCTTTACATTATTAGTTTTAGTGTTTGATCTATTGAATGCAAAATACAAATTTACTCTTTAGAGTCTATTTAGAATTAGTATTTCATCAATCCACAATTTGCATTTCATAGATCACAAATGTAAAAATCCAATAAAAGTATATATACCATCTCTATCTCTTGCTGTACATTGGTAAAATGAAAAAAGCACCTCATAATTTTGTTGTTTTTGCTTTAATGGTTCATTTATTTTAAGGGAGGGGAGAAAGGAGAACTAATCATTCAAATTTGGAAATATATATATATATATATATATATATATATATATAATTATTTTGTATTTTGTATTTTTTGTGGTACTGGGGTGGAACCCAGGGTTTTTTTTTTTTCTATCTCCGGACTATACTTCCAGACCTATTTTATATTTTATTTGGAAACAGGGTCTCACTAAGTTTCTGAGAGCCTAACTAAGTGGCTGAGTCTGGCTTCGAATCTGTGAGATCCTTCTGTCTCAGCCTCCCAAACGCTGGGAGTACAAGCATACACCATCATGATTGGCTATATTTGGTCAATCAAATATATTTAGCATATCTTATTGCTCCAGTATCCTCTGATGAGAAGTCAGTTGTTATTTGTATTTGTAGTTCTTTACATTTATGTACTGTTTTTCTTCACCTGATTTTATGTCTTTGTTGGCCTTCTCAATTTTGGGGATAAGAATTTTACTATGTTGCATTTAGGGGTATTATTTGTATTTATTCTTAGCTTCATCAACTTCTTATAATATCTATCATTTGATGTCATACTATTTAATTGTGGTAACTTTCAATATTGTCTCTTCAAGTATTTATGTTTTTATATCTCTCTCCTCTCTTTCTGATAATCTAACTTTGTATTTTCTCACAGAAGGTTGAAAAGATGTTCATTTTCTTCTATTTTTTCAGATGAGATTATTTCAGTAACAATGTAATTAAGTTTATCGATCCTTTCTTCTGCTTTCTCTTAACTGCTTTTAAAGCTCATCAAAGTAAAAATTTTATTTCAAACATTTTTTTAAAAAAACTCTAGATTTCTATCTGTTCCTCCTTTTTCTCCTGTGTTGTTTTCTAGTTTTCTTCTTTTCCTGTGATTTCCTATCTTTTCACTCATTAAGACCATATTTTCTTTTAAGCCTTTGGATGTCTTAGTACTGGTCAATCTGAAGTCAGTTACTGTTCATTCTAAAATTCGGTCATCCTGGAGTGGAATGTAAGCATCTTCCCAGATTGTGTAACCTCTATTATCTTGTATCACTTCAAATCCTATAACCACTACTCTCTATTAGATTTCTCAGTTCTTTCACCATACATGCAGTCCTTACTCCAAGGGTTTGATATCAGAGCTTACCATATTATATATGAGTAATAGTTGAAAAGATGGGTTAAATTAATATGAGGATATTAAATTTTCATTTTTTATGAGTTTCTAACTTTTATATCTAATATTACCTACTTGGAGGTTTTCAATACTAAGTACATTTTAAAGAAATAGGTGTGTAATTACCAAAGATAGAAGGACATGTGTTAAACATAGAATTTTACATGACAAAGAATTTGACATGATTCATATTACAGTGGTTATTTTTGAACATAACAAAGCCTATGTTTTTCATTTTGATCTTAAATGAGCACTTGAGCAGCTGTGTCCCATCTTCTTCTGGTCACCCCACCCACCCAACAGTCCTGTTGTATAGCTGCCAACTCCTGGCATTTTGCTTTTTTTATTTTTCTTTTCAACTTATTTCATTCCTTCAAAGTATTTCCATACATTTTCTTATTAACTGTTTTTGACATATATTGAAATTTATAAATTCTCTTTTTTTGCCTAGTATTATTATATTTTTAAAAAGTTTCACCTTCAGATTAAATATTTTACTTGGAATCTAACTTCAAAAAAACTATTTCTATATCCTGTGAAGTTATTTGCTGAACCAGTTTCTACCCAACCTTAAGAGAAATATTTCCCCAAATCCCTGCTGTTGGATATCCAGGGGGAATTTTTGGGGCCTCTTGTGGTAGTAAAAATTTGAGGGTCAGGTATTCTTAAAGAAACTACAAAAGCTCATATTTAACAGTTTTCAATTTCACTACAGTAGTGTAATAAAAATATCATGTTTCATTGTATTTTACTTATTAACAAGGTATCCTGCACTATTAATATCTATATATCATTTATTTTCTAAGAATCAAGAGATATTTCTCTTTTTTTTCAGTGACCAGATAAAATATATTGTGTATTCCTTTGCTTCAATTAATAAACACATTAGAAGTTGTTTTGTTTTATGTTTTGTACCCTATGCCATTGGCAGATGCCTTTGTGACTTTGACTCCAGCTGATTGACTTCTCATTCAAATCCATTAGGGCCCCCAGAAGCTCAGATGATCCATTGCTATGAGTTGAGAAGCACTTTTTTTTGTGATCCTCCACTCTTTATTTTACATTCCATTTCTCTCTTCGACCCTCAGTTTTCTTCCCTTCATATTCATGATACATTATTCACATACATTTATATTTTTACAGTATTAAGGATTGAACCCAGTGATGTTCTCCTCTGAGTTACATCATCAGTCTACTCCCCATTTTAAATTTTGAGACATTGTCTCACTAAGTTTCCTTGGATGCTGTCAGACTTGAAATTCTCTTTCCTCATCTTCTGAAATAGCTGAGATTATTGGTATGAACTACTATGGCCAGCTCATATATAATTTTTATGTAAGGAGAGTTTGTGATTATAAATTGTTTTAGCAAGCCAGGGGTGGTGGTGCACACTTGTAATCCCAGCAAGAGGCTGAGACCTGGAGGAAAGATCTCAGTCAGCTACTTAGTGAGGCCCTTTGCAACTAAGTAAGACCCTGTTTCAAAAATAAAAAAGACTAAAAATAAAGTAGGCCTGGGAGTGTAGCTCAAATGTACAATGCCCCTGGGTTCCATCCCCAGTGCCACAAAAAAAAAAAAGAAAAGAAAGAGAGAAAGTAAAAGAAAGAGAGAAAGTAAAAGGAAAGAAAGAAAGCAAGAAAGAAAGAGAAATTGTCTTAGCATTTTCACAGCTATATTCCAGTAAACCTGGCTACACAAATTGGAGGAAGCAAGATTTATTTGCTCATGGTTTCTTGGAAATCTTGGGTTTCTTTTTTCTTTTTTGCAGTATTGGGGATGGAACCCAGGGGCATTCTACCTCCAAAGTACACTCCAGCCCTATTTTTTATTCTTTATTTTGAAACAGGGTCGCACTGAGTTGCAAAAGGACTCACTAAGTAGCTGAGACTGTCCGTAAACCTGAGATCCTCCTCTCTCAGCCTCCCAAATGCTGGGATTACAAGTGTGCGCCACCAGAGATCTTGAGGTTTCATTCATGTGAGGCTGAATCTGGAGCTCAGGGAGTGGTGGCAGGAAGCAGAGAAAGTGAGGGAGTCCAACGGCCTTGCTCCTCACATTGTGGAGGCTGAAAGCAAAAGAGCAAGTAAGAGGATCAACACCATATGAAATCCCAAGGCCACACCCCGAGGGACCCAGTCATGCTCACCTAGGTTACCACCCAGTAAATTGATTACAATGGATTTGATGTTTCCAAAAACCCTGCTTCCAACATTGTTACCTGTTTCTTTAAGGGATAGAGGGACATTATAAGACAAACTGTTACAAGAATGTTTTTATACATCCATTTGTTTCTATTGTTTGTAGAATTTAGAAAACAGTATATTTTGGAATAACTTCAGATATGATGATCAATAAGTTCTTGTTTTATGCATATGTAATCAGAGAGTTAGCAAATCATAGATACTGTCCATGCAATATTCCATTTCCTTTCAGCTCTGCTATAGTAATAAACTTATACCTTCCCTATTTTATACCAAATATTTACTTTTCTAGAGTCCTTTCATGTGTAGAATTCTTTTGTTCCTGAAATTTAAAAAACTTTGGAAGATATAAAATTTTGAATAAAATGCCAATAATAAAGCTATATGTAAATAAAACATATTGCAAGGGGAACTTCTACTAATCATTTTTTTCAGAACTGATTATTATTTATATTCTGAAATCAAAATTATTAAATGGAATGTTACAAGGCCTGGAGGAATCCTAGAACTTAAAGATAAGTGAAAAAAATTTCTACCTTAAACTAGCGTAAGTAAAAATAAGATTAGTACTCTCTATAGTCTTCACAGAAAATATCCCATCCAGTTACAAAACATAGGCTGATTTTTACTATAAAGTCTATTTAACCTTTGAAGCTGAGGACCAGTCTGGTGGCTTTATAAAAGTCCAATCACTCTGTGAAGCTAGATTAAAACAACCTAGAAGCTTTTCAAGTGACTTTAAAAGTACTATCTTCAAGCTAGGCTTGGTGGTGCACACTTGTAATCCCAGCACTCAGGAGGCAGAGACAGGAGGATCACAGGTTTGCAGACAGCCTCAGCTACTTAGTGAGGCCCTTTGCAACTCAGTGAGACCCTGTTTCTCCCCCCGCCCCCTCCAAAAAATAGGGCTGGGGGTGTAGATCAGAGGTAGGATGCCTCTGGGTTCCATCCCTAGTACCGCAAAAAAAAAAAAAAAGTATTATCTTTATATTTTAGCTCTTGGTAATCTTTAGGTGTAAATCTGAATGTCTGCCAGCAAGAGAATGACATTGGTCTACTGCAAAATTAACTACTTAATTGAGATAATATTGAGTAATGTATGATAGCTGATAAAATTAAATATTTAAACATGGATCCTCAAATTTGTACTCACATACTTAGCCTATTCTACACATACATCTAACTTTACAAATTCAGAATGTTACATATCCAATTTAACTCCCGATAGTATCCATCTTGCTCAGTTTTATACCTCTTATAGTCTTCTCCACTTATGAGACACTGACATCACCCACAACTCCTCCAATACACTGAGTACAACATGACTGCAAATCCTCTCAACCCTTTCTTTTGGGTCTGGAAGTGGACCTTTTCCCTGCTACCATCATGGTCTAAATTATATATCAGCACTTGCCAAGATTGTTGAAATAATCTAAAAGCTCTTCCCGCTTCTCCTGTCCTCCTTAACAGCCTGAGTAGCTGTGCTAAACAGGCCTGGATTTATGTCTATCTTCTACTAAAGCTTTTCTGTAGTTTCCCGATCACTTATAGCAAAACCCTAAACCCTTTTGTATTACTTGAAAAAACAACATGATTTGGTGTTTTTGGTTCATTTTTTCCTCTTTATTCTCATTTCTCACTGTTGTTCCCTTTATCCACTTGGCTCCAACCATCATTGTCCCTTGAATATGCCAAGTGGGTTGGTCCTTCTGCCTAGAACACAGTCTCTCACACATGTACAGGTCTTTCTTTCTCACTTCTCATAGGTATTGACATAAAGTCATCATTTCAGTGAAATCAAGCCTGATCGCCATATTTGAAATCTCAGCTCCATCCTGCAACACTTCGTATTCACATCACCTCTTCATTTTATTTTTTCTCCTAAAAATTTATTACTATTTAATATAATAATAATTTTTTTACTGATGTTTCTTTTCTGTCTCTCTCCCTTAGCTCCTAATCATATTTTAAGATTTATGAAGACAGGGATTTATTTATTTATTTATTTTTTACTTATTCTTGTATCCCCAGTAAACTGCCTTGTAGTAAAGATGTTTAACAAATATTTGTGGAATGAACTTACTCATAGTGATTATGATCCCAGCACTGTGCACACTTTACCTCCATGATCTTAATTAGTTTTCACAATTATATTAAAAGGCAATTACCAGCCCTATATTACATATCGGGCAATCTAAACTTTAAAAAATAATGCCCCCCCCCAATCATGTAGTTTGTAAATGGCAGAGCTGGTATTTTAACTCAACTTGTTTAATTTCACATAAGGAATTATAACACTTCCATGTTGTTTAATTTTTTGGCAACCCTGGTTAAAGAAACTATAAAACTAGAGCAAAGTCAAGTTAGAATTATAGAAAATTTTTTTATAATGCATGTATACTAGCAACTATAATTAGAAGGGTAATTGTTCTACTTCTTTAATTCTAAATGTGCAAATGAAAAGAATTGTGAAATTCTGTGTTCTTATCCTCCTTGCAAGTTTACAAGTTATCATGCCAGAGTTTCATAGATAATTGAAGAAGACATAAGCTCCTAGATTAGGAGTTACAGTAAATAATCTCTTAAGTTTCGAATTTGAGAAATCTTTCTTATTTGTTAAGACATTTTAATAGTATATTAATGTCTGTCATTTAAATGCAGCAGGGTAATATAATGTCAGTTTTAATAGCTAATTTGATAAGGAATAAGAGATAGAAGGGTATTTGATATTTTTTATTGAATTACAAACTTAGTTGGATTTTTATCTTCATATAAATCTCTGGAGATAATAATCTAAGAAAGAACTTCAAAATAACTGAAGGTGATAGGGAAATCAGCATAAACTTACACTTTCAAGCATTGGACTATATTCTACTATTTAATAATAATCTGCATATTATATAGTATATTAACCATTATTTTACCTTACATCATTTTTTAAAACATACTTTTCTTGGTGCAGGGTCTTCATACACCATTGTGAAGATCAATGAGACACAAGCACAAGCACGTATCACGTGATATGTTTCTCTCTGGATTCTATCCCACTCTTTCTTCCCAATACATATTAGTGGGATTGGTAGTTGTTATGTTTAGATATTGAATGTTGTCTAAAGAACTTATGTATTTAAGTACGTAGTTGGTATAATCAAGTCATGAGAGTGGTAATTTCACCAGTAGATAAATCCACTGTAATGATTTACTGGGTGGTAACCTAGGTAGTTGAGGTGTGGCTGGAGAATGCGGGTCCCTGGAGGTGTGGCCTTACATACTACAATCTATTTACTTGTTTGTTTTCTTGCTTCTGGCCTCTATGATATAAGAGGAGAGCCCTTGCCCTCTTCTCTTTGCTTTCTGACGCCATACACTGAGCTCTACAGACAAGGCCTTATATGAATTGAAACTCTGAAATCGTTAAAAACTGTGATCAAATAAATCTTTCTTTCTCTGAGTTGTGTGGTCATGAATTTTGGATCACAGCAGTGAAAATGCTACCTGAGACTGTGGTGATTCCTTCATATATGGATATAGCATGATTTGAACTGTTTTCTTCAAGCCTTATTTTCTCCCTCTCCAATTCCCTTCCCTAAACCCCTTGAACTATTCTATGGGTTTTTCACTGCATTTATCTGAAATTCCTTTTGTTTCCTTTTTTCTCTCTAGCTTCCACATATGAGAGAGAACATCACTCTTGATTTTCTGAGATTGGTTGATCTTAGTAAAATATTCTCTAGTTCTTTTAATTTTTTTGCAAAAATATAATTTTGTTCATTATGACTGAATAGAATTTTATTATATAGATAGATAGATAGATAGATAGATAGATATCACATTGTATTTATTTGTTCATCTATTGTTAGACACCTAGGTTGGTACCCCATTTTGGGTATTGGGAATTGTGCTGTTATAAGCATGGATACTCATGGATCACTATAGTATTCTGACCTTAATTCTTTTGGATAGATACTAAAGGGTGGTATACCTGGGTCATATGTTGGTTCTGTTCCTAGTTTTATAAGGAACCTCTAATCTGATCTCCGTAGTGGTTTTACTAATTTATTATTGTTTGTATTATTTCTAGTCACCAGCCTAAAGGAAGTTAAATAGAATCTCAGTCTAGTTTTGACCTACATTTTTCTAATTGCTAAAGGTGTTGAACATTTTTTCAGATAGTTATTGACCATTCTGATTTATTCTTTTGAGAAGTGTCTATTCAGTTGAATTGCTCATATATGACTGGATGATTTTTTAGGGTTAAGTTTTGTAAGTTCTTTGTGTATTCTAAGTAATAGTCATCTATCATTGGAGTACTTGGAAAATTTTTTCTCTCATTTTGTTGGTTCTTTTATCTGACCCTTGATTATTTCATTTGTTGTGCAAAATTTTTTAATTTGGTGCTATCCCATTTGTTGATTTTCAGTTTTATTTCCTAAGCTTTTGGGAGTCTTATTGAAGAAGTCTCTACCAGTTCCTATGTGTTAAAAAGTTTGTCCTATGTTTTCTTCTAGTAATTTCAAAGTCTCTGGTCAATTTTCTAGGTCATTTATCCATCCTAAGTTGATTCTTGAGCAGGGTGAGATAGGGGTCAAATTTTATTCATTTACATATGAATATACAGTTTTCCCAGCACCATTTGTCGAAAGGTGGTCTTTTCTCCAGTGAATGTTTTTGACTTCCTTGTGAAAAATCAATTCTTCATTATTTATTTTTAAATGCATTATTAAATTTGTATAAAAGGCAAGGATAAATTGTTTAATAATGAGGTAAATTAAGGTAATGTCCTTACATGTTTGAGCACAAACAGCTGAATAGATCTTTAAAATAAATTTGGGGCAGGGCTGTGGCAGGAATAGAAAGTGAGTGATGGAGCAGAGAGACCATCCAGTGCTGTGAGTAATCTTTTTAGTTAGTGAAGTTGACATAGCCCTAAGCAGATTTGCTCTTCACTGCTCTAACAAAACATTTATCCAAAGGATAATGGCAAAGTCTCATTTAGGATACTTTACAGGCAAAAACTAAGTAGATTTTTTTTGACAAGAATTAATTCAAAGGATTTATTATGTAGATTTTTTTGAATGGTGATTGAACCCAGGGGCATTCTTGCTTTGAAATATACCCCAAGCCATTTTTTTTTTTTTGAAATAGGGTCTCACTAAACTGCTGAGGCTGGCCTCAAACCTGCTAACTTTCTGTCTCAACCATCTAAAAACTAGCAATACAGGCTTGTGCCACCATACCTGCCTATGTAGATCTTGACTAAAGTGATGCTGTTTAATGTAAGATATCTTAGTTCTGTCATATATAACCAAGTACGGTGGACTTTGTGGCTTGGAAGCAACATAAATGTATTTCTCACTGTCCTCAAAGCTGAATATCTGAGATCTGGGCCAGTGTGGTCTAGTACTAGCGATGGTTCTCTTTAGGGTTTCAGACAGTTGATTTCTTATGTACTTCCACAGGTTGGAGAAAGGGCAATACACCTATCTGGAATCCATGTATGAAGGCACTGGTCCCATTTATGAAAGCTTCATCTTTATGACTTATTTTCAAAAGGCCTAACTCCTAAAAAACACTATATTGGGAATGAGGATTTTAACATAAGTATTTTGGGGTTTCAAAAACACCCAGTTCATTACACAAGAGCTTGGATGAAGCTGTGGAAGAATTAGTGGGTCTTAATCCCATTTATTTCTGGGAAGTTTTCTACTTATAATACTGACCTGACTTTTGCATCAAAATAATTGCAGTTTTCATTTTATGTTTTAATGATGATGTTAATCTGAAAGTCTAAGACATCACTTAGATGATTCAAAAGGTTTTTCATAAATGCTTCCTTTGTAATTCCCTACAATGTATGATGTACTCTATAATGTCTTAAAATGTAATTTTTAAGTATTGTAGCAAAATTCTTTCATCCTGAACCTAAACTTTTATTCTTATACCCTAAAACTAGTAAACATAATCCATGAATTGATTTCATTGAATTAAATAGCTTGTCCCATAAATGATCTCTATGTAATATATACTATTTCCTCTCTTTATTTCTCTTGCTTATCTAACTTATATTTAAGAAATAAGAATGTAACTACCATATGATTCAACTATACCATTCCTTGTGTCTTTCTTAAAGATATAAAATTAGAATGCCCTAGCAATACATGCTTACTCATGTTTATAGCAGTAAAATTTATAATAGTCAAACTAAGAAAACAACTCAGGTGTCCTTCAGCAGAAGAAGGGATAAAGGTAATGTGTTGTATAAACATAATGGAATTTTACTTAGCCCTGAAGAAGAACAAAATTAAGTCATTTGCAAGATAATGGATGGAACTAGAGAATATTATGCTAAGTGATTTTATTCAGTCTCAGACAGTCATGAGTGTTATATTTTCTCTCATATGTGGAAGCTAGAGAGAAAATAGGAAAGAAAAGGGACTTTAAATATGGAGAGGGAGAGGAGAGAGAGATACAGAAGAGAGGAGAGAGAGATACAGAAGAGAGAGAGGAGAGAGATATAGAGGGAAGAGAGAAGAGAGAAGAGAGAAGAGAGAGAGAGAGAGAGAGAGAGAGAGAGAGAGAGAGAGAGAGAGAGAGAGAGAGATGAGAGTCAGCCAGAGAGTCCTGTAGAGGAGCTGAAGGAAGTTAAGAGGAAATATGAGGGAGAGGAAGAGGGGAAATTGAAGAAGGAAACAGGTCAAATAATACTATGGCAATATGTGAAGGTATTACTATCAATCTCACTAACTCATGTGGGGTGGGAAGAAGGGGGAACAGAGTGAAATGTGGAGGAAAACACACTAAGAACTGTGTGCATGTATGTTTTGAACACATTGAACCTCAATATGATATATAATGGCAATGCACTAGTAAAATAATTAAAAATAAGTGTACAGAATGGGTTATATTTTAGATTTTTCTTTCAGGACTCAAATCTGTAAGTAATTTGTACTAGGTATGCTGTTGAATTTAAATGTGTTTATTCAATGTCTGCTGAATAGCTCCTGTAGTCATTATTTGAAGGTATTCTTTAATTCATTCTTTCATCTATAAGATTGCCCAATAATAGACCAGTCAGTTTTACTGTTTTGACAGGCTGTTATTCTTGCTGATTACTTTTCCAACTCTCTCAAAACAAACAAACACCAGAAACTCCTACTCTTTTATGCTTAAAGTTCATCTAGATTACATTTTACCCTCCACAGTTTTTTCCTTCCAGTTAGTTTTGGTCTGCTCTGATTGTAGTTCTCATAAACACCAAATACATATTTTGTGTTGTTTGGTGTGTGTGTTTGTGTGTGTGTGTGTGTGTGTGTGTGTATTTCTGGTGTATATATATATATATATAACATGTACATATAAACTAAATTATATTTAACATATACATGTGCATATTAAACTAAATTTTAATATATAGAATGTATACATATTAAACTCAATTATATTTTTTCTTTTTATTATTGGTGCATGGAATTCATATATCTTAATGGGATAAAAAGCTTATGTAGATATACATGCATGCATCACCCCATTAAATCCTACCCCTTCCCCATCCCATTCCTTCCCCTTCCCTCTCTTCCATGCTTGGTTTAGTGGTTGACATCGATATGTTTTTTTATGTACATCATGTGTTTTAGAGAGTTTCCTTATTCCCCCCTCACATCCCCTCATTTAGGTTGTCTTGCTTGTTCCTCTGTAAGATCTCCTTTTTCATCTGGAGGTCCTCTTATGACCCATTTCATCTTAGCTTTCACATATTAGAGACTGCATCCATTTTTTTACTTTTTTTTTTCTGGTGGTAGTGGGGTTCCTGGAAACCCTTCTACCTCCGGGCTACACTCCCAGACCTATTTTTAAAATATTTTTATTTGGAAACAGGGTCTCTTAAGCCAGCGAGGCTGGCTTCGAACCTGAGCGATCCTCCTGTCTCCGCCTACCAAGCGTGGGGATTACAAGCGTGCGCCACCACCCCTTGTTGTTTTCTTACTTGACTAACCTCCCTTAGCATAATGTCCTCCAGTTCCATCCATTTCCCTGAAAATGATGTAATTTTTTTATGGCTGAGTAAAATTCCATTGTGTACATATCCCATAGTTTTGTAATCCATTCATCTGCTGATGGACATCTTGGCTGATTCCATAGTTTGGCAATGGTGAATTGTGAAGCTATGAACATAGATACACATGGATTAGTTTGGTAGTTTGCTTTGCTTTCTTTTGAATAGATACTCAGAAGTGGTATTCCTGGGACAAATGGTAAATTAGTTCCCATTCTTCTGAGAATCCTCCATACTGTTTTGCAAAGTGGTTGCATTAATTTGTAACCCCACCAACAATGCTTTAGGATTCCCAATTCTCCAAATCCTTGCCAGAATTTGTTACAGTTTGTGTTTTGAATGATTGCCATTCTAGTTGAAGTTAGGTGAAATCTCAGGGTGGGTTTGATTTGCATTTCTCTGCCAATGATGTTGAACATTTTTTCATGCACTTATTGGCCATTTGAATTTTTTCTTTCGTGAAATGTCTATTTAGTCCACTTGCCCATTTTTTGATTGGATTATTTGTTTCTATAGTGTTGAGTTTCTTAAACTCTTTGTATATTCTAGATATTAGTCCTCTATCTGAGGCATATGTGGCAAAAATTTTCTCCCATCTGTTGGCTCTCGGTAGAGGATCCTGACAGTTTCCTTTGCTGAACAGAAACTCTTCAGTTTCATGCAGTCCCATGTATTGATTTGTCTTTTAGTTTGTTGTGCTTTTGGGATCTTGTTGAGAAAGTGTTTATCTGTGCCTATGTGTTGCAGTGTTGGACCTATGCCCTCTTCAAGGAGCCTCAAGGTCTCTAGTTTAATTTCCAAGTCTTTGATCTATCTCAAATTGACTCTTGTGCAGGGCGAGAAAGTGGGATTAATTTCCAGTTTTCTGCATACGGTTAACCAGTTTTGCCAACACCATTTGTTGAACAGGCTATCTTTTTCCTAGTGTATGCTTTTGGCCCCTTTGTCAAATATCAATTGTCTGAAAGTGTGTGGATTTGTTTCTGAGTCTTCTATCCTGCTCCATTGGTCTATGTGGATTGGTCTATGTGTCTGTTTTTGTGCCAGTACCATGCTGTTTTTATGACACTGGCTTTGTAGTATAGTTTAAAGTCAGGTATTGTGATTCCTCCTGCATTGTTTTTGTTGCTGAGAACTACTTTGACTATTGTGGTTTTTTGGTTGTTCCAATGAATTTAAGGACTGATTTTTCTATGTCTATAAGGAATGATCTTGGTAACTTAATGGGTATTTCATTGAATCTGTAGATCACTTTTGGGAATATGGCCACTTTGTTAATATTTATTCTGCCTATCTTCTTTGATTTCTTTTTTCAGTGTTTTATAAGTTTCTTTGTAGAGGTCTTTTTCTGTCTTTTATACATCAGAGACTTTTGTTTAAATGTGAGAGTATATGTCTCTGAAAAGCTCTTTTAGAATTTGTCTTAAAATTTATTTCCACAATGAAAATTTTTAATTCTTTTGTCAGTTTTTCTTAAAAGTGTCACAAATCTTTCATGAGTGGAACTGCATTAAGCTTATCTGGTTGATCATTAGTGATCATTTATAATACTGAGTCTTAGAATTAGAAATTTTTAGTAAGAATATAATGTTGAGTAAGGATTATCTTGATATTTTTCCTCTAAATGAGAAATAATTCCTAGCAACTAAGTAATAGAAGAACTAATGAAAAGCCAGGTGTGGTGATACACACTTGTAATCCTGGTACTTGGGAGGAGGAGACAAGAAAATTGTAGGTTTGAGGACAGCCTCAGCTAATTTGTGAAGCCTTCTGCAATTTAGTGAGACCCTGTTTTAAAAATAAAAAATAGGGCTTAACTTATAGTTCAGAGGTAGAATGCCCCTGGGTTCAATCCCCAACACTGCCAAAAGAAAAAAGAAAGTATAGCTAATGAAGAAAAATGTCATTATTTCTAAGAGGTATAAAAATAAACATAAAAATAAAAAAGCAAACCAAAATACAAAAAATGCAGCAAGTATGAGAAATCAAAATACTTATTACAAATATTACATAAATAATTTGCTTTAAAGCTGGGCTCAGTGGCATATACCTATATTCCTAGTACTTGGTAGGCTGAGACAGGAGGATCACTGGTTCAAAGCTGGTCCCAATGATTTAGTAAGACCCTTAGCAACTTAGAAAGACTCTGTTTAAAAAAAAATTAAAAAGGATGGGTATTGTAGCTCAGAGGTAGAATGCCCCTGAGTTCAATCCCAGTGGAAAAATATCACTCTAATTGATAATATACTTATGCACATTATATAAGTGAGCTCAAGATATGAATGAATAATTCATAATTAAATTAAATTTATAGAGAAATGTTTGGTGGTGTAGCCTGGAAAACTTTTCATATGTGTCTGGAATGACACGTCCTCTGCTTTTTTGGATAGAATGTTTTAAAGTATTTGCCCATATGTTCAAGTTGTTCTCATGGTCAAAAGTTCTCCTGTCTACGAATTTTGTATTTAGTAGTTTTATCAATTACTGGTAATGCATTACTGAGATCTTCAAATATTATTGTTAAGTTATTTATTTTCCTTTCAATTCTAACAGCTTTTGCTTCATGCATTTTATGTACCTCTTTATAAGTACATATACATTTATAATTTATTTTCTGCAATTTATTGATCCCTTTGTCATAAAATATCTATTTATAATAATGCTATGCCTTAAAGCCCACTTTGTTTAATATTAATATAGCTATACAAATTGTCCTATGCTTTGTATTTATATGGAGTATTTTTTGTTTTTTATTCTTTTTTGGGGGGTTCTTAGGATTGAACCCAGGACTAGTCTTCCTTTGAGCTATACCCCTAGCCCTATTATATTATTTTAAAATAGGGTCATAGCTGGGCATGGTGGCGCACACTTGTAATCCCTGCACTTGGGAGGCAGAGACAGGAGGATTGCGCAGGTTCGAAGCCAGCCTCGCTGGCTTGAGACCCTGTTTCCAAATAAAATATAAAATAGGTCTGGGAGTGTAGCCTGGAGGTAGAAGGGTTTCCAGGAACCCCAGTACCACCAAAAAAAAAAAAAAAGGGTTATATTATTCAACTTGTGTCTTTGAAACTGAAGCATGTCTCTGTATGTAGCATAAAGAGAGGCCTTGCTATTTATTCCATTTAGCCTAACAATAGCTTTTTTTTTTTTCTTGTACCCGGAATGGAACCCAGGGGCATTCTACCTATGAGCCACATCCCCAGTCCTATTTTTTATTTTAAAACAGGTTCTCACTGAGTTGCAAAGGGCCTCATTAAGTAGCTGAGACTGTCCATAAATCTTGATCCTCTTGCCTCAGTCTCCCAAATGCTGGGATTACAATTTTGTGCCACCATGCCTGGCTAAAAATAGCTTTTTATTAGAGTATCTAATTCATTCATATTTAAAATAATTATTATAAAAGAGTTAATATAATTTTTGGCTATTAACAAAATATATGTAGATATGTATCTCTGTGTTTATCCTTCTTGGAGGATTTTAACATTATTAATTTTGTTTATTGATGTTTTTTATAAAACATAATTTTTAAGCTATTATTATTTAACTACTTTCGCTATCTATTCTCTCCTTTCCTTCTGGAACCTGTATGGTACTTATATTGGCATGCTTAATGCTATTCTAGGGCTGGCTGAAGCACTCTTCATAATTTAAAAAATTTTTTTGTCTTTCATTTAGATAGTTTCTACTGCTTATCTCAGAAGTTTTTTTTTTGTTGTTTGTTTTGTTTTGCTTTGGTTTAATTTGGTTGTTTATTTTTATTCTTTTGGCAGTTTAGGGAAGCAAATACAGGGCTTTGTGTATGCTAGGCAAACACTCTACCATTGACCTATATCTACTCATTTATCTTAATTTTTTATTGATTTATTTTTAGATTACTGAATATTTCTTCTGACATTTCACTTCTACTTTTGAGCTATTTAGTGATGATGGGGGTGGAGTGAGAGCAATTCTGAGCAGGAAGATCTCTAACTCCTTCCGTTATTACCTAAATTTTCAAAAATTCCTCATGAATAAACATTTTTTAATTTGTTGTTTAGTTGCATTTAAGAATCATAAACTGGGCATAGTGGCACATGTTTGTAATCCAAGTACTTGGGAGGATAAGACAGGAAGATCACAAGTTCACAGACAGCCTCAGCTACTTAGGCTTTCTGCAACTTAGACCCTGTTTCAAAATAAAGAATAAAAAATAGGGCAGGAGGTATAGCTTGAGGTAGAATGCTTGGGTTCCATCCCAGTACACACACACACACACACACACACACACACACACAAGAATCCTTGCAAAGTTGTATTGGACAATATTGTCTCATTTATAGTGTGTGGGTGTGTGCACACATGTGTGTATGTGTGTGTGTGTGTGTGTGTGTGTGTGTGTGTGTGTGTGTAGAGGATTAACATTTTACTTCATGACACCATTGTCAGAAGAAATTCTTCCTAAAATCATTAAGTATAATTGCTTAATATATATTTTTAGAATAATTTAACACTATTTAAGAAAGGTTAATTAAAATAAAAATGAGATTTTTTTGTACTACTGGGGATTGAGCCCAGGAACATTCTACCTCTGAGTATACCTTCAATCCCTTTTATTTTTTACTTTTGAAACAGGTTCTTCCTAGGTTGCGAAGGCTCTCGTTAGTTGTTTAGGCTGGCCACAAATCTACTAGCTTGTCAAGTATGGGATTACTGGCATGTGCTACCACATCTGGTTGAGATATTGTTTTGCTTACACAGTTAGCAGAGATTGACAACTTGTGAATATTGAATGCTGGCAAAAATTCAGGAATGAAACCATTCCCAGGTGTTTCTAATTGCATTGCAAGATTGAGAAAATTTATTTTCTATTTTATTAATTATGCATTGAATCTAACCTAGTAAAATGTTTTAAAATTGTTGCTTGACTTTTAAGAAATGTTAATATGAGCATATTATAACATTAGAAATAATTTATTAGAGTCTATAGTAAAAAGCCTTTTTCCCAGGCTGTCACGTTCTCTCTTTGGAGGCAATTATGGTTATCTTTTACAAATATTTTCAGAGATATCCTGTGTGTATACAAGCTTAAGTGTGAATAATATAACCTCTTTTTAAAAGTACAGACACTAGAATATTCACTACATAATATTCTCCAGCTTCCTTTATTCATTAACAACATATATTGGTAATCAAATCCTATCCATATGTAGAGATATTTTGCAACCAATCTTTTACAATTATAATCATCCTTAATATGCTTAGGGAAAGTTCCAGGATCATCCAGAAAGCAACTAATTCTCAATCCTTTATAGAAAATGGCATACAATTTATATATAAACTATGTATATCCTCTCATATACAGTAATCCATCTTTTGATTACTTATAATAAAAATTCAAATGCAGTTATGCTGTAAAAAGGGCAATATTGTATGTTTAGAGAATAGCAAGAACAAATATGTATACATACGTTTTTCTCAAATACTTTATGTTTCAAAAATTTTTTTAAATTGGTGCATTGTAATTATACGTTATACTGAGATTCAGAGTGATAGGAACACATATATATACACATAGCATTCCTTGTGTGTTTTCCTCTCCATCCCTCCTTGCTCCCTCTTCCTTCCCACAGACAATCCTTACCCAGATACAGATAACTTGATGTATGAACAAAGAATTACTTCAATCGATTCCATCATAGTTCTCCCCCTTCTCCTCTCTACCCTTCTTAAATCTCCATCCACTATTCTACTATTGTCCCCTCTCACTCATCTTAAGTCTTCTTTGTTTCCTGGTTCCTCACCAGCTTTCTCATAGGAGTGAAAACCCTTCACTTTCTGGGACTGGCTAATCACACTTAGCATAATACTCTCGAGTTCAATCCATTTTCTTCCAAATATTTTCAATCAGCAGTTGATTGAATCCATAGATGTGTAACCTGTGGATAAGAAGGCTGACTGTAATTATCAGGAAAGTTAGAGAACTTTATTTTTTCTCTGACACTTTCCACTTCTTTTGTTCTTTAAAAATTCTATAATGGATATTTATTGATTTTGTAATTGTAAAGTAGACATTACTATTAAATATGTATAACCTTTGGCCCATTAATTTTACTTCTGTAAATGTCTTCTAGGAAATGATTTCAAAAGTGAAAAATGATTATTTACATAAAAGTTTGTAGCTGAACACATATTAAAATAATAGTTTTATCTAAACATAAATGCACTGATTACAAGATAGCTCATTCATTTGAAAGATATTGAAAAGTCACTGCAATTATAATAAAGGCTAATATTTATTAAGTCCTATTATTAATTGCAAGATGTATTTCTAAAAACTTTAAAATGTATTATCAGTTTTTATTTTAAGAAAAATTTTGTGAGGTGAGCATGTTTTCTTTATTTTATATATATATATAGAGGAGAAAAATAATCAAAAGTTCATCAACTTGCCCAATTAAAAGTTTGGGATGATATACAAAAATGCTTATTTTGTCTTAGTTCAGGTTCCCCAGGAAAGATATTTTAATGATGCAGAAAAGGGACCACGTTAAAGATCAACACCAATGAGAAGCAGCAGTCGGGTTGGTGGGCTGTGCCGTATGGTGGCACATGCCTGTAGCTTGTAATCCCAGTACTTGGGAGGTCCAAACGTGAAGTTGTAGGTGCAAGGCCAGCTCAGAAACTTAGTGAGGCACTCAGAAACCTGGGTTCAATTTCATACCCCTAACCCATCCAAAAAAGGAATAGAGATGGACTGAGAAAAGTTACCATCTGATGAAACTGGAATGTGGTCACAATGAAGGTCTCAATAGACCCTGCAGGTGGGTTCTAGGGTCGTGTTGACCAACAGAAATGTCTTGGATTGAAATTAGATGCCCTGGCCTTTATATATTGTGGTGGAACAGCCATTGGTGGAGGGTGTGATAGGATAGGTACAGTTTTGTTGATCCAGGTCTCTGACTGAGAGGCCCAGGTGAGAGTGTCTCTGGCCAACTCTCTTAGCATTTGAGGGTTCTTTGCTCCCATCCTTAGGGGGATCTGGGTGGTGCACAGGGCATCTACGGCAATAATTGCAAGTCCACATAAGATCAAAATACAAACATCTGCACATGCATATATATGTGTGTGTGTATGCACATATGTCTATATTTTAACCTATGTGGATATATGGTGCATCCATACTATTACAGAAACATAGGCACATGTGAATATGCATATATAAATATGCACAACAGTAACAATATTATATGATATGCAATATACATATGTGACTTATATATGTTTAAAATGAAAAGAATGGATGCTTTCATGGTAGAAAACAAGTCATTCTTTTTTCCAAATTAAGAAAACTTATTTATCTTTTGTAAATGCACATACTTCATTTTAAAATGAGATACTCTCAAACCTTCCTTGAGTCAAGTGAATTGTAAAAGTTCCAAATGTGTAACATTTTTCTAGTGCACATATTGGAGTATATAAAACAAAAGTGGTATTAACTGAAAGAAGCTCATGATTAAAAAAAAAAACCTATTAACTTCAGAGTTGAATTAGGGGAATAGCTACTGTCATGTCAGATACTTATATGTACTTATGAAAGTTTCACATAAAATATAACTTTGTAGCACTGTTAAGGAGTTCTATAATTAGAAGATCCCCTTTCAGTAAAAAAGTTCAAAGACAAAATCCACTCACTTTAGCTAATATGAGGTATTCAACCACATGCAATTTGTTTCTTCAGTTAAAATGATAGATTTTAAATTTCAGCTTTCATTTCCTCACCTTTGCATTCTCTTTTCCCTTGAACAAGTAGGGAGAATTGAGGAAAGAAAAGAAATAAAAAGAAGCCTGGAGTTAGGAGGAGGATGAAATCATCTAGATTAATGATGGGGATGGCCGCTTCTGGGCATGTCAAGGGTACAATTTAGCTCAGCCTCTGGGCAGCTTTCAATATTCCTGGCCAACACCAAGGTGCTGGTTGCAGATTGCCTCTGGCTATTGCAGGGATCATTTCCACAAATATAAACTGGTCTTTTACAATCTGCTCATCTTTGCTCTGAGCTCCCTCTCATGTGTTCTGCTCTTGGGAGACCCAATATTAATTTGACATAGTCACTTTAGGCACTCTTTCCCTGTATTCCTCTTGGTGCTTTTAGGGCCAGTGCTTCCCTCTAATGCAATTTATTTTCTCCCTATCATCAATGTGCTGGACACTTTTGATTGGGAATCTAGGAAAGTAGGCTACGGCTTATCCATTTGAGCTATCAAGATGGCCATTAAGTAGTAGTTTCTAGGGACATCTGTGGTGAGGACATGAATGTTTCAAAAGTCAAATTCTTAAATCGGAATTTATTACAATTTTGGACATTCAGCATCCAAAGTTTTACAACATTTCTTTTTTTTTAATTTATTTTATTGGTGCACTGTATTCATACATCATAGTGGGATACAAACTTTTGTAGACATACATGCACACATCGCCCAGTCAGCCCCCACCCGATCCCCACCCCGTTCCCTCCCCATCCCTCCTTCCCATGCTTGGCTTAGTGGTTGACATCTAGTATTATAGAAAATTATCCAAAATTAAAAATGATAATCTCACATAACAGTTTCATTTGTCTGATACCAAGCTTTTGATGACTTAAAGATAACATTTCAATATTTCTTTTTGCTTTCTTTCTTACCAGAGAATATTTTTTTCTATTTTTTTTTAGGTGAAACTATCATATATTTATATATTTATTTTTCAGAAAAAATCTATCCTAATATGGAATATGGACTCTAGGTACCCAAAACGATCTTGAAAAAGAACAAAGCTAGAAGATATATATTTTCTGATTTCAAACCATATAAAGCTACAATAATTGAAACAGTGTAGTACTATTCTAAAGGCAGATATATAAACCATTGGAGTTAAATAAAAGCCTAGAGCTAAATTCTTCCCTATATTGTCAAGTTATTTTTGACAAGGTTTCCACGAACATTTGGTGGTGGAAATAAAAATCTTTTAACTAAATATTGTTAAAAAATAATAATTACATGGAAAAGAATACAATTGGACCCTTACCTAATCCCATATACAAATATTAACTCAAAATAGATAATAGACCTAAATATAAATCTTAAGACTATAAACTTTTAGGAGAAAATCTGGGTCATTAAACCTCACAACATTGAAATTGGCAGTGATTTCTTGGTTATGATTTCAATGGCACAGGCAACAGAGGAGTATACAAACTCCCTAAAAAAAAAAAATTGTATATCCAAAGACAATGTAAACAGAGTTAACAGTTACTAATAGAATGGGATAAAATATTTCCAAATGCTATATCTGAAGGTATATTAATATTCCAACTAGAAATCCTAAAAATTAACAACAATAAAGGCAAACAATACCCTTTTGAGATAGGTAAAAGACTAACATAAATAATGAATCTCCACAGATAACCAATCTTAGTTGTCTGTTGGATGGAAACTCTTGTTTCTCAAGTTCTGGAGTGTGTTACCTATTTCTTCTTTGTAGTTAATCTCTTTGAGTATTTTCTCTAGTGCTGGTTTTGAAGACATAAATTCCTTCAGTTTCTGTTTGTCATGGAAGCTTCTTATTTCTCCATCTAATTTGATAGAAAGTTTTGCTGGGTAGGAAATTTTTGGCTGGAAGTTGTTTTCTTTCAGAGTTTGGAATATGTTACTCCAAGCCCTTCTGGCTCTCATGACTTGGTTTGGGAAGTCTGGAGTGATTCTAATTGGCTTGCCTCTGAATGTCACTTGGCCCTTTGCTTTTGTTGCCTTTAAGATTCTCTGCTTGGCTTCCACATTGGTCATTTTGACAATTATGTGGCGTGGGGATCCTCTTCTCCGATCCTGTCTAAAGGGAGTTCTATAGGTTTCCTGGACCTTTGTATCAACCTCTTGCTCTATGTTTGGAAAATTTTCTGCTATTACTTCCTTGAAGAGATTGTTGATCCCTTTGGTTTCACTTTCTTTTCCCTCCTCTATTCCAATAATTCTTAGGTTAGCTCTCTTAAGATGGGCCCATATTTCTTCAATATCAGATTCCTGCTGTCGGATATTTTTTTCTAGATTAGAAACTATGATTTCATTTTTGGATTGCTTATCTTCTAAGAGCGAGATTCTGTTCTCCATGTGTTCTAATCGGTTGTTTGTGCTTTGAATTGAGGCCTTTACTTCATTAATTGCATCCTTTATCTCTTTTTGGCTCTCTCTGAGTTCTTTTCGAAGCACCTCTATTATTTCTACAGTTATTTTCCTGATTTGATCTTCTAGAAATCTCTGATTTTCTGTTTTATCGGGTTCTGATGTTGTGGGGTTGTGGGCATTAATTGCTCCAGTGTTATTCCTCTTTCCCATGATTTCGGATGTTTGTGCCTTCTCTGGGTTCTTCCCTTGGGTCACTATGACTTCCCTTAAGGTGTTCTGGATCTCGAGTCAGTAGTATCTCAGACCCCACTACTCCTTTACTGGGTTTTATCACAGAGTCTCCGACCCAGAGAGTCGATAGAGGCTGCTTTAGACTGTGGGGGGTGCCAGGTTGCACGTTCTCCTATGGTGTGATATCTCGGCCACCGCCCCTTCCCCACTGGGTCAAGTCCCAGGGATTTCTCCTCTGTGGCCCGCAATTTGACTCACTGTTCTTGAGTACGCAGATGTAGCTGTACTGGCCTCGCTGAATTCGCTGCTGCTGCTGCCGGTAGCAATATGGCGCCGCTGCTACACCCTCGGCTGTGGGGCTGGCGTTTTTCTTTTTGATTTTGATTTCTACTCTGAATCCCTGCAGCGTGTGCTGAGCTCGGCCACTGGGAGCTTTAGATGTTCTCTGCGCGGAGAAATCTTGCCTAGCTGTTCCTCAGTGGCTCACCTCGGCTTGCTGTGGCCGTCTGGTGAATTCGCCACTGCCGCCGGCAGT
Organism: Muscardinus avellanarius; assembly: GCF_963383645.1. Classification (NCBI taxonomy): domain Eukaryota; kingdom Metazoa; phylum Chordata; class Mammalia; order Rodentia; family Gliridae; genus Muscardinus; species Muscardinus avellanarius. The sequence continues at coordinate 92,826,090 of NC_137786.1, read as the reverse complement.
ATGGCGCTTCTGCCGCGTCTGCCGCGTCCTCGGGTGCAAGGCCGGTGTATCTCCTCTGTGGCTCTGTTCTCAGTCCGCTTTCTCTCTGGATCCTGGTGATTTTTTGTTTCACTGGTGATGGTGTTTTCTGGCTATGAAAGGCGCTGATTTTGTGGTAATGGATATTTGTTGTTAGCGGAGCTCTTAAGCCCCTCTTTTCTCGGTCGCCATCTTCACAACATTTCTATATTTAGGAATTTCTCCACTTTAGGAGTTTTAAAGGAGAAAGTCTTAGGTTATAGGAGTTAAAAATGTTACAGCACAAACATTTGACAAGAGCTCTGTCAAGCAGACTCATGTTAGATTTGGGTTCACCTATGCCAGACCAGGAGTTAGTGTCTCAAGAAAAAAAAATAATGGGACAAAAAAGCTTACACTTTTTTTTTTTTTTTGGTGGTGGTGACAGAAATGGTGAAGACCAAATGGGCTTCCAAGGTGTAGTGGCATCAAAATGACAAATTATTGCTGTGGTCATGAGTGCTCCCCTTTGGGACAGAGTTGGGTGGACACTTTCTGATGTCCTTGTTGTTGGGTGGAGACAGATGACGAGGCTTGACTAATGAATTTTCCTCAGTGGAAGGAAAAGCATGACTTGTGTCTCAGAGTATTTAAAAGCTGATGACCCTAACTTCTTCCCTATACTACGGTGAACAGTAAAATTCCAGATATTAACATCCATCAGCCTGAGTTCCAGCATGGGGACAAGGCAGAGCCCAGTTGCCTGTGACCTGTGATGGGCTGGCAGCATCAGTGAGAAGTAACTTTAAGCCACAGCACAACTTCGCTCATCATGACTGATGTAGTGGCCACCACAGCAGTGTTCACGTGGTGAAAGTGACAACACACTCATCAGTGCTTGGCCACTGTCCTTATCCGTTCTATTCTGAGGTTTGGTTTTGAACGATTTCTAGGAGAAAGTCATCAGCCTGGCTCTTAATCCTTCCTAACGCTTATGTGAACTTCCTCATGTCCATTTATAGACTCCTTTTTGGGTGTAACAACCAGCCTCAGCACAAATCTTCTCAAAACAACTCCTAAATAGCTTGGATTCCTTTAGGGTCCTGCTGTGAATTTCTCTTCCATAAATGCCTACAAAATCTTTGGAAGCTATTAATTTTGAAAATCTAAGTCTCTTCTTGCGAGTAACAAATTTCATAAATTTGCTAAATATAAAAAGGAAATGCAGGCTACTGTCCCCTAACTTTATTACTTCCAAGTTTCAAGAGGTTATATTAATTCTTGTACAATAATATTTGATGAATAAACATATGTTTGACCCTATTTTCTTTAATTATGCTATTAACCTCAGCAATTCCCCTTCTTACCCTTTGCTGTCCCGATTGAACCATCCTAATCTCATTAAACTGACCATTTCAGAGAACAGTCTACAATGGGTCCTGGGGAATTCTAGGGTTATGGCAGCCACTAAAAATCAAGTCATTCATGGTCCTTCCTTGTCTGACCACTGCTGACCAGGAACTTGCGCACTGTGTAAAAGCACGCAACAGGGCCCAGCCATCTTGCTCTCTGCTTAGAAGAGCCTGCATTAGACAAATTCTCATATGCCTTCCAGCTCTAAAGTTCTAGGATAAAGTTATCTCTTTTCTTTCTTTCTTTCTTTTTTTTTCTTTCTTTCTTTTTTTTTTTTTTTGGTGGCACTGGGGTTCCTGGAAGCCCTTCTACCTCCGGGCTACACTCCCAGATCTATTTTAACATTTTTATTTGGAAACAGGGTCTCCTAAACCAGCGCGCGCGGCTGGCTTCGAACCTGCGTGATCCTCCTGTCTCCGCCTCCCAAGTGCGGGGATTACAAGCGTGCGCCACCATGCCCGGCAAGTTATCTCTTTTCTAAGTAACAACTGGTACCTGGAACCAATTTTACTCTGGACATAATTTTGTGAGCATATATATATATATATATATATATATATATATATATATATACACATATAACCTTTGTTCATTTTGAAGCGATGGCACCACCTTTGACCTAATGAAGCAGAATTTCTCATTTCTGGCAACATGTACATTTGAGACTAGGTCATTCTTTTTTTCAAGAAGTGGACACTTTTTTTTTCTCATAGTAGAATCTTTAGCAGTATTTTTTTATTTAGTTTTTTTTTTGTGTGTGTGTGTGGTACTGGGGTTCCTGGAAGCCCTTCTACCTCCGGGCTACACTCCCAGACCTATTTTATGCTTTTTTATTTTTTGGAAATAGGGTCTCTTAAGCCAGTGCGCTGGCTTCAAACCTGCGTGATCCTCCTGTCTCAGCCTCCCAAGTGCGGGGATTACAAGCGTGAACCACTACGCCCGGCTCTTTAGCAGTATTCTTAACCTCTCCCCACAATTGCCAGCCATACTCCTCTTCTGCCCAGTTGTAATGACCAAAAATGTCTTAAGACACTGTCAAATATGCCCCAAGGTCAGAACTATCTCCAGATAAAAATCTCACACCAAAAAGTTTCTATATAAGCCAGGCATGGTAGTGTATGCTTATAATCCCAGTATTTAAGAGGCTGAGATAGAAGGAGTGCAGGTTCCTGGTCAGTCTCGGCTACTTAGTGAGGCCCTCTGCAATTTAGCAAGACCCTATTGCAAAAGAAAGAATAAGCCGGGCATGGTGGCACATGCTTGTAATCCCAGCGTTCCGGAGGCTGAGACTAGAGGATCACAATTTCTGGACAACCTCAGCTAATTAGTGAGGCTCTTGGCAACTTAATGAGACCCTGTTTCAAAATAAAGAATAAAAATAGGGCAGGGGGTGTAGCTCAGAGGTTGAATGCCCCTGGGTTCTACCCCCAGGCCCCGAAAAAAAAAAGAATAAAAAAATAGAGCTAAGGGTGTAGTTTGGATGTATAATTTCCCTGGTTCAATCTTCAGTACTGAAAAAAAGAAATAAAACAATTCCATATACATTGTGTTTTACTTTTCAAATGTGCCGTTTCAAAGCCAGGTGTGGTGGTGCATGCTTGAATCTCAGCATTTGGGAGGCTGAGACAGGAGGATCGTGGTTCGAAGACAGCCTCAACTACTTAGTGAGGCCCTTTGTAACTCAGTGAGACCCTGTTTCCAAAAGTAAAGAATAAAAAATATGGCTAGGATTGTTGCTTGCCCAGAGGTAGAATGTCCCTGGGTTTCATGCTCAGTACTGCAAAAAAAAAAAAAAAAAAAAAAAAAAAAAGAGCCATTTCACTTTTAAATTTGATAACTCACAAAGATGTTTCCAAGTAAGGAAATAGCATAATCTCTCATATTAAATCACCACTAAACTCTTAACATTACAAGGATGTAGTCATGGGCTACATATAAACATTGACAGTGTTCAAGTCATGTCATACTGTCTTCATTTCAGACACCCACATAAATACATTCATAGTATTTTAGCACTTTTAAACTATTTTAAATCCCTTAAACCAGGGTGAGATAATTTTTTTTTTACTCAAAAATTTAATGTATTCTGTCAAAGAGCCATAAAATTTTTTAAGTGTCCTCTCTGGAAAGAATGAAAGGAATTAAGCTTTTATTATTCTGTGTGTTTAGCAATCGCACCACTCTCAGTGATAAAATCTTTGTTGTCAGAAGAACTTATTTATTGCTTTTCCCTGTTTCTACTCTAGTACCCTTTGACCTGGAGGCCACTAGCAATCAAAGTGAAATGGCTAGCAAGGGCCCAGAGTGACAGCTGACAGATTTGTTTGGTTGGCAGGGCACATGTGCACGTGTGTGTGTGTGTGTGTGTGTGTGTGTGTGTGTGTGTGTGTGTGTGAGAGAGAGAGAGAGAGAGAGAGAGAGAGAGAGTATTCCCAATATATCCAGACATCTAGCCATCTAGCACTCTTTTTTTTCTTGATGTGGGAAACAGATGTCCACCCTGATAATCTTCACTGATAACCCCTTGACTAAAAATTGACTTAATACCTATGATAAAGTGAAAAGGAGGCCGAGTCAGATAAAGAGGAAACGGAATAGAGTCTGTAGAGAAGAAAATGAGCATGGAGTCAATAGGTGAGCAGGAAGGCTGCTGCACAGTGATTCAGGATTATTTGATCAATGCAGAGGAAAATGCAGGGGGAAATAGCAGGCAACCCAGTTGTTTAGTGCTCTATCTCCAAATCAGTCAGATAGCTGTCTGTGAAATGATTAGCTATTTCAGTGTCGAGTGGCTAATGCTATAGTGAGAAAAGTAGGAGATGTGAATGAGCCACCCCACCTCAGGTCACAAGACCGTTGTGCAGATAGATGCCATTTGAACTAGCTATCTCTCCATAAACAAAAACAGCCTGAGACTATAATTGTAACAATTTTTTTTGTATCAGCACTCCCTTTCAATATTATGTGCATCTTGCCTTACTTCCAGAATAAACGGTACACTGAAGAGAGCACAAAGGCAAAAGATTAAAAAAAAAAAAGGCAAGATTTCCTTTAAGTATAAGCATGGGCTTGAAAATTCATGAGAAGGCAGATGTCAGAAGAAAGAGGGGGCTGGGCTGGAATGGCAACTCAGAAGGAGCACACTTGGTGATCATCGATAGCTGTCCTTTTCAGACTTCTGAGGGTCTCTCTGCTATCATTTTTGAAAGTGGTATTTGCTTTTCTTCACGTCTGCCTCAGGAATATGTTTTAACTAAATTTATTATTTTTGCTATGTTCAACTTAAAAAGAGCTGCCTTGTTTTGGTTTCCCACGAGTTGTGAAATATTTTCATCATATGCCTGAAGATATGCTTTACACAGCAGGTGTTAAGGATCCAATGAGGTCTGTTGGACAAATGATTCATAAATATGTGTTCCCATGCTGTACAATAGTTGACTAGCACCACACAGATGGAGCCGCCCTATTCTATTGAGGAAGTGGTATGTGTTTTTGTAAAAACTGTGATACACATGGTTTTTAGCCAAGGAGCCAGACTCTGAGAAAGTTTTTGGAATAATTTACGTATGTTGTACTGGTTTGTGCAGTGGGAGTGTGATGTAAATAGACCCTTATTGCACATTACAGAAAGGCCTGGGAGGGTCTTAATAAACAAAATTTGAGACATCTCAGGGAAACTCTGGAGAGAATATAAATAAAATGGATGCTACTGAGGAAAAGCTGTTATATTTTTAAAGTGATGGAGATTAAGAAGTAAACTTGAGTTTTTGGGTGAATGAGATGTTAAAAGAAATAGAAAGTGAATGAAGATTATCTTTTGACTCCAACACATTCTGTGTGATTACAAATGTCTTACTGGTGAGCTGGAAAAAAAAAAGTGTTTCCTTAAGTCCTAAAGATGGGGGTGTTTTGGGCTTTGCTAAATTATGCTGTAGCTTAAAAGTAGTGACTGAAATGACAAGGTTTTCTATACCTATGCTGTGCATCCAGGAAGCAGCTTTCTGATTTTTTTAAAAGCTGTATTCAGAAGGGATGACACATATTGCCACCCCTCCCCCATTTGATAGAAAGCCCCCTTTGTTTGTCCTGCACTTGACCAGCCATTCCTTCATCTTTTAGCCATTCACGAAGCTGGAGATTAGGGGAGAGATTCAAGGGGCTGGTTGGGGAAGGACCTAGGCTTCTCAGAAGAACAGTGGAGATCTTATTGACATGCCAACTACATTTGAGTTTTATCCACACTTGTTTATTAGAGGGGCAAAGAAATAAAAGAAATTCAAGAAAGGTTCAAAGAAGAACGAGGAGAGATTGGAGCTAGGAGCGTGGAGGG